>NC_041392.1:236138116-236361745 GCF_002162155.2 Triticum dicoccoides
CTCGGCGGCAAACAGCCGCCCCGTGAGAGATGTTAACGGCGAGGGAGACGATGGCGGGGAAGCATCGTCGAGCGAACGGCTTTTCTCCTCTTGCAGTTGGGTTCGGTCGACAAAGACTCCACTGGCTCGCTCTGGCAGGACACCCTCACAAACGGCACCCTGTAGATGCTCGATCCTTCAATCTCTGGTGGATGCTCCATCTGGGATCGATACTCCCACCACCGCTCCCTCACGATCGGATTCGGTGAATCTGTTTGCTCCATGGCCCAGAGGAGCAGCTCTATGTACTCCGGCGCGACTCCCTCTTGGAGTATCGCCGCCTTTTTGCTCTGTTGCAGATATTTGGCCATGGATGTCGCCGTCGCCGCTAGTTGGTCCTTGTTGTCAAAGCAAGACTGTATCTCCAACATCCTAGCTAGCTTCACAGGGTCGCCGTCTGCGATCCTCATGTATCGGTTGTACTCCTCCATCGATCTACTTCTACACAGCACCTTCACTCACCGGCGGTGGTTTTTGAATGGAAGAGGAGAGGAGCAGCGCTGGTTTTGGATTAGAACGGGAGAGGAGCGACGCTGGTTTTGGACTGGAATAGGAGAGGAGGGGCGGTGGTTTTGAAATGGAAGAGGAGAGCAGCGGCGCTACATTTAGATTAGAACAGGAGAGGAGCGGTGGTGGTTTAAGAGGAGAAGAGCGGAAGAGCGGCGCTGGTCTTGGAAGTATATTTTTGTTGTTTCGCATATTTTGGGTCAAAGTTTGACCACGTACTGTATTTGACAAGTAAAATGTGAATGCATGTCACCAAAAATTGTATCGTTTGGTTCGTATCTGAATGTACTTTCAAATTATACTCCCTCCATTTTTGTATACAAGGCCACAAACTCATATTACAGGTACCAAGGTAAAAATCAATGCTATGTTTAAGTCAATGTTGCAAGCTAGCTTGTCACCTTGATTGTCGTGTTAATTAATGTGGTTTTTCTCTCCCAAGCACAACAAGCCAACCCTCTTACTCCTCATTGGTTGATTAATGTTGGGAATGCAAGCTAACCTTCTCACTCCCACATGCACACAAGGGATATTAATGTCCTTGGGTGCTAGTACGAGGCAAACGCCATCAATTTTGCCTCGATTAATGTTAGTGGCCTTGTATAGTTGCAAATTGTAATTTTGATAGTGGCCTTGTATACAACGTATAACATATATTTTATGTGCGAAAATCATGGTCAATTATGACCCAGAATAAAAGGGAGACTAGTTAATGTGGGGTCGCTTTCTTAATTGAAGAGTAAATTGATTTTGATTTTGATCCAGTCAAAGCGCGCCAACCCTCTCGTCCAATCCTAAATCGCTGCCGCACACTCCTCTCCCTCTTCTCCATTGCAAAACCACCTCCTCTCCTCTCCATCATCTCCATTCCAAAACCACCGTCTCACCTCTCCCTCTTCTCTATTGCAAGACCACCGTCTCTCCTCTATTTTCTAGACGCTTTGCTCCATGGCGCGGGTGCAATCCATGGATACAAAATTAGTATATTGTATACTATTTAAAAGTCGAGGGCGGGGCTTTTCCTGTGCGGTAGGCGGTGGGGCAGTTCCGCCTAGTCGGTTCGACAGAGACGCGAGAAGACGAGGGAGTAGCCTGCTGCAAACGTAGGGCTGTGTGATTTGACAGCGAGTTACTGCTGGACAGGTGGGGCCCCGTGATTTGACTTGCCATTATCATTTTAACTGCGGCGCTACGACCGGCGTGAGTCTCCCAGATTCCTAACCACCTCCATACAGGTGCCTCTCCCAATGCTCCACCATGTAGTAGAGACTGGCTCTTGCATGAGAGCCCACTTTTCCACTTTTTCCTTGCCTCTCTTTCCTCCACATATGCAAAAATGCCATGTAAAGTGCACTATTGTACTTAATTTTACTTGCTCCTACAGGTGCTTAAGCTTGCCACATAGGCATAAAGTCTGATGTGGCAAGTTAATCAAGAAGAGAGAGACTAGTTTGGTGACCCAAGGAAGAAATGGTGCGAAGCGCGTGTACCTAGGTGAAAAGATAATTTTGAGTCTATAGCTAATTAAATGAAGCAAACTTAGCAACACCATTTCATTGGAAGAGGTCACTCCTTGGCAAATGCAATAAATACACGTGCTTAGCACCATTTCTTCCTTGAGTACGAAGAAAGAGATAGAGAGGAGTAAAAAAATACACTTATGGCCAACCTTGTTGTATATGAGTGACTAAGTGATGACTATGTATGACATGCCAACATCAGATAGCCTAACGCACCGTGTTAAATCTCCAAGGGCGCGACCGCGCGAGCGACGCGACGGTCGTGGTAGGCGCGACCATGATACGGGCTGCTGGCAGCCCTTGGATCTGAGATCAAACGGTCGCATGCTAAGTTGCTGAAAATTTGCAGAATAACCCTCCAGGATAGGATATTCACCCATAGGTCTAGAATCACGCCATGAAACCGTTCGATCTCAGATCCAAGGGCTCTCGGAAGCCCGTACCATGGGAGAATGGAAAGCCACTACCCTGCCGTTCGCACGCTGGCAGTTCGTTCCTACTCGTCCCCGCACGTCCTTCAATACTACGGCGGTTCGCTCCTAGTCGTCCCGTCCATTCACATTACGACAGTTCCACTAATCCTAACCCTCCTCCCAAATCCATGGCGTCCCAAATCTCCACGATTGGCGGTGAGTACAAGGTTAGAACCATCACCGGCGATGAGCTCGACGTCATCTACACCCGTTCTTCCGCGACGGTGAAAGGATGCCTTTCTCGCTTCAGCCACATGTTAGAAAACTCAGATAATGAGTGGGTCGCTGGGTTACATGTTGAGTACACCACAATCCTGGGACGAGAGAAGGATCTAAAGGACAAAGAGAGGAAGAAGCCCGCCGTGATCCAGGTTTGCGTACATAACGTTTGCTTGGTCTACCACATATGCCATGCCGACGTTGAGTGCCAGGATTTTAAGAACTTCCTCAAGGACAAAACAGTGAAATTCGTTACTTTAGACTTTGGTAATGACAAAGAAGTCCTGCGTCGGATAGGCCTCGTTGTAGGCAACACCTTCGACCTCCAGAAGAATCGGCTGGTGTCCTCTCGTCAGCCTTCAATGCTGACCCTGGCAGGAGCCATGGTTCATCCTTCGTACGGTAAACTGGAGAAACCTCATTACATGTTTCATCGTCATGCATGGCAGCGGAATGTACTAGATATAGACCACATCCACTACGCTGCAATGGATGGCTACCTTTGCTTCAATATCTACAAGGGTTGGATGAAGAGCAACAACCAAGTGTGCGGTTCAAGCAAAGAAGTATCGGCCAAGAGGAAGAGGGACAAGGACGAAGTCGAGGACATGGACGCGGACTCCGAGTAAGGTGGCAGTGTCGTTGCTCATGGTGGTTCTAATGCAGTGTCTACCAGAATAGTTGCAAAGTTTAATTTCAGGTGTGCTTAATTTAATTTGAGGGGTGTGTGGTGCTGAGCCCCCAGCAGAACTATGTTATGTTTCTTCTCGTTACTTTAAATCTTCAGTACGTACATACTAGTATTTATTACATTTCATCTTTTAGTTGGTATAGTACTACCACTCGTTTCTTCACATTATATATGTACAATATATATGGCCAACATCATATAGCCAACAGTTTAGTTGTCAAAGAATTTCAGGGTGCTAAGTTTTGTCAAAGAATTCCAGGATGCTTAGAGGGTGCTTGGATCCAAGGGACTTATTTTAGTCTGACTAAAAATAGTCTCTTTAAGAGGCTAAAGTTCCAAGCACCCCTGACTAAACAGGGGCTAAAACTAGTCTTGAGACTAAAAATTTTTAGTCAGGGGTACCCCTACTAAAATATGGATTAGTCCTCTCTCTACTCATTTAACTCCTCTCCTTTAACACAGGCGAGTTCTGGATTGGAGGGTTTGGAGGATAATAAATGCTCATTAACTTGATTTTAGCCTTTTTAGTATTTGGATCCAAGCATGGGTGAGGCTAGCATGTTTTAGTCCCACTACTTTTAGTCATGGGACTAAAACGTATCCAAGCACCCTCTTAGTTTTATTTGAGGGGTGGGTTGTGCTGGACACCATTATTGTGACTAGCCTTTTTAATATACTATATCCATAATTTGGCGACGAGCGCTCTCTATATGTACCACCTTTTTTTTAATTTCAAGTTTTGCTCCATGGCGCAATCCATCGATACTATTGTTGTACAAAAGTATACATTTTTTAAATGCTAGAGGGCGGGGCAGTCTAGCTTGGTCGGTTTCACGAGAGGCGAGGGCCTTTGTGATTTGACGGCTCATTACTGCTGGAAGGCGGGGCCTTGTGATTTGACTGCTTGTATAAATGCGCCGACGACCTGATCGAGGAGGAGCAAAGAAACATGTGGTATACTAAAGTTTTCCACTGGAGTAGTACTGCGACGGAGGAGCATGAAACACGGCAGCCCAGTGCCATATGGCGATAAAAATGATCTAATTTGCTAGTCATCTCATTGTTAGCATTGTTCTATTCATTCCCTCAAAAAAACATTGTTCTATTCATGCCTCGTAGAGAACGTGCCACGTGCGGCGAAACACCCGAAGCAAAAGATGAAACACAGGAGCAAAAGAAGAAGGAATATTATCACCCCAAATGATCTAATTCACCATGGAGTCGTAACTGCTTCTTCATCGCCTCCACGACCTCCATCTCCTTGCGCGTCTCCTCCGCCATCTTCATCATTGTGTCCATGACGCGACATTTCTCGAGGCGAGCCTTCATCATCTATTCCACGGCCATATTACGTACCTTCACAGCAGCCGGGTGCTTGATGCGGAGCTTCGCCAACTCTTCCTTCTGTTCCATGGTGAGGGCCTGCAACATCTTCATCGAGGAACTACTATTCTCATGCAGCTTCTTCCAGCCGCCATTCTTCTCCTTCAACAGGTCAATCTCTTGGCAGAGCTTTGCATTGTCCTCCCGAAGTCGCAGGATTTCGCCGGTCGCCTTCTTCTCCGAGGCAATGCTCTTCTTCAGCAGCATCACCAAGCCGGCGTTCAACTCCCCCTGCTGATTGAGCTCAGCGGGCATGTCGTCGAGGCTCTCCTTCAGCAACTCCATCAAGCCTTGGATGAACTCCTTCTGCTTATTGAGCTGATCGGGCATGCCGTCGAGGGATAACGACTCTAGCTCCGCCGGCTCGGCATGTTCGCCTCCGCGGCTAGGGCGCTCCTGGGAGCCATCGCCTGCCCGTGAGAGATCTTTCGAGGTCTCTGCGTGGCGGCGAGCCCTCTTTTTTTCTGCAGCCTTGGTTGCCGCTCCCTTGTTACGAGTAGTTCTCGACCTAGAGCTCTGCTTGCTGGCCATGGCAACGACGGACGAAGAAGAAGCACTTATGAGGAGGAAAGGTAGAGTGATTTTCGGTTAGGTAGTTCCCCTTTTTATAACCTAAGTACTAGCACTAGTACTAATACCTACATAGTGGGAACACGTTCAGGTTTAGTACGTACTACTAGTAGGTGTGAGCAGGCTTTCGAATGTGATGGGAACAAGGTAAAGATTAAATGATGGTTTTGGTTTCGAGGCCCGAAACGGCTCCCGATGAGTTTAGAGGAACATAAATTTCAAGTACTACACTGCTCAAATGCGTAAATATTATGTTACTGTCAAAAATTGGCACAAAATACGAAGGAGACCGATGGAAGTACTACTAGCAACCCACGATTTAACTACTCGAATGCGCGCAGTGGAGTAATAATGTCTTTCTTCCGCCCTCACGTCCACTCAATTTGCATGCGCTATATTAATTGACCATCAATGAAGTGAACAACTTTACATGCGTCAAATTATCACATGGGGTGGATCTTGGTACAAAATTCCGTCCGCCCGTGTACCCACGTGTGCATGCGAGGAATGAGTGCATGCATGGCGTGTGTGCACATCTTCGCTTCGTGCATGTACCACCAGTATGGCTCAGGGAGGATGAGTACATTCTTCTGGAACCAGCAACACGTCACTGTGATCAATCCACGCAAGGAGGTCGCGACAACGCCTACACATGTGCCACGTGGCTTCATGAACTGTAAGAGAGACACCGTGTAGCGTGCCATTGGCATTCTAATTTACGTGTTTCGCACATACTCGAAGTACTAGTAAGGTATACGTGCATTGCACGCATCAGATTTTGCAACCAAATTACGAATAAATACCACACTATAGCATGTAAGCTCTGAGTCATATATGCCTGATGTAGCCCTTCATTTAATTCTTATAGTTCATCTCATTCAAAATCAATTAGTTTTTATAAAAAAGCTAAGAACGCGGGAATAGGAAAAACATGGGATTATAGTGGAATGTCGTCTTGAATCCTACAGGATTGTACGAGTGTTTGATTGTGCATAGAAAAAACGCAGAATTCTTTCAAAGATGTTTGAGTGGATGGGATGTTTCCTCTGAAATCTAGTGAAAATGAATCATATGGAAAATTCCTATGGTTTACAATCCTACGAATCAAACAACCAAGATTGGAAAAATTCCTAATGATTAGAATCCTCCAAAATTCCTTTGAGAATCCTTTGAATCAAAGAAGCCCTTAATCTATTTTATGATTCATGGAATTGTGCGTTGTAAAACATAAAGTAAAAACAAATAATGGCGATTCAACTAGAAAAAAGTTTGGGCAGTTATAGTATGGAAGATTCTAGAACAAAAGAGAACCACTGTTGTTTTGAGGTTTGTGCATTATGCTTAAGTTCAACCATGGAGTCTGCTAGATTGTACATGTGGCAAAATCCGGTGGGGGCTGGAAGATGGTGCGAGGGGCCGAGTGGAGGGAGACTATGAAGGAATGCACAAGTGCGAGATCGATATTTAGAGAGAGGGGGCGAACACATGCGCTGATGCACGCAGTGGCGGAGCCATAAAAATAAATGAGCTAGGGGGCCAAGCATTGCTAATCCTTTACGAGGAGGGTCAATTCATGAACGTAAACCATTTTTAGCAGCAATTGTCTAATGATCACATTCATATTAGCCTTGATATATAGTGATGTTAGGGGGTAGGGGGCAGGGCCCTTACTGCCCCCTGTCTTCGCCATTGTGCACGCGTCTGAGAGATGAAGCGGAAGGCATGGATGATGAGAGGGGGACGTTGGATACATAATTAATGTGGGTGTATTAGCTATATATGTTAATCCTATATAGAGAGGCATAGATTGATCGATGTGGACGTGGGAAAGAGGGTGAGACCTCACTGGATATATCGATTGATCGGTTTGTGTGGAAAACTATGAAAGACCTAGCTATATACTCACATACATAGAGGAACATCGATCGTTGCGCATGCACGCGTGAGAGATAAAGAATGCCCAATATGATGGAGAGGGGGATGTGTGTTGGTGTGTGCCTTCATGGGAGACCGACCTAAATAAAAAGATTGCATGCGTGCGATGGATAATGCCGACTGGTAGTGTGTGTGCATGCATGCACGAGAGAAAGTTAGTGGTACAATTATAAAGAGAAGACTACTGTGTGGGTGTAAAAGAATAGCTGAATAGGTGAGGTCACAATCAATGTAAAGTTGAATTCAAATATTTGAATAAGAGATCCTGATGTTTGAAACCCATGCATGCATGAATATAACGGAGATCTGCACGGTGTGGTTTGGAAACGAGCATGTTGTAATGTATACACATTGAACAAGGTCAGATTGATTTGAATCTGAGATACCAATGGCAAACATCATTTGGCCACGTCGCATCCATGCATGGACACACTATTCTAATTGGAGATGATGGGCGGCTTTTGCATCACATATCTATATCTATACCCCTATATATATATTATATTTTATATTTTTTTATATTGTGTGCGGGTAACTTTAACTTTGAAAGATGGTCATTGGATGAGGCGAATCCGATGGTCCAAAGATGGCAAATTTGAGCACTACTAACCGTTGGATATCATCTAGATTTCACCAGATTTCGCCACATGTATAATCTAGAAGACTCCATGGTTGAACTTAAGCATAATGCACAAACATCAAAACACAAGCACTTCTTATTTGTTCTAGAATCTTCCATATCAGAATTGCCCAAATGTTTTTCTACATGATTTTCCATTATTTGCTTTTACTTTATGTCTTACGACGCACAATTCCATGAATCTTAAAATAGATTAGCTTTCTTATAAAAACTAGATGATTTTGAATGAAATGAACTATAAGAATTAAACGAATATCTACATCATGCATATATGACTCAAAGCTTGCATGCTATAATGTGGTATTTATTCATAATTTGGTTGCCGAATCTAATGCGTGCAATGCACGTGTACCTTACTCTAGTCTAAATGGTGTTTGTGTGTGTTGTGCGTGTTGAGGTGCAAATTGTCTTTTTTTGGGTACATGTTAAGCTTGTTCTTCCGAAATTTCAAGCCGCGCCTTGTTATGCCGAAAATTCAAGCTAGCGCCTCTGTCTATCGTGCTGCAAAACTCCCGCCTCTTCAACCCGCACCTTGTTAGCCCAAAATATTTAAGATATATCTTTGTCTCGTTGTGCTCCGACAACTCCCTCCATCTCAACCCACGCCCTGCTATTCCGAAATTACAACGCGCGCAAAAACTCCCACCTCCTGTGAAATCCCGACACGCGAAATGCCCGTGGTACCCCTGAACTGAAAGAACCGCCTCAAATCGGTGGGGGTACTTTCGTAACTTACCCCACATTTCGGACAAGCGCATCTCTAAGCCATGGTTCCCCACTGCCATCCCATCCGCCCACCCATTCATACACCGAGGCCGTGAAAACCCACGACGAAACCCCACACCCTGCTCCGTCCGCCAACCAGCCGGAGCCTCTTCCTCGACGACGTCATCCACAGCAACACCTCGACGTCCCTCATCCACCGTACCGGATGAGGATCCGTCGTTGATCTCATCGTCCCGCCGGTTCAGCCACCCCGTCCTCCACCTCCAAGGAGCTGCCTCGACGTTCCCCTCGTCTTTCGCGCCACCTCCATTCCCACACCGCCGTCTTCACCTGCACCACCGGAAGAGCATCATCATCATCGTTTCCTCAGATGAAGCTGCGGCCTAATCGGCGCCACCAAAGAGGTTGTACACTAATCGCCGCATTTTCTTCTTGATTCAATCTCACGGTGCTGCCGGCGCTCGGTCCCGAGCCGACACGGCGCGGCTCCATCCACGGCGGAATCGCCGGCCACTTCCTCCACGGCGTCGCTCCCTCGGCGGCGACGTCCACATCAGTAGGACCTACTACTGCTTTAGCTCTCGCTCGTGCTGCTGCTCTGCTCTTACTCTCGGTCCCCTGCCTGGTCTTCTCTTGCTATTGCTCTTGCTCGCGCTGCTGCTCTTGCTCTTGCTCTTGCTTGCGATGCTGCTCCGATTTAGCTACACTTCACTCCGATGCTGCCGAGGTGAAGGAAGAACCAGCCGCAGCGGGGAGGGGGCTCGCTGGAGAGGTACTGAGGGGGTCCTGGATTAGGGGGTGTTCGGATAGCCGGACTATACCTTCAGCCGGACTCCTGGACTATGAAGATACGAGATTGAAGACTTCGTCCCATGTCCGGAAGGGACTTTCCTTGGCGTGGAAGGCAAGCTTGGCGATACGGATATGTAGATCTCCTACCATTGTAACTGACTTTGTGTAACCCTAACCCTCTCCGGTGTTTATATAAACCAGAGGGTTTTAGTCTGTAGGACAACATAGACAACAACAATCATACCATAGGCTAGCTTCTAGGGTTTAGCCTCTCTGATCTCGTGGTAGATCTACTCTTGTACTACCCATATCATCAATATTAATCAAGCAGGATGTAGGATTTTACCTCCATCGAGAGGGCCCGAACCTGGGTAAAACTTCGTGTCCCTTGCCTCCTGTTACCATCCGGCCTAGACGCACAGTTCGGGACCCCTTACCCGATATCCGCCGGTTTTGACACCGACATTGGTGCTTTCATTGAGAGTTCCTCTATGTCGTCGCCGCCAGGCTCGATGGCTCCTACGATTATCAATAGCGATGTAGTCCATGGTGAGACCTTCCTCCCCGGACAGATCTTCGTCTTCGGCGGCTTCGCACTACGGGCCAATTACTTGGCCATCTAGAGCAGATCGAAAGCTACGCCCCTGGCCGTCAGGTCAGATTTGGAAGTTTAAACTACACGGATGACATCTGCGGGGACTTGATCTTTGACGGATTCGAGCCACTGCTGAGCGCGCCGCACTATCCCGATGAGCATGATCTAGCTCTGCCGCCGAACAGTGCCCTGGAGGCCGCACCCGCATCGGCTTCAACCCTTAATTCGGAGCTAACTGTGCCGATAGAGGATGGGCGGTTGGACGCCGCCTCGGGGGCTGCGATCCCAATGGCGATTGAGCCGAACACCAGCCCTGCACTCCGCGAGACTCGTGATTCCAAGGAGCCGGACTCCTCTCCGGACTCTGAACCATTCGCGCCTCCGCCGATCGAATCCGATTGGGCGTCGATCATGGAGTTTACTACCGCAGACATCTTTTAGCACTCGCCCTTCGGCGATATTATGAAATCAGTAAAGTCTCTCTCTTTATCAGGAGAGCCCTGGCCAGACTACGATCAGCAAGATTGGGATACGGGCGATGAAGAAATTCAAAGCCCACCCACCACCCACTTTGTAGCCACTGTTAACGATTTAACCGACATGCTCAACTTCGACTCCGAAGACATCGACGGTATGGACATCGATGAAGGAGACGATGAAGAACAAGCACCTATTGGGCCCTGGAATGCCACCTCGTCATATGACGTATACATGGTGGACGCACCAAAAGATGACGACGAGGAGCGGAAGGACGCACCGAAAGCTTGTTCCCTCGAAAAGCAGTCAAAGCGGCGACGCAAGCGCCGCCCCAAATCCCGCCTCGACAGAAATAGCGATCACACAGACCCAGCGCTGGAGCAGGGCAAACCGCTGCCGGACAAACGGCAATCCGGATAATCAAACCGAACAAACAAATTCTATCAAGGATAATGGTCCGGACGACACAACGCCGGACAGGCACCCGGAGCAGCAGAATGCCCGTAAAAGGCTTGTTGCCACCGCGAGGAGTCTTAAAAAGCAGAAGCAAAGGCTCAAGGCCATGCAAGACACACTCCAAATCAGATGGAGTAAAATGCTCAACACTGCAGCGAGGTACGATGACAATCGCCCCTCCAAGAGCTACCCAAAGCGGAAGCTGCTACCCGAATTCGATGAGGAGGCCTCAGACCCCCCACAACCAAATATCAAAGCAGCCACCTGGTCGGATAGATGACCCCTCTACCAACACAGAGCGGCATACAATGCCGCTCACAATACAACACGCGACCCATGCGAGGGCTCGCACCCAAAGGACGGCGCAACAAGATCCATCTATGGACCACGCAAGCGCGCCCCAACATACAATGCAACACCACAAACATCCGAACAACATGGCACACCCAGATGCAGGGGCGCCGCACACCCCCTATGTTTCACTGATGAGGTGCTGGACCATGAATTTCCAGAGGGATTCAAGCCCGTAAACATAGAGGCATACGACGGAACAACAGACCCTGGGGTCTGTATTGAGGACTACATCCTTCATATCCATATGGCTCGAGGAGACGATCTCCATGCCATCAAGTACTTACCCCTCAAGCTCAAAGGGCCAGCTCGTGACTGGCTGAAAGGCCTCCTCGAAAGCTCCATTGGAAGTTGGGAAGAGCTCGAAGACGCCTTTCGGGCAAATTTTCAAGGGACTTATGTCCGACCTCCGGATGCGGACGATTTGAGTCATATAACTCAACAGCCCAGAGAGTCAGCCCGAAAGCTTTGGAACAGGTTTCTTACTAAAAAGAACTAGATTGTCAACTGTCCGGACGCCGAAGCCTTGGCAGCTTTCAAGCATAGCGTCCATGACGAATGGCTCGCCACACACCTCAGCCAAAATAAGCTAAGAACGATGGCCGCATTAACAAACCTCATGACCCGCTTTTCCGCGGGTGAGGACAGCTGGCTAGCCAAATGCAGCACCAGCAACCCCAGTACATCTGAAGTTAGAAATGGAAACGGCAAATCACGGCGCAACAGTAATAACAAACGCCGGAATAAAGAAGACAACACGAAGGGCACGACAGTAAATGCCGGATTCAAAAGCTCTCGGCCAGGTCAAAAGCCGCCCCCTAAAGGCACCTGGGATGAACTGTCCAGCCTCAACAAAATTCTGGACCAAGTATGTCAGATCCATAGTACCCCTGGTAAACCTGCTAATCATACCCACAGAGAATGTTGGGTCTTCAAGCAGTCCGACAAGCTCAACGCCGTACACAAGGGGGAGGATACGCCAAGTGAAGACGAGGACGAGCCTCCCAAGCAAGACATGGGGGAACAAAAGAAATTTCCACCAGAAGTCAAAACAGTAAACGTGTTACACGTGATCAAGGGAAAAAACAGCGCGGCACTCCCAGGAAAATATACCCAAGTGCCTGTCACCGCGAAGTCCTGCCACTGGTCGTCTCAACCGATCACTTTCGACCATCGCGATTACTCAGCAAGTATCCGACACGCAGGATGGGCTGCCCTGGTATTAGACCCAGTAATTGGCGGATATCACTTCACACGAGTCTTGATGGACGGCGGCAGTAGCCTAAACCTAATATATCAGGATACAATCCGCGGGATGGGGTTAGACCCAACACAAATTCGCCATAGCAATACTACCTTTAAAGGAGTAACACCAGGCACAGGGGCTCGTTGTACGGGCTCCCTCCTACTACAAGTTATATTCGGCTCCCCCGATAACTTCCCTCGCGAGCATTTAACTTTCCACATCTCTCCGTTTCAAAGTGGCTATCAAGCACTGCTCGGACGCGAAGCTTTTGCTCGCTTTAATGCAATACCACACTACGCCTCCCTCACACTTAAGATGCCCGGTCCACGTGGCATCATTTCAGTGCACGGAAATATCAAGCGATCCCTGCACGCCGAAGAGAGTGAGGCTGCCTTGGCAGCCGCACACTAAAGGGGCCCGGACTAGTGAAAGCATCCAGTAGGTCGTCAAGACCTCAGACACAACTAAGCAAGTCCAGCGCCGCTACATATGCCGAATAAATGGTCACACCCCTATTTGTCAATACAAGGGGCTCAACGCGCGCAGACAAGTGGCAGTTTCTTCTCATCTTGAATTATACATGGTTTCTTTAAAAAACTATCTTTTTGCACGACAACTTTTTCACCTAAATTCCTCTCTTTTACAGACGATCATCGTGGTACACCCGTCCGAGATACGGCACAACGTAGACACGGGCACAGACATGCAACAGGGACCCGTTCCAAGGATTCTTTTTAGATTAAGACCCTGCGTAAACCTTTTTTACTGTCTCTTGTTGATACATATCCACTATTGAAGAGGATGCTGACGTCTTGGCATGTGGCCATGCCAGAACAATGCACGTACCTGGACAGAAGGGGCTTCTTACAAAGGCCATTATTTAGGCCCCGTTTATACCACTAAGACCGAATACCTTAGGGAGTGTTCGGCGTCGCGAGTTTAGCCTTATATGCATCAGCTCTGAATCATTGTCTTTGGTCAAATGTTGGGTTTGCCCGGCTCCTGTGTTTTGGTGCCTTACGTTCCGCTTTACCGGCTAAGGTAGTACCAGGAGAACTACTACGATTGTGCCCTGGTTCTTCCGGACGAGCACCTCAGTAGAGAAAGCCGAAAACTGACTGTCATGATATAGCGTGAGACTGGTCAACCACTCGATGACCTGTTGGAATGTTAGAATTCCTCCGCCTTAACGAAGGGCCGTTTTTCGCCTAGGCATGTACGCACCCCGGGATTGGGAGAGTGCGGAGCCACCAGGGGCTATCTAGTAGCCCCACTGTCAAACTCCTATGGCTAAGTGAAAGTGCTAAAGCATTATAGTCCGGTTGCCTCGCTCGCTCCGCTATCACCTCCTTAATAGGACCAAGACGTTGGGTTAAGTGTGAACGTGTGTTTTTGCAAGCACCTCCGCATTATATGCGTGGGGGTTGAAGTCGACTGCTGCAATCTTTCAGGTTATACACATGTATACATAAACGGCCGCCCAGGAGGCATCATACTACTTTCAGGCAAAAGTATAAAAATAGCCTTATAAAAATCTATAAAAGCATGTAGCTTACAATGAGATTACATATCACTCAAACATAATATTTTTTGAGCACTGGGTCTCTATCAAACGAGCACCCTCAAGAACTTCTTCAAAGTAGTGCTCAGCAGCCCTTCGACCTATGGCCGAATCCCGCGCTGCAACAGTGGTAGCATCCATCTCCGCCTAGTATGCTTTAACACGGGCAAAGGCCATTCGTGCGCCCTCTATGCACGCCGACCTCTTCATCGCATTAATGTGCGGCACCACGTCAAGGAACTGCTGCACCAAGCTAAAATAGCTGTTTGGTTTTGACCTTTCCGGCCATAGCTGATCCACAACAGACCTCATGGAGAGTCCGGACAACCTATTTAGTTCGGCCCATTCAGCTAATTGGTCAGTCAATGAAAGTGGACGATCGGGAGAATGGAATTGTCTCCAAAACAGCTGGTCTACTTCACGGTCCGTCTGACCCTGGAAGTACTTGGCCGCATCGGCAGTGCTCGCTGCCAAATCCATATACACATCCTACGAACTCCATAGCCGATCCAGAGGGGCATACCATGGATCTCCGAACTTCCTCCGCAACATAAAGGATTTCCCAGCTACAATATCCCCAGCTTCCCGCAGATCCTCCTTCTTTGCCCTCATAGCAGAGCGGAGGTCTTTTCTTGTCACAGCAGCCTTCTCAAGGTCTGATGCCTTCGCCTGGTTTTCCTTTTCAGGAACCCGGTAACGGTCGGCGGCGGCTTTTAATTCTATGGCCATCTTGGCCATCTTATCTCGGCTCTCGCCATGCGCGGCCTTCTCGGCTTGCAACTCTTCGGCCGCCTTCAAAGAAGCCGCATTACCCAACCTCGCTTGTTCCTTGGCTTAGGCAAGTTCTGCCCGCAAGGCTTCAACAGTGGCAGCTCCATCTGTAGTCACAACATATTAAAGATACTGGCATCATGCTGCTCTTCCTATGTCACGTTTACCAGATAATGCCACTTACCCTGTGCCTCGTCAAGCCTTTTGTTAACAAGCTCGATGTCGGCGTCTGCCGCATCCAACTGCCGTTCTAAATGGGCAAACTCGCTAGTCCGGCTAGCCACCGGAGCTTCCATCACCTGCACATAGGGGCAGTATGTTTATTTCCTGTGAATATGATCCTCTGTTCGTCGTCGTTTCCGACGACAACCAGAGTCTAAGGGGCTACTATCTACGCAGGGCACACCTAGCATGTGCAGGACTATCATACATTATTTTACGTACCTCAAAGCTTGTTAGTAGACTCATAAAAGCTTCATGCAATCCGCTTTCGGCGGACGCGATTCTCTCCACCATCGTATTCATCAGCATACGGTGTTCATCTGAGATGGCCGCTCGCCCCACCAACTCCCTCAGAACATCCGATCGCAAACTAGACGGTGTCGGACTCTTTTGTCTGCTCTCTTTGGGATCCGGACATTGGGAGCTCCGGGGGTCAATGGGATTATCTTCTGGCCTCACCGGATTCGGAGAGGCCCTCCGCGACGACACTTCGGGGTCGCCCGCTTCCGGAGCGGAGGAGTCCGGAGGAGACATTTCGCTCTCCATCATCTCTAGAAGAAGATCCCCCGAAGACGAGCTCATTTGAGAGGGGCTAAGGCCCGAACTACAAAAGATATATTCGGTGGTTATTTCCTCAGAAGAAAAGATGGCATACCTGTGCTACTACAGTATTTCAGGTCACTTACGACTCGCTGGAGAATTGATTCTCCCGCGGACTTTGTGCGGCAAAAGCACCCCCCAAGGTAGGACCCTCTGTGGGAGACTTTTTCTCCCGTTTGGAAGCTTCGGCTTCCGAACCCCTGGGCGCAGTCCTTTTCCTCCTCCGGTCGTCTTCCTTCATGGAGACGCTCGCTCCCTCGGTTAGAATGGGCAGCATTGGGGGCCCGCGTCCGCCCGTATTATCCCCCCCGGTATCTTCCTTCAAGGGCTCCAGGCAGGGTGCGACCTGGAGCATCTTTTCCAGTACCGGATTTTCCAAACCCTCAGGGAGGGGGGCCGAACACCAAATCAACTTCACCTTTGTTAGCCAGTCCTGGTCAAAAAGCGAACTCTTAGAGATAACTTCGTAACAAATGAGAGATAGTATATTCGGCCGGAAGATTCCTTACCTGTTCGGCGGCATGGTTACTGCTCAGGCCCACGTCCTCAGTGATTTCCGGACACTCTAACTGAGGTCCGAAGAATGACTTGTACATCTCCTCGTGCGTCAGGCCGAGGAAATTTTGAATGACACGCGGTCCCTCGGGATTGAACTGAAGGAAATATGCCCTAGAGGCAATAATAATGTTATTATTTTATTTCCTTATATCATGATAAATGTTTATTATTCATGCTAGAATTGTATTATCCAGAAACATAATACTTGTGTGAATACATAGACAAACTAAACGTCACTAGAATGCCTCTACTTGACTAGCTCGTTAATCAAAGATGGTTATGTTTCCTAACCATAGACATGTGTTGTCATTTGATTAACGGGATCACATTATTAGGAGAATGATGTGATTGACATGACCCATTCCATTAGCTTAGCACCCGATTGTTTAGTGTGTTGCTATTGCTTTCTTCATGACTTATACATGTTCCTATGACTATGAGATTATGCAACTCCCGTTTGCCGGAGGAACACTTTGTGTGCTACCAAACATCACAACGTAACTGGGTGATTATAAAGGAGCTCTACAGGTGTCTCCAAAGGTAAATGTTGGGTTGGCGTATTTCGAGATTAGGATTTGTCACTCCGATTGTCGGAGAGGTATCTCTGGACCCTCTCGGTAATGCACATCACATAAGCCTTGCAAGCATTGCAACTAATGAGTTAGTTGTGAGATGATGTATTATGGAACGAGTAAAGAGACTTGCCGGTAATGAGATTGAACTAGGTATTAAGATACCAACGATCGAATCTCGGGCAAGTAACATACCGATGACAAAGGGAACAACGTATGTTGTTATGCGGTCTGACCGATAAAGATCTTCGTAGAATATGTGGGAGCCAATATGAGCATCCAGGTTCCGCTATTGGTTATTGACCGGAGACATGTTTCGGTCATGTCTACATTGTTCTCGAACCTGTAGGGTCCGCACGCTTAAGGTTTCGATGACAGTTATATTATGAGTTTATGAGTTTTGATGTACCGAAGTTATTTTGGAGTCCCGGATGTGATCACGGACATGACGAGGAGTCTCGAAATGGTCGAGACATAAAGATTGATATATTGGATGACTATATTCGGACATCGGAAGTGTTCCGGGTGATTTCGGAGAAAATCGGAGTGCCGGAGGGTTACCGGAACCCCCCCGGGAGAAGTAATGGGCCTTAGTGGAGAGAGAGAGGGTCGACCAGGGTGGGCCGTGCACCCCCTCCCCCTCTAGTCCGAATTGGACTAGGAGAGGGCGGGCGGCGCCCCCCTTTCTTTCTCCCTGTCCCCCTTCCTTTCCCCCTCCTAGTAGGAGTAGGAAAGAGGGGAGTCCTACTCCTACTAGGAGGAGGACTCCTCCTCCTTGGCGCGCCATAGGGCCGGCCGGCCTCCTCCCGTTGCTCCTTTATATACAGGGGCAGGGGCACGCCTAGACACATAAGTTGATCCACGTGATCGTTTTCTTAGCCGTGTGCGGTGCCCCCTTCCACCATACTCCTCGATAATATTGTAGCGGTGCTTAGGCGAAGCCCTGCGACGGTAGAACATCAAGATCATCACCACGCCATCGTGCTGACGGAACTCTTCCCCGACACTTTGCTGGATCGGAGTTTGGGGATCGTCATCGAGCTGAACGTGTGCTAAAACTCGGAGGTGCCGTAGTTTCGGTGCTTGATCGATCAGGCCGCGAAGACATACGACTACATCAACCGCATTATCATAACACTTCCACTATCGGTCTACGAGGGTACGTAGATCACACTCTCCCCTCTCGTTGCTATGCATCACCATGATCTTGCGTGTGCGTAGGAATTTTTTTGAAATTACTACGTTCCCCAACAGTGGTATCCGAGCCTAGGTTTTATGTGTTGATGTTATATGCATGAGTAGAACACAAGTGAGTTGTGGGCGATATAAGTCATACTGCTTACCAGCATGTCATACTTTGGTTCGGCGGTATTGTTGGACGAAGCGGCCCGGACCGACATTACGTGTACGCTTACGCGAGACCGGTTCTCCCGACATGCTTTGCACAAAGGTGGCTAGCGGGTGTTAGTTTCTCCAACTTTAGTTGAACCGAGTGTGGCTACGCCCGGTCCTTGCGAAGGTTAAGACAGCACCAACTTGACAAACTATCGTTGTGGTTTTGATGCATAGGTAAGATTGGTTCTTGCTTAAGCCCGTAGCAGCCACGTAAAACTTGCAACAACAAAGTAGAGGACGTCTAACTTGTTTTTGCAGGGCATGTTGTGATGTGATATGGTCAAGACATGATGCTAAATTTTATTGTATGAGATGATCATGTTTTGTAACCGAGTTATCGGCAACTGGCAGGAGCCATATGGTTGTCGCTTTATTGTATGCAATGCAACTGCATTGTAATGCTTTACTTTATCACTAAGCGGTAGCGATAGTCGTGGAAGCATAAGATTGGCGACACGACAACGATGCTACGATGGTGATCAAGGTGTCGCGCCAGTGACGATGGTGATCATCACGGTGCTTCAAAGATGGAGATCACAAGCACAAGATGATGATGGCCATATCATATCACTTATATTGATTGCATGTGATGTTTATCTTTTATGCATCGTATCTTGCTTTGATTGAAGGTAGCATTTTAAGATGATCTCTCACTAATTATCAAGAAGTGTTCTCCCTGAGTATGCACCGTTGTGAAAGTTCTTCATGCTTAGACACCACGTGATGATCGGGTGTGATAGGCTCTACGTTCAAATACAACGGGTGCAAAACAGTTGCACACGCGGAATACTCAGGTTATACTTGACGAGCCAAGCATATACAGATATGGCCTCAGAACACGGAGACCGAAAGGTCGAGCGTGAATCATATAGTAGATATGATCAACATAGTGATGTTCACCAATGAAACTACTCCATCTCACGTGATGATCGGACATGGTTTAGTTGATTTGGATCACATGATCACTTAGAGGATTAGAGGGATGTCTATCTAAGTAGGAGTTCTTTAGTAATATGATTAACTGAACTTAAATTTATCATGAACTTAGTACCTGATAGTATCTTGCTTATTTATGTTTGATTGTAGATAGATGGCCCGTGCTGTTGTTCCGTTGAATTTTAATGCGTTCCTTGAGAAAGCAAAGTTGAAAGATGATGGTAGCAATTACACGGACTGGGTCTGTAACTTGAGGATTATCCTCATTGCCGCACAGAAGAATTACGTCCTGGAAGCACCGCTGGGTGCCAGGCCTGCTGCTGGAGCAACACCAAATGTTATGAACGTCTGGCAGAGCAAAGCTGATGACTACTCGATAGTTCAGTGTGCCATGCTCTACGGCTTAGAATCGGGACTTCAACGACGTTTTGAACATCATGGAGCATATGAGATGTTCTAGGAGTTGAAGTTAATATTTCAAGCAAATGCCCGGATTGAGAGATATGAAGTCTCCAATAAGTTCTATAGCTGCAAGATGGAGGAGAACAGTTCTGTCAGTGAGCATATACTCAAAATGTCTGGGTATAATGATCACTTGATTGAATTGGGAGTTAATCTTCCAGATGATTGCGTCATTGACAGAATTCTCCAATCTCTGCCACCTAGCTACAGGAGCTTCGTGATGAACTATAATATGCAAGGGATGAATAAGACTATTCCCGAGCTCTTCGCAATGCTGAAAGCTGCGGAGGTAGAAATCAAAAAGGAGCATCAAGTGTTGATGGTCAACAAGACCACTAGTTTCAAGAAAAAGGGCAAAGGGAAGAAGAAGGGGAACTTCAGAAAGAACAGCAAGCAAGTTGCTGCTCAAGAGAAGAAACCCAAATCTAGACCTAAGCCTGAAACTGAGTGCTTCTACTGCAAGAAGACTGGTCACTGGAAGCGGAACTGCCCCAAGTATTTGGCGGATAAGAAGGATGGCAAGGTGAACAAAGGTATATGCGATATACATGTTATTGATGTGTACCTTACTAATACTCGCAGTAGCACCTGGGTATTTGATACTGGTTCTGTTGCTAACATTTGCAACTCGAAACAGGGACTACGGATTAAGCAAAGATTGGCTAAGGACGAGGTGACGATGCGCGTGGGAAATGGTTCCAAAGTCGATGTGATCGCGGTCGGCACGCTACCTCTACATCTATGTTCGGGATTAATATTAGACCTAAATAATTGTTATTTGGTGCCAGCGTTGAGCATGAACATTATATTTGGATCTTGTTTGATGCGAGACGGTTATTCATTTAAATCAGAGAATAATGGTTGTTCTATTTATATGAGTAAATTTTTGTATGGTCATGCACCCATGAAGAATGGTCTATTCTTATTAAATCTCGATAGTAGTGACACACATATTCATAATGTTGAAGCCAAAATATGCAGAGTTGATAATGATAGTGCAACTTATTTGTGGCACTGCCGTTTAGGTCATATCAATATAAAGCGCATGAAGAAACTCCATACTGATGGAGTTTTGGAACCACTTGATTATGAATCAGTTGGTACTTGCGAAACGTGCCTTATGGGTAAGATGACAAAACACCGTTCTCCGGTACTATGGAGAGAGCAACAGATTTGTTGGAAATCATACATACAGACGTATGTGGTCCGATGAATGTTGAGGCTCATGGCGGATATCCTTATTTTCTCACCTTCACAGATGACTTAAGCAGATATGGGTATATCTACTTAATGAAACATAAGTCTGAAACATTTGAAAAGTTCAAAGAATTTCAGAGTGAAGTTGAAAATCATCGTAACAAGAAAATAAAATTCCTATGATCTGATCGTGGAGGAGAATATTTGAGTTACGAGTTTGGTGTACATTTGAAACAATGTAGAATAGTTTCGCAACTCACGCCACCCGGAACACCACAGCGTAATGGTGTGTCCGAACGTCGTAATCGTACCTTACTTGATATGGTGCGATCTATGATGTCTCTTACTGATTTACCGCTATCGTTTTGGGGTTATGCTCTAGAGACGGCCGCATTCACGTTAAATAGGGCACCATCAAAATCCGTTGAGACGACGCCTTATGAACTGTGGTTTGGCAAGAAACCAAAGTTGTCGTTTCTGAAAGTTTGGGGCTGCGATTCTTATGTGAAAAAGCTTCAACCTGATAAGCTCGAACCCAAATCGGAGAAATGTGTCTTCATAGGATATCCAAAGGAAACTATTGGATACACCTTCTATCACAGATCCGAAGGCAAGACTTTTGTTGCTAAATTCGGAAACTTTCTAGAGAAGGAGTTTCTCTCGAAAGAAGTGAGTGGGAGGAAAGTAGAACTTGATGAGGTAACTGTACCTGCTCCCTTATTGGAAAGTAGTACATCATAGAAACCAGTTTCTGTGACACCTACACCAATTAGTGAGGAAGCTAATGATGATGATCATGAAACTTCAGAACAAGATACTACTGAACCTCGTAGATCAACCAGAGTAAGATCCGCACCAGAGTGGCACGGTAATCCTGTTCTGGAAGTCATGCTATTAGATCATGATGAACCTACGAACTATGGAGAAGCGATGGTGAGCCCAGATTCCGCAAAATGGCTTGAAGCCATGAAATCTGAGATGGGATCCATGTTTGAGAACAAAGTGTGGACTTTGGTTGACTTGCCCAAAGATCGGCAAGCAATTGAGAATAAATGGATCTTCAAGAAGAAGACTGACGCTGACGATAATGTTACTGTCTACAAAGCTCGACTTGTCGCAAAAGGTTTTCGATAAGTTCAAGGGATTGACTATGATGAGACCTTCTCACCCGTAGCGATGCTTAAGTCTGTCCGAATCATGTTAGCAATTGCCGCATTTTATGATTATGAAATTTGGTAGATGGATGTCAAAACTGCATTCCTGAATGGATTTCTGGAAGAAGAGTTGTATATGATGTAGCCGGAAGGTTTTGTAGATCCAAAGGGAGCTAACAAAGTGTGCAAGCTCCAGCGATCCATTTATGGACTGGTGCAAGCCTCTCGGAGTTGGAATAAACGCTTTGATAGTGTGATCAAAGCATTTGGTTTTGTACAGACTTTTGGAGAAGCCTGTATTTACAAGAAAGTGAGTGGGAGCTCTGTAGCATTTCTGATATTATATGTAGATGACATATTACTAATCGAAAATGATATAGAATTTCTGGATAGCATAAAGGGATACTTGAATAAGAGTTTTTCAATGAAAGACCTCGGTGAAGCTGCTTACATATTGGGCATTAAGATCTATAGAGATAGATCAAGACGCTTAATTGGACTTTCACAAAGCACATACCTTGACAAAATTTTGAAGAAGTTCAAAATGGATCAAGCAAAGAAAGGATTCTTGCCTGTGTTACAAGGTGTGAAATTGAGTAAGACTCAATGCCCGACCAATGCAGAAGATAGAGAGAAAATGAAAGATGTTCCCTATGCTTCAGCCATAGGCTCTATCATGTATGCAATGCTGTGTACCAGACCTGATGTGTGTCTTGCTATAAGTCTAGCAGGGAGGTACCAAAGTAATCCAGGAGTGGATCACTGGACAGCGGTCAAGAACATCCTGAAATACCTGAAAAGGACTAAGGATATGTTTCTCATATATGGAGATGACAAAGAGTGGATCGTAAATGGTTACGTTGATGCAAGCTTTGACACTAATCTGGACGATTCTAAATCGCAAACCGGATACGTGTTTACATTAAACGGTGGAGCTGTCAGTTGGTGCAGTTCTAAACAAAGCGTTGTGGCGGGATCTACATGCGAAGCGGAGTACATAGCTGCTTCAGAAGCAGCAAACGAAGGAGTCTAGATGAAGGAGTTCATATCCGATCTAGGTGTCATACCTAGTGCATCGGGTCCAATGAAAATCTTTTGTGACAATACTGGTGCAATTGCCTTGGCAAAGGAATCCAGATTTCACAAGAGAACCAAGCACATCAAGAGACGCTTCAATTCCATCCGGGATCTAGTCCAGGTGGGAGACATAGAGATTTGCAAGATACATACGGATCTGAATGTTGTAGACCCGTTGACTAAGCCTCTTCCACGAGCAAAACATGATCAACACCAAAGCTCCATGGGTGTTAGAATCATTACTATGTAATCTAGATTATTGACTCTAGTGCAAGTGGGAGACTGAAGGAAATATGCCCTAGAGGCAATAATAATGTTATTATTTTATTTACTTATATCATGATAAATGTTTATTATTCATGCTAGAATTGTATTATCCGGAAACATAATACTTGTGTGAATACATAGACAAACTAAACGTCACTAGTATGCCTCTACTTGACTAGCTCGTTAATCAAAGACGGTTATGTTTCCTAACCATAGACATGTGTTGTCATTTGATTAACGGGATCACATTATTAGGAGAATGATGTGATTGACATGACCCATTCCATTAGCTTAGCACCCGATCGTTTAGTGTGTTTCTATTGCTTTCTTCATGACTTATACATGTTCCTATGACTATGAGATTATGCAACTCCTGTTTGCCGGAGGAACACTTTGTGTGCTACCAAACGTCACAACATAACTGGGTGATTATAAAGGAGCTCTACAGGTGTCTCCAAAGGTAAATGTTGGGTTGGCGTATTTCGAGAGTAGGATTTGTCACTCCGATTGTCGGAGATGTATCTCTGGGCCCTCTCGGTAATGCACATCACATAAGCCTTGCAAGCATTGCTACTAATGAGTTAGTTGTGAGATGATGTATTACGGAATGAGTACAGAGACTTGCCGGTAACGAGATTGAACTAGGTATTAAGATACCGACGATCGAATCTCGGGCAAGTAACATACCGATGACAAAGGGAACAACGTATGTTGTTATGCGGTTTGACCGATAAAGATCTTCGTAGAATATGTGGGAGCCAATATGAGCATCCAGGTTCCGCTATTGGTTATAGACCGGAGACATGTCTCGGTCATGTCTACATTGTTCTCGAACCCGTAGGGTCCGCACGCTTAAGGTTTCGATGACAGTTATATTATGAGTTTATGAGTTTGATGTACCGAAGTTAGTTCGGAGTCCTGGATTTGATCACGGACATGACGAGGAGTCTCGAAATGGTCGAGACATAAAGATTGATATATTGGACGACTATATTCGGACACCGGAAGTGTTCCGGGTGATTTCGGAGAAAACCGGAGTGCCGGAGGGTTACCGGAACCCCCCCAGGAGAAGTAATGGGCCTTATGGGCCTTAGTGGAGAGAGAGAGGGTCGGCCAGGGTGGGCCGCATGCCCCCTCCCCCTCTGGTCCAAATTGGACTAGGAGAGGGGGGTGACGCCCCCCTTTCCTTCTCCCTCTCCCCCTTCCTTTCCCCTCCTAGTAGGAGTAGGAAAGAGGGGAGTCCTACTCCTACTTGGAGGAGGACTCCTCCTCCTTGGCGCGCCATAGGGCCGGCCAGCCTCCTCCCCTTGCTCCTTTATATACAAGGGTAGGGGGCACCCCTAGACACACAAGTTGATCCACGTAATCGTTTTCTTAGTTGTGTGCGGTGCCCCCTTCCACCATACTCCTCGATAATATTGTAGCGGTGCTTAGGCGAAGCCCTGCGATGGTAGAACATCAAGATCGTCACCACACTGTCGTGCTGATGGAACTCTTCCCCGACACTTTGCTGGATCGGAGTCCAGGGATCGTCATCGGGCTGAACATGTGCTAAAACTCCAAGGTGCCATAGTTTCGGTGCTTGATCGATCGGGCCGCGAAGACGTACGACTACATCAACCACGTTATCATAACGCTTCCGCTGTCGGTCTACGAGGGTACGTAGATCACACTCTCCCCTCTCGTTGCTATGCATCACCATGATCTTGCATGTGCGTAGGAATTTTTTTGAAATTACTATGTTCCCCAACATGAACTCCCACAAGCGAAGGGGCCGGCTTTTGCAAGGGTAGACTTGACGGGCCAGCATAACTTGTATTACCACAACCAAACTGAAATCTCCATTAAAGAGATCTCGAATGCGGCTTTGCAGTATAGGCTCGTCCTTGGCCGGACCCTAGCTCAGTCCTCTACTAATCCATGACATCAGTTGTGGTGGAGGGCCCAAGCGGAAAACGGGGGCGGCCGCCCACTTGGCACTTCTAGGAGCCGTGATGTAGAACCACTCCTGTTGCCACAATTCAGACACCTCTGGAATGGAACCTTTGGCCATAAAGCTCCCGTCATCTTGCGTATTGAGGCACCTCCACACGCCGCATGTTGCCCCTCGATCATCTTCGGCTTTACTTCAAAGGTCTTGAGCCATAGGCCAAAGTGAGGGGTAACCCGGAGGAAGGCCTCGCACACGACAATAAATGTTGTGATATGAAGAAAGGAGTCCGGAGCTAGGTCATGGAAATCTAGCCCGTAGTAAAACATCAAGCCCCTGACGAAAGGATCCAGAGCAAGGCCTAGACCTCAGAGGAAGTGGGAGACGAACACGACGCTCTTGTTGGGTTCGGGGGAGGGGACGGCTTGCCCCCGGGGAGGCAGCCGATGCAAAATCTTGGCGGTCAGATATCTGGCCTCCCTCAACTTTTTGATGTCTTCTTTCGTGACGGAGGAAGGCACCCATCGGCCTTGAAGGCTAGATCCGGACATGACTGAAGGTTCGGAGCACCTGGCCTGAACTTTGGGCATTTGAGCTTGAGGCGGGGGAAGGATTCGATTGAGCACGGAAGGGAAAAATAAAAGCCTTGTCCCTTTATAAAGAGGGTGAATATCAAGCGTCCTCTCCGTGTCCGTTTGGACTTGACTATAATCTAGGAGTCCTAGAAGCGGTTGGGTTACCCACGCCCGTATTGATGAGAATCCCGGAATAAGGGGACACGATCTCTGCTTTAACAAGACGACTCGGATAATAAAACGACTCGGATAAAGGCTTGGCCGTGGTGTGTGACACTACGGAATACGTCAGCAGATTAGATTTGTGTAAATGTTATTCTCTCTATGGCAATATGTGGAAACTTATTTTGCAGAGCCGGACACTATCTTTGTGTTTAAAATCTTCTATGAAGTACTTGGAGGAGGAACCCACCTTGCAATGCCAAAGACAATATGCGCGCCGGACTCGTCGTCATTGAAGCCTGGTTCAGGGGCTACTGAGGGAGTCCTGGATTAGGGGGTGTTCGGATAACCAGACTATACCTTCAGCCGGACTCCTGGACTATGAAGATACGAGATTGAAGACTTCGTCCCGTGTCTGGAAGGGACTTTCCTTGGCGTGGAAGGCAAGTTTGGCGATACGGATATGTAGATCTCCTACCATTGTAACCGACTTTGTGTAACCCTAACCCTCTCCGGTGTCTATATAAACCGGAGGGTTTTAGTCCGTAGGACAACATAGACAACAACAATAATACCATAGGCTAGCTTCTAGGGTTTAGCCTCTCTGATCTCGTGGTAGATCTACTCTTGTACTACCCACATCATCAATATTAATCAAGCAGGACGTAGGGTTTTACCTCCATCGAGAGGGCCCGAACCTGGGTAAAACTTCGTGTCCCTTGCCTCCTGTTACCATCCGGCCTAGACACACAGTTCGGGACCCCCTACCCGAGATCCGCCGGTTTTGACACCGACAGGTACCCCACTATCTATCTTAGGGTTCAGGATGGGGGCGGTGGTCACCGGCGGTGGTGGGGCGTTTGCGGGGTGGTGGCGTGGGGATCACCGGAGAAAAAGCTCGGCACAAGGGTGAAGGAAATATGCCCTAGAGTCAATAATAAAGTTATTATTTATTTCCTTATACCATGATAAATGTTTATTATTCATACTAGAATTCTATTAACCGGAAACATAATACATGTGTGAATACATAGACAAACAGAGTGTCACTAGTATGCCTCTACTTGACTAGCTCGTTAATCGAAGACGGTTATGTTTCCTAACCATAGACATGTGTTGTCATTTGATTAACGGGATCACATTATTAGGAGAATGATGTGATTGACATGACCCATTCCATTAGCTTAGCACCCGATTGTTTAGTGTGTTGCTATTGCTTTCTTCATGACTTATACATGTTCCTATGACTATGAGATTATGCAACTCCCGTTTGCCGGAGGAACACTTTGTGTGCTACCAAACATCACAACGTAACTGGGTGATTATAAAGGAGCTCTACAGGTGTCTCCAAAGGTAAATGTTGGGTTGGTGTATTTCGAGATTAGGATTTGTCACTCCGATTGTCAGAGAGGTATCTCTGGGCCCTCTCGGTAATGCACATCACATAAGCCTTGCAAGCATTGCAACTAATGAGTTAGTTGTGAGATGATGTATTATGGAACGAGTAAAGAGACTTGTCGGTAACGAGATTGAACTAGGTATTAAGATACCGATGATCGAATCTTGGGCAAGTAACATACCGATGACAAAGGGAACAACGTATGTTGTTATGCGGTCTGACCGATAAAGATCTTCGTAGAATATGCGGGAGCCAATATGAGCATCCAGGTTCCGCTATTGGTTATTGATCGGAGACATGTTTCGGTCATGTCTACATTGTTCTCGAACCCGTAGGGTCCGCACGCTTAAGGTTTCGATGACAGTTATATTATGAGTTTATGAATTTTGATGTACCTAAGTTAGTTTGGAGTCCCGAATGTGATCACGGACATGAAGAGGAGTCTCGAAATGGTCGAGACATAAAGATTGATATATTGGATGACTATATTCGGACACCGGAAGTGTTCCGGGTGATTTCGGAGAAAATCGGAGTGCCGGAGGGTTACCGGAAGCCCCCGGGAGAAGTAATGGGCCTTATGGGCCTTAGTGGAGAGAGAGAGAGGGTTGACCAGGGTGGGCCGTGCACCCCCTCCCCCTCTGGTCCGACTTGGACTAGGAGAGGGGGGGGGGGGCGCCCCCCTTTCCTTCTCCCTCTCCCCCTTCCTTTCCCCCTCCTAGTAGGAGTAGGAAAGAGGGGAGTCCTACTCCTACTAGGAGGAGGACTCCTCCTCCTTGGCGCGCCATAGGGCCGGCCGGCCTCCTCCCCTTGCTCCTTTATATACAGGGGCAGGGGCACGCCTAGACACATAAGTTGATCCACGTGATCGTTTTCTTAGCCGTGTGCGGTGCCCCCTTCCACCATACTCCTCGATAATATTGTAGCGGTGCTTAGGCGAAGCCCTGCGACGGTAGAACATCAAGATCATCACCACGCCGTCGTGCTGACGGAACTTTTCCCCGACACTTTGCTGGATCGGTGTTTGGGGATCGTCATCGAGCTGAACGTGTGCTAAAACTCGGCGGTGCCTTAGTTTCGGTGCTTGATCGATCGGGCCGTGAAGACGTACGACTACATCAACCGCGTTATCATAACACTTCCACTGTCGGTCTACGAGGGTCCGTAGATCACACTCTCCCCTCTCGTTGCTATGCATCACCATGATCTTGCGTGTGCGTAGGAATTTTTTTGAAATTACTACATTCCCCAACAGTGGTATCCGAGCCTAGGTTTTATGTTTTGATGTTATATGCACGAGTAGAACACAAGTGAGTTGTGGGCGATATAAGTCATACTGCTTACCAGCATGTCATACTTTGGTTTGGCAGTATTGTTGGACGAAGCGGCCCGGACCGACATTACGCGTACGCTTACGCGAGACCGGTTCTCCCGACGTGCTTTGCACAAAGGTGGCTAGCGGGTGTTAGTTTCTCCAACTTTAGTTGAACCGAGTGTGGCTAGGCCTGGTCCTTGCGAAGGTTAAGACAGCACCAACTTGACAAACTATCGTTGTGGTTTTGATGCATAGGTAAGATTGGTTCTTGCTTAAGCCCGTAGCAGCCACGTAAAACTTGCAACAACAAAGTAGAGGACGTCTAACTTGTTTTTGCAGGGCATGTTGTGATGTGATATGGTCAAGACATGATGCTAAATTTTATTGTATGAGATGATCATGTTTTGTAACCGAGTTATCGGCAACTGGCAGGAGCCATATGGTTGTCGCTTTATTGTATGCAATGCAACTGCGTTGTAATGCTTTACTTTATCACTAAGCGGTAGCGATAGTCGTGGAAGCATAAGATTGGCGACACGACAACGATGCTACGATGGTGATCAAGGTGTCGCGCCGGTGACGATGGTGATCATGACGGTGCTTCAAAGATGGAGATCACAAGCACAAGATTGATGATGGCCATATCATATCACTTATATTGATTGCATGTGATGTTTATCTTTTATGCATCGTATCTTGCTTTGATTGAAGGTAGCGTTTTAAGATGATCTCTCACTAATTATCAAGAAGTGTTCTCCCTGAGTATGCACCGTTGCAAAAGTTCTTCGTGCTTATTCACCACGTGATGATCGGGTGTGATAGGCTCTACGTTCAAATACAACGGGTGCAAAACAGTTGCACACGCGGAGTACTCAGGTTATACTTGACGAGCCAAGCATATACAGATATGGCCTCAGAACACGGAGACCGAAAGGTCGAGCGTGAATCATATAGTAGATATGATCAACATAGTGATGTTCACCAATGAAACTACTCCATCTCACGTGATGATCGGACATGGTTTAGTTGATTTGGATCACGTGATCACTTAGAGGATTAGAGGGATGTCTATCTAAGTAGGAGTTCTTTAGTAATATGATTAATTGAACTTAAATTTATCATGAACTTAGTACCTGATAGTATCCTTCTTGTTTATGTTTGATTGTAGATAGATGGCCCGTGTTGGTGTTCCGTTGAATTTTAATGCGTTCCTTGAGAAAGCAAAGTTGAAAGATGATGGTAGCAATTACACGGACTGGGTCCGTAACTTGAGGATTATCCTCATTGCTGCACAGAAGAATTACGTCCTGGAAGCACCGCTGGGTGCCAGGCCTGCTGCTGGAGCAATACCAAATGTTATGAACGCCTGGCAGAGCAAAGCGGATGACTACTCGATAGTTCAGTGTTCCATGCTTTACGGCTTAGAATCGGGACTTCAACGACGTTTTGAACATCATGGAGCATATGAGATGTTCTAGGAGTTGAAGTTAATATTTAAAGCAAATGCCCAGATTGAGAGATATGAAGTCTCCAATAAGTTCTATAGCTGCAAGATGGAGGAGAACAGTTCTGTCAGTGAGCATATACTCAAAATGTCTGGGTATAATAATCACTTGATTCAATTGGGAGTTAATCTTCCAGATGATTGCGTCATTGACAGAATTCTCCAATCACTGCCACCTAGCTACAGGAGCTTCGTGATGAACTATAATATGCAAGGGATGAATAAGACTATTCCCGAGCTCTTCGCAATGCTCAAAGCTGCGGAGGTAGAAATCAAAAAGGAGCATCAAGTGTTGATGGTCAACAAGACCACTAGTTTCAAGAAAAAGGGCAAAGGGAAGAAGAAGGGGAACTTCAAAAAGAACAGCAAGCAAGTTGCTGCTCAAGAGAAGAAACCCAAATCTGGACCTAAGCCTGAAACTGAGTGCTTCTACTGCAAGAAGACTGGTCACTGGAAGCGGAACTGCCCCAAGTATTTGGCGGATAAGATGGATGGCAAGGTGAACAAAGGTATATGAGATATACATGTTATTGATGTGTACCTTACTAATACTTGCAGTAGCACCTGGGTATTTGATACTGGTTCTGTTGCTAACATTTGCAACTCGAAACAGGGACTACGGATTAAGCAAAGATTGGCTAAGGACGAGGTGACGATGCGCGTGGGAAATGGTTCCAAAGTCGATGTGATCGCGGTCGGCACGCTACCTCTACATCTACGTTCGGGATTAATATTAGACCTAAATAATTGTTATTTGGTGCCAGCGTTGAGCATGAACATTATATCTGGATCTTGTTTGATGCGAGACGGTTATTCATTTAAATCAGAGAATAATGGTTGTTCTATTTATATGACTAAAAATTTTTATGGTCATGCACCCATGAAGAATGGTCTATTCTTATTAAATCTCGATAGTAGTGACACACATATTCATAATGTTGAAGCCAAAATATGCAGAGTTGATAATGATAGTGCAACTTATTTGTGGCACTGCCATTTAGGTCATATCAGTATAAAGCGCATGAAGAAACTCCATACTGATGGACTTTTGGAACCACTTCATTATGAATCACTTGGTACTTGCGAACCGTGCCTTATGGGTAAGATGACAAAAACACCGTTCTCCGGTACTATGGAGAGAGCAACAGATTTGTTGGAAATCATACATACAGACGTATGTGGTCCGATGAATGTTGAGGCTCATGGCGGATATCGTTATTTTCTCACCTTCACAGATGACTTAAGCAGATATGGGTATATCTACTTAATGAAACATAAGTCTGAAACATTTGAAAAGTTCAAAGAATTTCAGAGTGAAGTTGAAAATCATCGTAACAAGAAAATAAAATTCCTACGATCTGATCATGGAGGAGAATATTTGAGTTACGAGTTTGGTGTACATTTGAAACAATGCGGAATAGTTTCGCAACTCACGCCACCCGGAACACCACAGCGTAATGGTGTGTCCGAACGTCGTAATCGTACCTTACTTGATATGGTGCGATCTATGATGTCTCTTACTGATTTACCGCTATCATTTTGGGGTTATGCTCTAGAGACGGCCGCATTCACGTTAAATAGGGCACCATCAAAATCCGTTGAGACGACGCCTTATGAACTGTGGTTTGGCAAGAAACCAAAGTTGTCGTTTTTGAAAGTTTGGGGCTGCGATTCTTATGTGAAAAAGCTTCAACCTGATAAGCTCGAACCCAAATCGGAGAAATGTGTCTTCATAGGATATCCAAAGGAAACTATTGGATACACCTACTATCACAGATCCGAAGGCAAGACTTTTGTTGCTAAATTCGGAAACTTTCTAGAGAAGGAGTTTCTCTCGAAAGAAGTGAGTGGGAGGAAAGTAGAACTTGATGAGGTAACTGTACCTGCTCCCTTATTGGAAAGTAGTACATCATAGAAACCAGTTTCTGTGACACCTACACCAATTAGTGAGGAAGCTAATGATGATGATCGTGAAACTTCAGAACAAGATACTACTGAACCTCGTAGATCAACCAGAGTAAGATCTGCACCAGAGTGGCACGGTAATCCTGTTCTGGAAGTCATGCTATTAGATCATGATGAATCTACGAACTATGGAGAAGCGATGGTGAGCCCAGATTCCGCAAAATGGCTTGAAGCCATGAAATCTGAGATGGGATCCATGTTTGAGAACAAAGTGTGGACTTTGGTTGACTTGCCCAAAGATCGGCAAGCAATTGAGAATAAATGGATCTTCAAGAAGAAGACTGACGTTGACAATAATGTTACTGTCTACAAAGCTCGACTTGTCGCAAAAGGTTTTCGATAAGTTCAAGGGATTGACTATGATGAGACCTTCTCACCCGTAGCGATGCTTAAGTCTGTCCGAATCATGTTAGCAATTGCCGCATTTTATGATTATGAAATTTGGTAGATGGATGTCAAAACTGCATTCCTGAATGGATTTCTGGAAGAAGAGTTGTATATGATGCAGCCGGAAGGTTTTGTAGATCCAAAGGGAGCTAACAAAGTGTGCAAGCTCCAGCGATCCATTTATGGACTGGTACAAGCCTCTCGGAGTTGGAATAAACACTTTGATACTGTGATCAAAGCATTTGGTTTTGTACAGACTTTTGGAGAAGCCTGTATTTACAAGAAAGTGAGTGGGAGCTCTGTAGCATTTCTGATATTATATGTAGATGACATATTACTAATCGGAAATGATATAAAATTTCTGGATAGCATAAAGGGATACTTGAATAAGAGTTTTTCAATGAAAGACCTCGGTGAAGCTGCTTACATATTGGGCATTAAGATCTATAGAGATAGATCTAGACGCTTAATTGGACTTTCACAAAGCACATACCTTGACAAAATTTTGAATAAGTTCAAAATGGATCAAGCAAAGAAAGGATTCTTGCCTGTGTTACAAGGTGTGAAATTGAGTAAGACTCAATGCCCGACCAATGCAGAAGATAGAGAGAAAATGAAAGATGTTCCCTATGCTTCAGCCATAGGCTCTATCATGTATGCAATGTTGTGTACCAGACCTGATGTGTGTCTTGCTATAAGTCTAGCAGGGAGGTACCAAAGTAATCCAGGAGTGGATCACTGGACAGCGGTCAAGAACATCTTGAAATACCTGAAAAGGACTAAGGATATGTTTCTCATATATGGAGATGACAAAGAGCTCATCGTAAATGGTTACGTTGATGCAAGCTTTGACACTGATCTGGACGATTCTAAATCGCAAACCGGATACGTGTTTACATTAAACGGTGGAGCTGTCGGTTGGTGCAGTTCTAAACAAAGCGTTGTGGCGGGATCTACATGTGAAGCGGAGTACATAGCTGCTTCAGAAGCAGCAAACGAAGGAGTCTAGATGAAGGAGTTCATATCCGATCTAGGTGTCATACCTAGTGCATCGGGTCCAATGAAAATATTTTGTGACAATACTGGTGCAATTGCATTGGCAAAGGAATCCAGATTTCACAAGAGAACCAAGCACATCAAGAGACGCTTCAATTCCATCCCGGATCTAGTCCAGGTGGGAGACATAGAGATTTGCAAGATACATACAGATCTGAATGTTGTAGACCCGTTGACTAAGCCTCTTCCACGAGCAAAACATGATCAGCACCAAAGCTCCATGGGTGTTAGAATCATTACTATGTAATCTAGATTATTGACTCTAGTGCAAGTGGGAGACTGAAGGAAATATGCCCAGAGGCAATAATAATGTTATTATTTTATTTACTTATATCATGATAAATGTTTATTATTCATGCTAGAATTGTATTATCCGGAAACATAATACTTGTGTGAATACATAGACAAACTAAACGTCACTAGTATGCCTCTACTTGACTAGCTCGTTAATCAAAGACGGTTATGTTTCCTAACCATAGACATGTGTTGTCATTTGATTAATGGGATCACATTATTAGGAGAATGATGTGATTGACATGACCCATTCCATTAGGTTAGCACCCGATCGTTTAGTGTGTTGCTATTGCTTTCTTCATGACTTATACATGTTCCTATGACTATGAGATTATGCAACTCCCGTTTGCCGGAGGAACACTTTGTGTGCTACCAAACGTCACAACGTAACTGGGTGATTATAAAGGAGCTCTACAGGTGTCTCCAAAGGTAAATGTTGGGTTGGCGTATTTCGAGATTAGGATTTGTCACTCCGATTGTCGGAGATGTATCTCTGGGCCCTCTCGATAATGCACATCACATAAGCCTTGCAAGCATTGCAACTAATGAGTTAGTTGTGAGATGATGTATTACGGAATGAGTACAGAGACTTGCCGGTAACGAGATTGAACTAGGTACTAAGATACTGACGATCGAATCTCGGGCAAGTAACATACCGATGACAAAGGGAACAACGTATGTTGTTATGCTGTCTGACCGATAAAGATCTTCGTAGAATATGTGGGAGCCAATATGAGCATCCAGGTTCCGCTATTGGTTATTAACCGGAGACATGTCTCGGTCATGTCTACATTGTTCTCGAACTAGTAGGGTCCACACGCTTAAGGTTTCGATGACAGTTATATTATGAGTTTATGAGTTTGATGTACCGAAGTTAGTTCGGAGTCCCGGATTTGATCACGGACATGACGAGGAGTCTCGAAATGGTCGAGACATAAAGATTGATATATTGGACGACTATATTCGGACACCGGAAGTGTTCCGGGTGATTTCAGAGAAAACCGGAGTGCCGGAGGGTTACCGGAACCCCCCCAGGAGAAGTAATGGGCCTTATGGGCCTTAGTGGAGAGAGAGAGGGTCGGCCAGGGTGGGCCGCGCGCCCCCTCCCCCTCTGGTCCAAATTGGACTAGGAGAGGGGGGCGACGCCCCCCTTTCCTTCTCCCTCTCCCCCTTCCTTTCCCCTCCTAGTAGGAGTAGGAAAGAGGGGAGTCCTACTCCTACTAGGAGGAGGACTCCTCCTCCTTGGCGCGCCATAGGGCCGGCCGGCCTCCTCCCCTTGCTCCTTTATATACAGGGGCAGGGGGCACCCCTAGACACACAAGTTGATCCACGTGATCGTTTTCTTAGTCGTGTGCGGTGCCCCCTTCCACCATACTCCTCGATAATATTGTAGCGGTGCTTAGGCGAAGCCTTGCGACGGTAGAACATCAAGATCGTCACCACACTGTCGTGCTGATGGAACTCTTCCCCGACACTTTGCTGGATCAAAGTCCGGGGATCGTCATCGAGCTGAACATGTGCTAAAACTCGAAGGTGCCATAGTTTCGGTGCTTGATCGATCGGGCCGCGAAGACGTACGACTACATCAACCGCGTTATCATAACGCTTCCGCTGTCGGGCTACGAGGGTACGTAGATCACACTCTCCCCTCTCGTTGCTATGCATCACCATGATCTTGCGTGTGCCTAGGAATTTTTTTGAAATTACTATGTTCCCCAACATGAACTCCCACAAGCGAAGGGGCCGGCTTTTGCAAGGGTAGACTTGACGGGCCAGCATAACTTGTATTACCGCAACCAAACTGAAATCTCCATTAAAGAGATCTCGAATGCGGCTTTGCAGTATAGGCACGTCCTTGGCTGGACCCCCTCAGTCCTATGCTAATCCATGACATCAGTTGTGGTGGAGGGCCCAAGCAGAAAACGGGGGCGGCCGCCCACTTGGCACTTCTAGGAGCCGTGATGTAGAACCACTCCTGTTGCCACAATTCAGACACCTCTGGAATGGAACCTTTGGCCATGAAGCTCCTGTCATCTTGCGTATTGAGGCACCTCCACACGTCGCATGTTGCCCCTCGATCATCTTCGGCTTTACTTCAAAGGTCTTGAGCCATAGGCCAAAGTGAGGGGTAACCCGGAGGAAGGCCTCGCACACGACAATAAATGTCGTGATATGAAGAATGGAGTCCGGAGCTAGGTCATGGAAATATAGCCCGTAGTAAAACATCAAGCCCCTGACGAAAGGATCCAGAGCAAGGCCTAGACCTCAGAGGAAGTGGGAGACGAACACGACGCTCTTGTTGGGTTCGGGGGAGGGGACGGCTTGCCCCCGGGGAGGCAGCCGATGCAAAATCTCGGCGGTCAGATATCTGGCCTCCCTCAACTTTTTGATGTCTTCTTCCGTGACGGAGGAAGGCACCCATCGGCCTTGAAGGCTAGATCCGGACATGACTGAAGGTTCGGAGCACCTGGCCTGAACTTTGGGCGTTTGAGCTTGAGGCGGGGGAAGGATTTGATTGAGCACGGAAGGGAAAAATAAAAGCCTTGTCCCTTTATAAAGAGGGTGAATATCAAGCGTCCTCTCCGTGTCCATTTGGACTTGACTATAATCTAGGAGTCCTAGAAGCGGTTGGGTTACCCACGCCCGTATTGATGAGAATCCCGGAATAAGGGGACACGATCTCTGCTTTAACAAGACGTGCCAAGGAAACCGCCTCGCATTATGCGCTGAGGTGGGATAATAAAACGACTCGGATAAAGGCTTGGCCGTGGTGTGTCACACTACGGAATACGTCAACAGATTAGATTTGTGTAAATGTTATTCTCTCTATGGCAATATGTGGAAACTTATTTTGCAGAACCGGACACTATCTTTGTGTTTAAAATCTTCTATGAAGTACTTGGAGGAGGAACCCACCTTGCAATGTCGAAGACAATATGCGCGCCGGACTCGTCGTCATTGAAGCCTGGTTCAGGGGCTACTGAGGGAGTCCTGGATTAGGGGGTGTTCGGATAGCCAGACTATACCTTCAGCCGGACTCCTGGACCATGAAGATACGAGATTGAAGACTTCGTCCCGTGTCTGGAAGGGACTTTCCTTGGCGTGGAAGGCAAGCTTGGCGATACGGATATGTAGATCTCCTACCATTGTAACCGACTTTGTGTAACCCTAACCCTCTCCGGTGTCTATATAAACCGGAGGGTTTTAGTCTGTAGGACAACATAGACAACAACAATCATACCATATGCTAGCTTCTAGGGTTTAGCCTCTCTGATCTCGTGGTAGATCTACTCTTGTACTACCCATATCATCAATATTAACAAAGCAGGACGTAGGGTTTTACCTCCATCGAGAGGGCCCGAACCTGGGTAAAACTTCGTGTCCCTTGCCTCCTGTTACCATCCGGCCTAGACGCACAGTTCGGGACCCCCTACCCGAGATCCGCCGGTTTTGACACCGACAGGTACCCCACTATCTATCTTAGGGTTCAGGATGGGGGCGGTGGTCACCGGCGGTGGTGGGGCGTTTGCGGGGCGGTGGCGTGGGGATCACCGGAGAAAAAGCTCGGCACGGGGGTGAAGGAAATATGCCCTAGAGGCAATAATAAAGTTATTATTTATTTCCTTATATCATGATAAATGTTTATTATTCATACTAGAATTGTATTAAACGGAAACATAATACATGTGTGAATACATAGACAAACAGAGTGTCACTAGTATGCCTCTACTTGACTAGCTCGTTAATCGAAGATGGTTATGTTTCCTAGCCATAGACATGAGTTGTCATTTGATTAACGGGATCACATCATTAGGAGAATGATGTGATTGACTTGACCCATTCCATTAGCTTAGCACTTGGTCGTTTAGTTTGTTGCCATTGCTTTCTTCATAACTTATACATGTTCCTATGACTATGAGATTATGCAACTCCCGTTTACCGGAGGAACACTTTGTGTGCTACCAAACGTCACAACGTAACTGGGTGATTATAAAGGTGCTCTACAGGTGTCTCCGAAGGTACTTGTTGGGTTGGCGTATTTCGAGATTAGGATTTTTCACTCCGATTGTCGGAGAGGTATCTCTGGGCCCTCTCGGTAATGCACATCACTTAAGCCTTGCAAGCATTGCAACTAATTAGTTAGTTGCGGGATGATGTATTATGGAACGAGTAAAGAGACTTGCCGGTAACGAGATTGAACTACGTATTGAGATACCGACGATCGAATCTCGGGCAAGTAACATACCGATGACAAAGGGAACAACGTATGTTGTTATGCGGTCTGACCGATAAAGATCTTCGTAGAATATGTGGGAGCCAATATGAGCATCCATGTTCCGCCATTGGTTATTGACCGGAGACATATCTCGGTCATGTCTACATAGTTCCCCAACTCATAGGGTCCGCACGCTTAAAGTTTCGGTGACGATTGTATTATGAGTTTATGTGATTTGATGTATCGAAGGTAGTTCAGAGTCCCGGATGAGATCAGGGACATGACGAGGAGTCTCGAAATGGTCGAGACGTAAAGATCGATATATTGGACGACTATATTCGGACATCGGAAAGGTTCCGAGTGATTCGGGTATTTTCGGGGGTACCGGGAAGTTACGGGAATACGAGGAAGAAGTAATGGGTCTCATGGGCCAACTGGTGGAAGAGAGGAGGCATGGCGCGTGGCCCCCCTAGCCCAAACCGAATTGGACTAGGGGGCCGACCCCCTTTCCTCCTTTTCCTCCTTCTCCTTCCTTCTCCTTCTCCTCCTTCCTTTCCTCTTCCTAGTAGGAGTAGGAAAGGGGAGTCCTACTCCTTCTAGGAGGAGGACTCCTCCTCCTGGCACGCCCATAGAGGGCCGGCCGGCCTCCCCCCTTGCTCCTTTATATACAGGGGCAGGGGGCACCTCTAGACACACAAGTTGATCCGTTGATCTCTCCCAGCCGTGTGCGGTGCCCCCCTCCACCATATTCCACCTCGGTCATATCGTAGCGGTGCTTAGGCGAAGCCCTGCGTCGGTAGCAACATCATCACTGTCACCACACCGTCGCGCTGATGGAACTCTCCCATGAAGCTCTGCTGGATCGTAGTTCGCGGGACGTCATCGAGCTGAACGTGTGCTGAACTCGGAGGTGCCATGCGTTCAATACTTGGATCGGTCGGATCATGAAGACGTTCGACTACATCAACCGCATTGTGCTAGCGCTTCCGCTTTCGGACTATGAGGGTACATGGACAACACTCTCCCCTCTAGTTGCTATGCATCACCATGATCTTGCGTGTGCGTAGGAATTTTTTTGAAATTACTACGTTCCCCAACAGGGGGGGCCTAGAGGGATGACCGAGGTGGCGGCGGACTGGCGGTGGGGAGTGTTTTCGGGGCGGGCGGGGCGGCGCACCGCCGGCCGTGGGCAGTGGGGGGCTATTGTTTGGCCGGCTCAGGGGGGTGGAGGTTGAAGATGAACCGCAGGCCCTTGATCTCGTATCCAACGGCTGCAAAATCGACTGACCAGAGATGAAAAAGTCAGTCGACCGACGTGTAGCCTCACCTTGCTAGTGCGTTCAGTTTCGACAGCAAAATTCAGTTTCGACAGCAAAGTTCAGTTTCGACAGTTAAGTTCAGTTTCGACAGTTAAATTCAGTTTCGACAGTTAAGTTCAGAGATGAGCGGCTGATGTATTTTACATCTAGCACTTTGTGGTTATGTATTTTACGTCATGTATTGGAGATGCTATTAGAATTCCACTCAGGTTAACGTTGTTCGTTGTCTCTGTTGTCCTGCTTCAGCCTCGGCGTCGTACAACTCACCGGAGCTGCTCCAACGACGAAACCCTCCATCACAGCGGAGCTGCTCCAACGACGAAACCCTCCATCACAGCGGAGCACTACCTCGGGCTCCATCTCCAAACGCCTAAGATCTTCTTCCCCTCCTCCGACAGCCAAGTCAGCCGGAGCATCCTCACCGGACAACCCAATCACGCTGAGATCGACATGGCTTCGCCAAAGAGGTTGTACACTTTTGCATCTCTTTTTTACTCTACATGTTATATATATTGTCCACTAAGCACTCGTAGTAATGGGAAATACGATTATTTTATCCTACTATATGACAAGCAGTGAGGTACCAGGAAACTTAGCTATCCGTGATGGACTCTCTTGAACGCCATCATTATTTATCTCTTTGTGTTTGAGCTATGCATTTGTCGGTGGGCCTGGGAGTTGAGCTAGTATGGCAGTGGCCTGGGTCCAAAGTAATAGAAGTAGCACAAAAACATTTTTTTAGTGTAGGATTTTCTTTGCTCAAGCTTGCCTACTAGAATCGCCAGTGCTTGAAAGGAAAAGTGAATGAAAAACATCAGAATTGGAAAGTTTCCTATGGTACTACTTTTCATGAATTTGGTGCAAAGGAATGGAGCAAAGGAAAACTGTAGGATTTGTTCCTTTAGTGTCTCCTTGAAAGAAAAACCGTAGGAATTCTAATTTCCACTTCTCCTCCTTTTCATATTCCTATTCATCAAGCACAAGACTAAGAGATAGTAGCATAATAGCATTATAACCGTACATTTTCTTGTGGTTTGACTTAATCTCACCATGCTATTTTGCATCATGTGATCTTTCAATTGTTGTGAATCAAACACCCAGATTGGCAGAAATCCTGTGTTTTTAAATTGTCAGTTTTGCACGTGCATTATTATCCTATTCCCATCTATTTCCTATCCCTGCATTGTTAGAATCCTAAAATTCAAACAAGCCCTTACTCAATTACTTATGTTACAGATATGTGTCAAAGAAAACCTTGTGTGGTTTGTCCCGCTCTTGCGGCATTGTGTTCCACCCCAGCTCAGCTGCTCCAATGACGGAAGGGTTCACCACAGCAGGGATCCGCTCTCCAAACTGTCTTTCACCGCCTCAGATCTTCTTCCCCGCCGCCGGCAACCACGACAACTGCATTACCATCATCAACTGAGCAGATGACCTTGAGGACTACACGGGTCCGCAAGGGAGGTCGCACTCTTCCGTGTCTACTTACGTTATGCATCGCTTAATATGATGACATGCTACATTATCGTCGTCTTCACCTACTAGACTCTGAGTCAGGTCCAAACTAATGCTGAAACTTGAGTTTTAAATGGTTGTGGGGTACACATTGGGGCAATAATCAGTACTATCTATCTACTATCTGGTTAATCTCCGGTGTTTACTATGAGTTTCATGTTGGGTGCAAACAAACATTAAAGAAACCATTGTCTGTATTTTTTAACTAAAGCTATTATTTGCCTGCTATCATTGGTTTTGGGTCTATCCACAGTTTGCTACCATCACTCTGGATTTGTGCATGCACTCCTTACATAATCTCACTATGTTTTATTCCTATGCATGCCAGTTATTGTACACAATGGAACTGATCATGTAGAGCAAAAGAGACGAGCCTTGCGTGGCAATAAAATTTCATGCAGACGTCGTTCCATGGTGGGCGCAAAGGCAGCCCCCCTCCACCCATTTTGGATCGTAATCAAGAGGAAGATAACTGTTATGAGGGGGATTCCGAAGGAGAAGACCACTCCTATTTACCCCATGAAGTCTTCGCTCGAACTTGGCATGCTGATGTTGGTAATATCATGCATATGCTGCCTTGCATTGCTTACTGTATATATTAAATGTTGGGGAACATAGTAATTCCAAAAAAATTCCTATGCACACGCAAGATCATGGTGATGCATAGCAACAAGAGGGGAGAGTGTGATCTACGTACCCTTGTAGACCGAAAATGGAAGCGTTAGCACAACGCGGTTGATATAGTCATACGTCTTCATGGCCCGACCGATCAAGCACCGAAACTACGGCACCTCCGAGTTCTAGCACACGTTCAGCTCGATGATGATCCCCACACTCCGATCCAGCAAAGTGTCGGGGAAGATTTCCGTCAGCACGATCTTGATGTTCTACCGTCGCAGGGCTTCGCCTAAGCACCTCTACAATATTATCGAGGATTATGGTGGAGGGGGGCACCGCATACGGCTAAGAGAGATCACGAAGATCAACTTGTGTATCTATGGGGTGCCCCCTGCCCCCGTATACAAAGGAGTGGAGGAGGGGAGGGCCGACCCTCTCTATGGCGCGCCCTAGGGGAGTCCTACTCCCACCGGGAGTAGGATTCCCCCTTTCCTAGTCCAACTAGGAGTCCTTCCAAGTAGTAGGAGTAGGAGACAAGGAAGGGGAAGAGGGAAGAGAAGGAAGGAGGGGGAGCCGCCCCTCCCCCTAGTCCAATTCGGACTAGTCAATGGGGGGGCGCGCGGCCTGTCTCTCCCTCTCCCCTAAAGCCCAATAAGGCCCATATACTTCTTCTCCCGTATTCCCGTAACTCCCCGGTACTCCGAAAAATACCCGAACCAGTCGGAACCTTTCCGATGTCCGAATATAGTCATACAATATATCGATCTTTACGTCTCGACAATTTCGAGACTCCTCGTCATGTCCCAGATCTCATCCGAGACTCCGAACTCCTTCGGTACATCAAAACTCATAAACTCATAATATAATTGTCATCGAAATCTTAAGCGTGCGGACCCTACGGGTTCGAGAACAATGTAGACATGACCGAGACACGTCTCTGGTCAATAACCAATAGCGGAACCTGGATGCTCATATTGGCTCCTACATATTCTACGAAGATCTTTATCGGTCAGACCGCATAACAACATACGTTGTTCCTTTTGTCATCGGTATGTTACTTGCCCGAGATTCGATCGTCGGTATCTTAATACCTAGTTCAATCTCGTTATCGGCAAGTCTCTTTACTCGTTCCATAATACATCATCTCACAACTAAATCATCAGTTGCAATGCTTGCAAGGCTTAAGTGATGTGCATTACCGAGAGGGCCCAGAGATACCTCTCCGACAATCGGAGTGACAAATCCTAATCTCGAAATACGCCAACCCAACATGTACCTTTGGAGACACCTGTAGAGCTCCTTTATAATCACCCAGTTACGTTGTGACGTTTGGTAGCACACAAAGTGTTCCTCCGGCAAACGGGAGTTGCATAATCTCATAGTCATAGGAACATGTATAAGTCATGAAGAAAGCAATAGCAACATACTAAACGATCGGGTGCTAAGCTAATGGAATGGGTCATCTCAATCACATCATTCTCCTAATGATGTGATCCCGTTAATCAAATGACAACACATGTCTATGGTTAGGAAACATAACCATCGTCGATTAATGAGCTAGTCAAGTAGAGGCATACTAGTGACACTTTGTTTGTCTATGTATTCACACATGTATTATGTTTCCGGTTAATACAATTCTAGCATGAATAATAAACATTCATCATGCAATGAGGAAATAAATAATAACTTTATTATTGCCTCTAGGGCATATTTCCTTCAGTCTCCCACTTGCACTATAGTCAATAATCTAGTTCACATTGCCATGTGATTTAACATCAATAGTTCACATCACCATGTAATTAACACCCATAGTTCACATTGTTATGTGACCAACACTCAAAGGGTTTACTAGAGTCAGTAATCTAGTTCACATCGTTTATGTGATTAACACCCAAAGAGTACTAAGGTGTGATCATGTTTTGCTTGTGAGATAACTTTTAGTCATCAGGTCTATCACATACAGATCCGTAAGTATTTTGCGAATTCTATGTCTACAATGCTCTGCACGGAGCTACTCTAGCTAATTGCTCCCACTTTCAATATGTATCTAGATCGAGACTTAGAGTCATCTAGATTTGTGTCAAAACTTGCATCGACGTAATTTTTTACGACGAACCTTTTTGTCACCTCCATAATCGAGAAACATATCCTTATTCCACTAAGGATAATTTTGACCGCTGTCCAGTGATCTACTCCTAGATCACTATTGTACTCCCTTGCCAAAATTAGTGTAAGGTATACAATAGATCTGGTACACAACATGGCATACTTTATAGAACATATGGCTGAGGCATAGGGAATGACTTTCATTCTCTTTCTATCTTCTGCAGTGGTCGGGTTTTTGAGTCTTGCTCAACTTCACACCTTATAACACAAGCAAGAATCCTTTCTTTGCTTGATCCATTTTGAACTTCTTCAAAACTTTGTCAAGGTATGTGCTTTGTGAAAGTCCAATTAAGTGTCTTAATCTATCTCTATAGATCTTAATGCCCAATATGTAAGCAGCTTCACCGAGGTCTTTCATTGAAAAACTCTTATTCAAGTATCCTTTTATGCTATCCAGAAGTTCTATATCATTTCTGATTAGCAATATGTCATCCACATATAATATCAGAAATGCTATAGAGCTCCCACTCACTTTCTTGTAAATACAGGCTTCTCCAAAAGTCTGTACAAACCCAAATGCTTTGATCGCACTATCAAAGCGTTTATTCCAACTCCGAGAGGCTTGCACCAGTCCATAAATGGATCGCTGGAGCTGCACACTTTGTTAGCTCCTTTTGGATCGACAAAACCTTCCGGCTGCATCATATACAACTCTTCTTCCAGAAATCCATTCAGGAATGTAGTTTTGACATCCATTTGCCAGATTTCATAAAATGCGGCAATTGCTAACATGATTCGGACAGACTTAAGCATAGATACGAGTGAGAAACTCTCATCGTAGTCAACATCTTGAACTTGTCGAAAACCTTTTTGCGACAATTCTAGCTTTGTAGATAGTAACACTACTATCAGCGTCCGTCTTCCTCTTGAAGATCCATTTATTTTCAATTGCTTGCAGATCAACGGGCAAGTTAACCAAAGTCCATACTTTGTTTTCATACATGGATCCCATCTCAGATTTCATGGCTTCAAGCCATTTTGCAGAATCTGGGCTTACCATCGCTTCTTCATAGTTCGTAGGTTCATCATGATCTAGTAGCATGATTTCCAGAGCAGGATTACTGTACCATTCTGGTGCGGATCTTACTCTAGTTGATCTACGAGGTTCAGTAATAACTTGATCTGAAGTTTCATGATCATCATCATTAACTTCCTCACTAATTGGTGTAGGTGTCACAGAAACCGTTTTCTGTGATGAACTACTTTCCAATAAGGGAGCAGGTACAGTTACCTCATCAAGTTCTACTTTCCTCCCACTCACTTCTTTCGAGAGAAACTCCTTCTGTAGAAAGTTTCTGAATTTAGCAACAAAAGTCTTGCCTTTGGATCTGTGATAGAAGGTGTACCCAACTGTCTCCTTTGGGTATCCTATGAAGACACATTTCTCCGATTTGGGTTTGAGCTTATCAGGATGAAACTTTTTCACATAAGCATCACAACCCCAAACTTTAAGAAACGACAACTTTGGTTTCTTGTTAAACCATAGTTCATATAGTGTCGTCTCAACGGATTTAGATGGTGCCCTATTTAACGTGAATGCAGTTGTCTCTAATGCATAACCCCAAAACGATAGTGGTAAATCGGTAAGAAACATCATAGATTGCACTATATCCAATAAAGTACGGTTATGACGTTCGGACACACCATTATGCTGTGGTGTTCCAGGTGGCATGAGTTTGTGAAACTATTCCACATTGTTTTAATTGAAGACCAAACTCGTAACTCAAATATTCGTCTCTGCGATTAGATCGTAGAAACTTTATTTTCTTGTCACGATGATTTTCCACTTCACTCTGAAATTCTTTGAACTTTTCAAATGTTTCAGACTTATGTTTCATCAAGTAGATATACCCATATCTGCTCAAATCATCTGTGAAGGTCAGAAAACAATGATACCCGCCGTGAGCCTTAACACTCATCGGATCGCATACAACAGTATGTATTATTTCCAATAAGTCAGTTGCTCGCTCCATTGTTCCGGAGAATGGAGTCTTAGTCATCTTGCCCATGAGGCATGGTTCGCAAGAATCAAGTGATTCATAATCAAGTGATTCCAAAATCCCATCAGCATGGAGTTTCTTCATGCGCTTTACACCAATATGACCTAAACGGCAGTGCCACAAATAAGTTGCACTATCATTATTAACTTTGCATCTTTTGGTTTCAATATTATGAATATGTGTGTCACTACGATCGAGATCCAACGAACCATTTTCATTGGGTGTATGACCATAGAAGGTTTTATTCATGTAAACAGAACAACAATTTATTCTCTTACTTAAATGAATAACCGTATTGCAATAAACATGATCAAATCATATTCATGCTCAACGCAAACACCAAATAACACTTATTTAGGTTCAACACTAATTCCGAAAGTATAGGGAGTATGCAATGATGATCATATCAATCTTGGAACCACTTCCAACACACATCGTCACTTCACCCTTAACTAGTCTCTGTTCATTCTGCAACTCCCGTTTCGAGTTACTACTCTTAGCAACTGAACCAGTATCAAATATCGAGGGGTTGCTACGAACACTAGTAAAGTACACATCAATAATCTGTATATCAAATATACCTTTGTTTACTTTGCCATCCTTCTTATTCGCCAAATACTTGGGGCAGTTCTGCTTCCAGTGACCAGTCCCTTTGCAGTAGAAGCACTTAGTCTCAGGCTTAGGACTAGACTTGGGCTTCTTCACTTGAGCAGCAACTTGCTTACCATTCTTCTTGAAGTTCCCCTTCTTCCCTTTGCCCTTTTCTTGAAACTAGTGGTTTCGTCTACCATCAACACTTGATGTTTTTCTTGATTTCTACCTTCGTCGATTTTAGCATCACGAAAAGCTTGGGAATCATTTTTGTTATCCCTTGCATATTATAGTTCATCACGAAGTTCTACTAACTTGGTGATGGTGACTAGAGAATTCTGTCAATCACTATCTTATCTGGAAGATTAACTCCCACTTGATTCAAGCGATTGTAGTACCCAGACAATCTGAGCACATGCTCACTAGTTGAGCGATTCTCCTCCATCTTTTAGCTATAGAACTTGTTGGAGACTTCATATCTCTCAACTCGGGTATTTGCTTGAAATATTAACTTGAACTCCTGGAACATCTCATATGGTCCATGACGTTTAAAACGTTTTTGAAGTCCCGATTCTAAGCCGTTAAGCATGGTGCACTAAACTATCAAGTAGTCATCATATTGAGCTAGCCAAACGTTCATAACGTCTGCATCTGCTCCTGCAATAGGTCTGTCACCTAGAGGTGCATCAAGGACATAATTCTTCTATGTAGCAATGAGGATAAACCTCAGATCACGGATCCAATCCGCATCATTGCTACTAACATCTTTCAACTTAGTTTTCTCTAGGAACATATATAAAATATAGGGAAGCAACAACGCGAGCTATTGATCTACAACATAGATATGCTAATACTACCAGGACTAAGTTCATGATAAATTAAAGTTCAATTAATCATATTACTTAAGAACTCCCACTTAGATAGACATCCCTCTAATCTTCTAAGTGATCACATGATCCATATCAACTAAACCATGTCCGATCATCACGTGAGATGGAGTAGTTTCAATGGTGAACATCACTATGTTGATCATATCTACTATATGATTCACGCTCGACCTTTCGTCTCCGTGTTCCGAGGCCATATCTGTATATGCTTGGCTCGTCAAGTATAACCTGAGTATTCCGCGTGTGCAACTGTTTTGCACCCGTTGTATTTGAACGTAGAGCCTATCACACCCGATCATCACGTGGTGTCTCAGCACGAAGAACTCAGGGAGAACACTTCTTGATAATTAGCGAGAGATCATCTTAAAATGCTACCGTCAATCAAAGCAAGATAAGATGTATAAAAGATAAACATCATATGCAATCAAAATATGTGACATGATATGGCCATGATCATCTTGCGCCTTTGATCTCCATCTCCAAAGTACTGTCATGATCTCTATCGTCACCGGCATGACACCATGATCTCCATCATCTTGATCTATATCAATGTGTCGTTACATGGTCGTCTCGCCAACAATTGCTCTTGCAACTATTGCTATCACATAGCGATAAAGTAAAGCAATTATTTGGCACTTGCATCTTATGCAATAGAGAGACAACCATAAGGATTTTGCCAGTTGCCGATAACTTCAACAAAACATGATCATCTCATACAACAACTTATATCTCATCACGTCTTGACCATATCACATCACAACATGCCCTGCAAAAACAAGTTAGACGTCATCTACTTTGTTGTTGCAAGTTTTACGTGGCTACTACGGGCTTAAGCAAGAACCAATCTTACCTACGCATCAAAAACCACAACAATAGTTTGTCAAGTTGGTGCTGTTTTAACCTTCGCAAGGACCGGGCGTAGCCACACTCGGTTCAACTAAAGTTGAAGAAACTGACACCCGCCAGCCACCTGTGTGCAAAGCACGTCGGTAGAACCAGTCTCGCATAAGCATACGCGTAATGTCGGTCCGGGCTGCTTCATCCAACAATACCGCCGAACCAAAGTATGACATGCTGCTAAGAAGTATGACTTATATCACCCACAACTCACTTGTGTTCTACTCATGCACAACATCAACATATAAAACCTAGGCTCTGATACCACTGTTGGGGAACGTAGTAATTTCAAAAAAATTCCTACGCACACGCAAGATCATGGTGATGCATAGCAACGAGAGGGGAGAGTGTGATCTACGTACCCTTGTAGACCAAAAGCGGAAGCGGAAGCACAACGCGGTTGATGTAGTCATACGTCTTCACGGCCCGACCGATAAGCACTGAAACTACGATACCTCCGAGTTCTAGCACACGTTTATCTCGATGACGATCCCCGGACTCCGATCCAGCAAAGTGTCGGGGAAGAGTTCTGTCAGCACGACGGCGTGGTGACGATCTTGATGTTATACCATCGCAGGGCTTCGCCTAAGCACCGCTACAATATTATCGAGGATTATGGTGGAGGGGGGCATCGCACACGGCTAAGAGAACAATCACGAAGATCAACTTGTGTGTCTATGGGGTGCCCCCTGCCCCCGTATATAAAGGAGTGGAGGAGGGGAGGGCCGGCCCTCTCTATGGAGCGCCCTAGGGGAGTCCTACTCCCACCGGGAGTAGGATTCCCCCTTTCCTAGTCCAACTAGGAGTCCTTCCAAGTAGTAGGAGTAGGAGACAAGGAAGGGGAAGAGGGAAGAGAAGGAAGGAGGGGGTGCCGCCCCTCCCCCTAGTCCAATTCGGACTAGTCAATGGGGGGCGCGCGACCTGCCTCTCCCTCTCCCCTAAAGCCCAATAAGGCCCATATACTTCTTCTCCCGTATTCCCGTAACTCCTCGGTACTCCGAAAAATACCCGAACCACTCGGAACCTTTCCGATGTCCGAATATAGTTGTACAATATATCGAACTTTACATCTCGACCATTTCGAGACTCCTCGTCATGTCCCCGATCTCATCCGGGACTCCGAACTCCTTCGGTACATCAAAACTCATAAACTCATAATATAATTGTCATCGAAACCTTAAGCGTGCGGACCCTACGGGTTTGAGAACAATGTAGACATGACCGAGACACGTCTCCGGTCAATAACCAATAGCGGAACCTAGATGCTCATATTGGCTCCTACATATTCTACGAAGATCTTTATCGGTCAGACCGCATAACAACATACGTTGTTCCTTTTGTCATCGGTATGTTACTTGCCCGAGATTCGATCGTCGGTATCTTAATACCTAGTTCAATCTCATTACCGGCAAGTCTCTTTACTCGTTCTGTAATACATCGTCTCGCAACTAACTCATCAGTTGCAATGCTTGCAAGGCTTAAGTGATGTGCATTACCGAGAGGGCCCAGAGATACCTCTCCGACAATCGGAGTGACAAATCCTAATCTTGAGATACGCCAACCCAACATGTACCTTTGGAGATACCTGTAGAGCTCCTTTATAATCACCCAGTTACGTTGTGACGTTTGGTAGCACACAAAGTGTTCCTCTGGCAAACGGGAGTTGCATAATCTCATAGTCATAGGAACTTGTATAAGTCATGAAGAAAGCAATAGCAACATACTAAACGATCGGGTGCTAAGCTAATGGAATGGGTCATCTCAATCACATCATTCTCCTAATGATGTTATCCCGTTAATCAAATGACAACACATGTCTATGGTTAGGAAACATAACCATCTTCGATTAATGAGCTAGTCAAGTAGAGGCATACTAGTGACACTTTGTTTGTCTATGTATTCACACATGTATTATGTTTCTGGTTAATACAATTCTAGAATGAATAATAAACATTTATCATGCAATAAGGAAATAAATAATAACTTTATTATTGCCTCTAGGGCATATTTCCTTCATTAAAGATGTCATCTGCTTAGTTTAGGCATGCTTTGTGTCAATGCCATCTGTTTAGTTTCTTTATCGTATATGTGAATCATGCAATGCCATCTTGTCTAGCCTGGCATCATATATGTGAATTTTGCAATGCCACCCTGGTTAGCCAGTCATCTTATATGTGAATTATATCATGCCATCATTTTTTTATTACATGTTAAATTTGTCAACAATTTTAGTACATTCAATTACTCTTCCGGTGCATCAACCATTTGGCACGGTCATGGAAAAATCTGGAGTGGAAACAAGGTCTTCAGAGTAGACAATGCTATCTGACGGAGCGCATGTCTTCCTGGTTACCGATAGCTCCTCAGAGGAGGATTCAGAGATAGATGACTAGTCATATTTCCCCCCGAGGTGCATGCCCTAATTTGGCAGGGTTATGTTGCTCATATCATGCGTATGGTATCTTGCATTGCTATGTCATTTGCTTAGTTTAGACATGCTTTGTGTGAATGCCACCTGTTTAGTGTCTAATTACCATATATGTGAATTATGCAATGCCATATTGTTGCAAGACATTATATATGTGAATTATGCAATGTTATCTTGTTGCAAGGCATTATGTATGTGAATTATGCAATGCCATGCTGTTTAGGCAAGCGTCATATATGTGAATTATATCATGTCGTCCTTTTTTTGTATTTCTCATTGCTTTTGTCGACAATGTTTGTATATTCAACTGCTCTTCCTGTGCATCAGCCATTTGAATTGGTGATGGAGAAATCTGGAGTGAAAACAAGGTCTTCAGAGCAGACAATGCTACCTGCTAAAGCAGATATCTTGCTGGTTATAGATAGCTCTTCGGAGGAGGATTCAGAGGCAGATGACCAGTCCTATTATCCCCCTGAGGTGTATGCTCAAACTTGGCAGGGTTATATTACTCATATAATGCATATGTTGTATTGCAATGCTTAGTTTTTACATCATATACACAATATTGAATGCCATCTCCTTAGTTGACACATCATATATGTGATTGCCCTCTGCTCACTTCCTTAGTATATAAATCATATATTTGAATTATGTCATGCCATGATGTTTACATAGACAGCATGTATCTGAATTATGGCATGCCAACCCATTTTCTAAAGACATAATATAGTTATATCATCTCATCCTATTTACATAGTCATCATATTTAAATTATGTCATTCTATCCGTGAATTATATCATGCCATCATGTTTCCATCGACGGCATGTTTGTGATTTAAGGCATGCCAACCAGTTTAATATACACATCGTATAGTTATATCATGTCATCCTATTTACATAGTCATCATATTTTGAAGTATGTCATTCTATCCTGTTTAGTTAGCCATCATACATGTGAAATTGTGTCATGCTATCCTGTTTAATTAGCCATCATATATGTGAAATTATGCCCTGCTATTCTGTTTGCTTAGACAACATAAATTTGAATTATTTCATGCCCTGTTTTCTTCCCTACTATCCATTGCACCTGTCTATCTTACAATGTCTGTACATTCAATTACTTTTTATCAGCCATTTCAATTGGAGGGAGTGATGGCAGTATCTGTGGGAGTAAAAACACGGTCTTCAGAAAAGATCGTGCTACCTGTCGATGCAGATAGAACCACGGTTGTACTTGCCCAAGAACCAGCCCCACCACACATAACCCACACTCATGCAGATTGTACCCCTACCCAGTTGGATAGAGAACCAGCTACACCCCTTCTAACCCCAACCCCAGCAGATAGACACCCAGTTCCCATTGACACAGCACCGTCTCCACCACAGAGCACCCAAACACGAGAACTTAGTAAGGCAACTGCAGTGCCCAAATCACGAGGACCACCACTCCGAACCCGAAGTCAACGCTTAAAGCAGAAGAAGAATTGTTCTCAGGTCAGGTTCCGTAGCTATGGTTCATACTACTTTGCTCTTGCATCACTGTATTTACTGATACCAACTAATGTCAAATTTGAAGGATGCAATTGAAACTCCAATGGCGCAACATGTATGTTTTAAACCTGTTTCTTCAACGTGTTTGGCTGTTTGCTGTTGTAACTTGATCTATGTTGATTTCAGTTTCAATTGAATAATCAGTTATGTTCTCATGCCATGCACATTACAAGTGTTGTTATTGCTATGTAGTTTCCCACACTTATATTCTGTCTATGCTGCTTTGTCTTAAATAGATATGATTCGAACTGTATCTATCTTGATTTGGCAACATAAACTAGAATGATATAGACCATACAGTGACCATACTACATAGATATATGTTTGTTTCATACTGTTATCCTGTCCACCTTACTACTGAACTGGTTTACCAAAATGAGTTTCATATATTACATTGTAAACCTGAGATGTGTTTGTTTGTTTCTCTTTTAGAACGCAGATAAAATATTGGAGAAGAGTACCCTGTTATGCAATGGTAAAGGAAGTAATGCAGATAAGGTTCAAGATAGTGAGACATCCCTGTTGGTCTCCAAGAAAGCTGATAAACACTATATTGAAGACACTGAGACAACCCCAAAGTCATGTCTTGATGTAGTGTTCGAGTTACTGGCTACCACTGCTGGCACCAGCTCTTCGAACTCATTGCCTCAATCAGTTCGACTTCTTGACTCTCAACTTCAAGTTGAAAGACATCAATCAGATGTTATGCGACAGGAAGCCGAAGGACTGAGGAAGTCCCTGCAGAATTCAGATGCATACTTTCTGGTGCAACAACAAGCGCTGGAGGACTTAAGAGCCAAACAAGAGAAAGTTAATAAGCTTGCTAAGCATCTTGCCAGCATTATGGGTACCCAGGATATTGTTTCTTGAGCTCTTCTGAAGTGGTTTCAGTTCTGGACTTGTTTTGTTGTGGCGTTTATATGCTGCTGTGTTCCCTATATTTGCACTGGTGGCGAACTTTGATGCCCAGTGGATGTAATATGTGTAATAGCCGTGATAGCCTAATGTAAGTTGCTTGCTTATTTATTTCCTTGTTGTCTTGTTTATTTGTTTGCTTGTAGTCAGTGCAATTCTTTTCCTGCGGTTTTCTAGTGGCTGCAATAACCTAATTTTTTAAAACTAGGCCACAATAACCATGGGCTAATATTTACTGTAGTGACACTGGGCCTCCTACGGGCCATAGAAATAGTGGGCCTTCTATGCGCCGTATAAACAGTGGGCCTTCTACTGGCCGTAGAAACAATGGGCCTTCTACGGGCCATATCATCAATGGGCCTTCTACGGGCCCTATCATCAATGGGCCTTATACGGGCCAAACAGACTGCATCTGGCCGTAAACGGGCTAGAGTTGGAATCATCCGTTCATGGGCCGACCATAATGGGCCATCGTTAATAGGCCGTATTTGATGACGCTATGAAAATGGCCCAACGTATTAACGGACCACAAATGGGCCGACTGTAACCATGGGCTGAATTTGGCCCACAAGCAGAAGATGACAGTAATAGGCCGTAAGTAAACGAATGCTAGAAATGAGCCCAAGAATAAATGGGCTCTGAGAAGGCCGAAAGATAACATGGGATGGAGACGGCCCAACGGAATAACAGGTCGTTAATGGGTATAAAGTGATACACTGTTCATTATGGGCCAGTTTCACCACGGGCCATTAATGGGTGTAAAGTGATACACTGTTCATTACGGGCCAATTTCACCACGGGCCGTTAATAGGCCAAGAGTTACATAGGAACTCATATGGGCCGAAAGACGTCATGGGCCATACATGGGCTAGAAGTGAAAACGGGCTGGAATCATATTGGATGGCCCAGATGACGCTACTGGGCCTAATTCGGATAGGGCGTAATGGGCCTTGGGTTAGCGGGCTGTAAATGGGCTCTATGCGAACATGGCGTTAACAGGCTTTCCATGGGCCGGCCCGCCACCTTTTGACCAAGTCAAATGGGCCGGCCTTTTCACAGGAATGGGCCTCTGTTGGGCCGTGCCACGTGTCAACGTATCATAGGCGCCTTCTGTCCAATGAGTGGATGACATCTGTCCCGACGATGAGCCGACACGTGTTTACTCCAACCAATGATGATTTTACACGTGGAAAATCCCCATTGGTCGGGGCTGTTAACGGGTTATCGGATCCAAAACCCGACCCGATAGCTTAACGGCGTTCCGTTATGGTGGATGCCACGTGTCAGTCACCCTTGACGAAAGCAGTTCTGTGACACGCGATTTATCGTCATGGAAGTGGGCACTTCCATGATGATAATTTTGGTAATGTCATGGAACACTTCTACGACAGCACAGGTATGACTATCTTGATTCTGTCATAAATTTGTCATGGATGTACATGCATGACAAAAAATGCGACCTACTGTGACAAACATGTATCATCACGGAAGTGTATTTTTTTGTAGTGTATTATGTGCTTAATATGAATGTCAATTAGATTAGTAAATGTATTATTAATAATAGGGAAATTAGCCTGCTAATTGGCCAATTAGATTGCTAATTGGGTTTTCCTATTGCAAACGGTTAATGAGAAAACACCATGGGCGATGACCTCAGGCAACACACACAGTTTCTAGGAATAAACTGTGTTGGATCAATGAACAATCACACATGACATTCTCTTCAAAATTGTTTGTGTTACGCCACCTTGCGCAAACGTTTTCCTTGTAGTGACCGTGTGGGATGTATATATGAACGGAAACGTTTATTGGTGACTGACTGTGTGGGATGTACTTACGACCGGAAATGATTTTGCCCATATAATTGTATTTTTTAGCACTACTGTACGTATTTCTGTATTTGAGTGCTCGAAGGTCGCCCACAACCTCATTTTGCTGAGCGTGTGTGCCAGGAGGGCATATCCCCAATGGTTTTTGGGTCGTGTGGGAAGGAACCCCCTATCGCCCACACTCACTTGGTGACGGTTCCGAATGCCGTCACGGAAAGGGTTAAAAACCGTTTGTTTAGGATGGACACATACTAGTGCCATGTCATCTTGCTGAAGGCTTTGCTCTGTTCTTTATGAACTTAATACTCTAGATGCATGCTGGATAGCGGTCGATGGGTGGAGTAATAGTAGTAGATTCAGAATCGTTTCGGTCTAATTGTCTCAGACGTGATGCCTATATACATGATCATTACTTCGGATATCGTCATAATTATCTGCTTTTCTATCAATTGCCCAACAGTAATTTGTTTACCCACCGTATGCTATTTTCAAGAGAGAAGCTTCTAGTGAAAACTACGGCCCCAAGGTCTAATTTATATCATATATTAAAACCAAAAATACATTGCTGCAATTTTTATTTCTTTATTTTATTTTGTATTTTTGTTTGATCTATCTATTTATCACCATACAATTTAATCTTGCAAGTAACTGCTGAGGGATTGACAACCACTTGTCCGCGTTGGGTGCAAGGATTTGTTATCTTGTGTGTATGTATTGCTAACGAGGTGTTGCGTGGTTCTCCTACTGGATTTATAACCTTGATTCTTAACTAAGGGAAATACTTATCTCTACTGTACTGCGTCGTCCTCTCCTCTTTGAGGAAATCCCAACGCAGCTCAGAAGTAGCAGGAAGAATTTTTGGCGCCGTTGCCGGGGGAGACATCACCAACATCTATCAAGTACCATCGCATAAACTTTCATCTCCTTGCATTTGCATTATTTCTCTCGTTTTCATTTCCCCCACTTCTAAAACATTTTCACAAAAATACAAAAATATTTTCCGTTTGCCTTTTGCTTGTTTGTGTGTTTATTCACTTTATCGTTATGGCCAGTTCTTCCATTTGTTACATGTACCCCTGAAAATGAAACTCTCAATTTTAAACAAAGGGGACGGGAGAATTTAATGCTTGGTATAGGATTTGCGATGCTCAAAATAGATCAACTCATAAGCAATCCACTACCATTCTTCTTTGCAATTTTTATGTGGGTGTTACTACTTGGTATAGATTTGTGCTAGACACTATCATCGGAGGGTATTTCTTGAGTAGTCACCATATGGATGTTTTCAATGCTATGCGAAATTTAGTGGGATCACCACCCATCACTATTAATGAAATGATTTTAACCTTGGAACATGTTATGCAAATGTTAGATGCTATTGAAAATAAAATGCCTACCATAGAGCATATTGAAAATTTGGATAAAAAGATTCATAATCATGTTATTCAATTTGGATCAAATGTAGGTATTACTCTTAAGATGCTAAAAGAGAAGGAACCAATAATCAATGAAAGAGTACAACAAAGTCCCGCTAGGATTGAAAGTTAGAAGAAATTATTACCAATTTGGGTTCTGCTTTGAAAGGACTCCTCCTATAAAGATTTGCAAGTTTATATATGTTCCTAAAAACAAGGGTGCTACATCTAGCAATAATAGCAAATATCTTAAAATGATTAGTGTTCACCCCAATTTTGTTGATTTGATAAAAGAACCTATATATGAAGATAGATTCCACAATTTTATTCCTAGGAATGTGATCGTTAAAAATATGCATGCTAGAACTCCTAGGAAATATGGATGCGTGATTGAGGACTTACATGAATCTCACATACTAATCCCCGTCAACAAGCATGGCTAAGAAATATATGTCATAACGAATATTCTCGGGGTGTTTCAAGATCATAGGTTCCTACCTCATGAACTACATAGCAGAGCCCAATTCCCAATCTTACTCATACAAATTTGTAAGGGTGAACTAATGCAAGTAAAACTAGGCAAGACAGAGTATGATCAAAGTGTAACTTGCTTTGCTGATGATTGGTAAACCCTAGAGATTAGTAGTAGCAAGCTTCGCACTCCGGAAAATCTATCGTAAACAAACAATAGCATACATAAGCACTCAAGCATAAGATTCGAAGAGAAGATCTCGAAAAAACTTCGAAAACAAGCAAATAACTCTTGCAAACAGAAAACAATTCTCAACCGTACCTAAATTATGTGGATTAGGTCTTAAAGGAAAGTTTAGGTCAAGAGCATCAATTAGCAAAAAGAATCAACTAAATCGGAGTTAGGAAACTCAAGTTATGATTAAAAGAAGTTCAAATTCAAATCTGTTTGAAATCAAATTTTAAACTTTCAAAAATATGATTGAGTTGATTATCTGGATAGAGGGAAACATAACGAAGAATTTGGCGTCGGTTTCGTTGGATTTGGATAAGCGAGCAATAAGTTACGAGGGCTTAAAGATCAGGGGCTAATTTGCGAAGAAAATATTCATGGATGGGTCCCTGGCCAAAAATAGAACAGAAAAAGAAAAATCTATCGGACAGATGTCCGCTACGGGAGACTAACAAACGCAATCGTTCGCTACGGAAGCTTAATGAATGAATGTTCGCTAAATAACTAAACTAAATAAAAAACCAGGTTTTAAAGAAAAACCGAAAGAAAACCGGTGGTTCGACGACGGTTACCGGTGATGGCGGCGACGGCGAGGCAAACGGCGGACGGTGGGCGGCTGCAGATTCAGCCTCGGGCGGCGGCTGCGGCGGCGGGTGGAGCGGCGACGGCGGTGGCCAAGCGGGCCGGCGGAGTGCGGCTTCGGTGGTGGCAGCTTGCATCGGCGGCGGCGGACTCTGTTGTGGCTGCGACTTGCTGCTGTGGCGCCTTGAGGAGAAAAAAGGGGGGGTTGGGGTGGCTTATAAAGGCGGGGAGGGTGGCGGCTTACTTGGGGGAGGAGGCAAGGCGAGGCGGCGACGGTGTCCGGATCGGGAACGGCGGCGGTCGTGTCGGCCCGGGACTCCATCCCGAGCTCGGGAACAAGGCGGGCGCGGCGCGCTGGGCCTGCTGGGCCGCGGCCTGGAGAACTGGGCCGGCCCGGTCCGGTCTGTCCTATTTTTTAAAAAAAAACAATTTTTCCAGAGACAAGAAAAACATGAAAAACATACTAAAAATATTTTTAAAAATCCCAGAAAAAATCACATAGTCCCTCCTAATTAAATGGGCTTAGATGAACATTTTTCTAGGCCTAAATGCCTAAAATAAAAATAAATTTTTTAGTACTAATAAAAATAAATAAATTTGCAAATAAAATATATTTTTATTCAAAATTAAATTTCCAATATTTCTTTGCTGTTCTTGAAGAAGTCATATTATCTTCTCTCATTATTTTATCTATTTGAATTTATTGGAAAAGTATTTTGAATAAATCACTTTGATCCAATTTGCCAAATTTTTAAAATTCAAAAATGGATTTTTGGGAAAAACCCCCCAACTCTCTCAATTGGTCCTTGAGTTGCTTAAGGCCCCTTGGATCAAAAATTCAAATGAAACAAATTCCAAAATGCACAAATGATGAATGCATATGAATGATCTAAATAACATCCAAACTAAAAATTGGGATGTTACAAACCTACCCCCCTTAAGATGAATCTTGCCCTCGAGATTCGGGTTGGCTAGCAAAAAGGTGTGGGTGGTCCTTTCGGAGGTCTTCTTCTCGTTCCCAGGTGGCTTCCTCCTCGGTATGGTGACTCCACCAAACTTTGCAAAACTTGATGACCTTACTGCGAGTAACTCGGTTGGCGAACTCAAGAATCTTGACGGGTTTCTCCTCATAAGTCAGGTCACTCTCCAACTATATTGTTTCCAGGGGCACAGTATCTCTTAGAGGAATATCGGCCATCTCTGCATGGCATTTCTTCAACTAGGAAACGTGAAACACATCATGCACTCCTGACAAGCCTTCAGGTAATTCCAACTTGTAGGCAACTTCACCCATACGTTGATGTGACGGCGGCCCGATCTTTCGATGAGAGTGGAGATAATTATCGATTTGGTGGATTTTGACCTTGACGATCCGGCTATACCGTACCCGATGACACGCCTCAACAATCGCTAAACGAATCTCCGATGGTTATTGACCTTGTCGTAGGCACGATCAACCTAAACAACGAGGTTCAAGTTCCTGCAAGCAACCGAAGAACCAGCAAGAGAAAAGGTGAATTGCAACTGAAATTGCAGATGATAACTTGAGTACACGAACTAGATGAAAATTTGGGGTTCCACTGTGGATCTGACAAGGCGGTAGTCCTACACGTCTCATAGATGCGAAATTGTAGCGATGGCTAAACAATACAATAAAACCTGAGTAAACCCTAGGTTGATGATATCTATTTATTAAAGGAACATGTTGCCGATGTCTCTTGGCTTGCAAATCCTGGCCGGCGTGCTGGCGTACACGTACGGAGGCCCACCTCCTTTGATTCCCTCGTACGTGGACTTGTGTGTAGGCATGCACTATAGGTGTACCACATGGGCTTGGGCCCCATAGCATGCATGGTGCATGATGGATGTGTTCGGTTGCACCATGGTAGTACACATGCACGAATATATTCACACATATGACATGCATCTATATACATCTCATTTTAACACGAGGCTTGTACAGGTCTCCGGCAATTCTGCATAAGATAAAAAATTGTATAGTATTTCTATTCACGGTAAAAAAAATCACATAATTATTAAAAGAAATCACCTGATTATTGTATGTGCAAACAATATTTTGGGTTTTATCTTTAGAGGCCATGTTCACATCATCCTCCCTTTCTTGAAAACAAAGCCGTCCTCGGCGTCACTTTTTCTGTAAAAGTACTAAGCAAGAAGACAATTTGTATGCATGGTATATGTATATATCCTCCATTTTAACTCCTCGCAAGTGTGGCACAATTAATACCTCTATGTAAGAGTGATGAGCATACTGATGAGATTAAAAATCAAGGAATCATCACAAGAAATATATTGATGGAACAAACTACAACTAACTTTGCACATATCATCTGATTTGTAGTGCTCATCATTAAACCATCCCAATATATGTGAATAACTATTAGCGATGTCCAAATTAAAAGCTAAAACATGCTTAGATAAGCAATCACGCAGCAAGCTATTCGACATGTAATGCACAAACATATTGGAGGTCATATCAAAATGATTAAGCATGTTTTCTTCAAAACTAGCAAGTTTGAATCCATCAAAGTTATCGGACGTGATGAAAATTTGACGCAACAAAAATTCATTGTTCACACCATATTCTCCAATAAATTTAATCTTAAGTTTACCAAATGTATTAACACTAGCAAATGATGGCAAACTTGTTAGTTCAGAGATTTTGTTTTTAGCATGCAGTAACTTCATAGGTTTATCGAGCATAATATCACACAAAGAATTAGTAGGTGAAATGCATACTTCTTCATGTTGTATTATATCTATGCAACCTAAATCATGAACAATGCTCTCAGATAGCTCATTACTAACAGAGGAAAAAATATTTGTTTCGAGTACTTGATCACACGATGTAACCAATTTAGTAACACAAATATCCATAAGAGGTGATGTGATCAAAATAGATTCAATACCTTTCTTATTACCTTTGATGGCCAACTCAAAAGATGTAGGTATTGTCAGTGGCATCATGCCACAAGCCGAGAGTGGTGTGGGTCCAACAACCATTGTAGTTTGCGCATGTGAAGAAGTATCTGAAACAAAACTTCGTGTAGGGGCTCGTGTCGGATTTCGGGTTCCGGCAGACCCTTGAGGTTCGAACACTGGAGTGCACACGGAGATTTCGCCTCCTACCTTCCTGCACCCCTCCGCCATACTAGGATCTAAACTAAGGAAAGAACAACACAAGAGACATAGGGTTTATACTGGTTCGGGCCACCGTTGTGGTGTAATACCCTACTCTAGTGTGTGGTGTGTGGATTGCCTCTTGGGCTGATGATGATGAATAATACAAGGCAGAACAGCCTCGCGAGGGTCTGTTCTTGGCTGAGGCAATGAACTGCTGGGAGGAGTTCAGCCACCTTTCTCTCTCTCTCTCTCTCTCTCTCTCTCTCTGCTATCCCTTGGCCGACCCTTCTAACGAGCCTCTTCCTTCCTACCTCTTTTTTGTCCTCTCCTCAGCTATGTGGGTGGCTGGTCCTATTTATAGAGGCCCTGGTCCTCTCCCCAAATATTGAGCGGGAAGGGAGCCAACAATGGCGGGCTAATTTGAAGGGGGACATCAAGTATCAGCTATCCTGACAAAAGTAGTCTTCGCCTGCGCAAAGCTCTGGTGATGACGCCGTCTTGGGCTCCACGGTGACCTCCGTCTTGTAGTCCTCCTGGTCTTGGTCTCGTTGCACCGAAATGGCAACCTTTGCCTGATGCCTCAGTACTCCGCGGCTGCGCTTGCCCCCTTTGCACCAAAGAGGAAAGGAGGACGCTGCGCGGGCTGGCACCCGCCTGGCGCCATGAGTTGTCATGGCTTGCGTCATGGGCTCCTCGTGAGGTACCCCGCCTTGATCTCTCCGCCTCCTCGTGAGCCAGCCTGATGAGGCCGTGCCTGAGGAAGCTTCGTGTTGTCCGCCTCGCGAGGCTTGGCCCCTCGCAAGGGTCTTGGGTTTGTGTTGGTGGAGATGGGCCGTGTTGGGCCCCCCTTTGAGCCACGTCGCAGGCCGCAGGCAGGCAAGTCTGGGGACCCCCGTTCCCAGAACGCTGACAGTAGCCCCCGGGCCCAAGGCGCGCCCGGGCTTGGCCATGCAGGGAGGCGGAAGGGCAAGGGCGAAGCGCCGCGGGCCCTAATAGCCTGCGGCCTTGGGCGCCGCGTGGCGGTTGACTGGACGTGGGTGCCTCAACAACCGCGCGAGTTAATAAAGGAGTGGCATCCGCCTAGGCCCTGCTTCTTGCTTTCTCCGGCTACTGCTCAGATCCCCTTTCTTGCGCCTCTCCTTCCTTCCTCCGAGATTTCCAGATCTGCTCTGACCGTGCGGCCTAGGGAGCCATGGCGCCTCGTCAGCCCCCGGCCGCAGCTTGGTACTCGTCTGCCCTGGACTCGTTGAACGTGTCGGAGGTGGGCCTTGCCTGGTTGCGCCGGATGGCGACGGCGTGGGGCATCGACGGGGAGAAGGTGTTCAAGGCCGGCTCCGCCACCCCGGAGGGTCAAAGGAGCACCTTCTATCCGCTCTTCGTAAGTGCCATTGTTGCTGGCCTGGTGCCTCCCTTCTCCGAGTTCTTCTTCTATGTCCTCCGCCATTACAAGCTACAGGCTCTGCATCTCCATCCCAACTCCGTCCTTCTCCTGGCAATCTTTGCTTATTATTGCGAAGCACATGTTGGGGTGCAGCCTCAGTGGCCTTGCAGCGCCACTACTTCTACCTCCGGACCTCTCATGGGACTGCTTCCGCGTGCGCGAGCTTCGTCGCGTCCGGCGGTGCCATTGCCATCTCGAACTCTAGGAAGAGGATTGAGGGCTTCAGGAGCAAGTGGATCTTGGTGGATGCTGGGCGCATCCACCTTCGGATGATCCTGCCCACGGAGCAGCCCACGAGCTCCAGCGACTGGGGTCGAGCGGAGCTCACGGATCCCCGCGCGAAGATGGTGCTGGAGAAGATGGACGCAGATCTGAGGCCGACCGACATGGCGGCGGCGAAGCTGACCGGCGCGTCGCTGCTGAGGGAGTTCCTGGAGCACCGGCTGGCTCCCCTTCGGCAGTACTCGCTTCCAATGTGGAGGCCCCGTCTGAACCCCGTGGCCTTGGCCGCAGGAGACCTGGCTGCGGTTCTCCCATCTCTGGTCGGGGGCAATGTGGCGAGGCTGGAGGGCGCTCCTATGCCCTTGTTCCTTCGCAACGACTGGGAGCGGGTGATGAAGTCCATGCCCGTCTTCAAAGGGGATGGGCCAGTGCCCCTGGAAGCTCCCGAGGAACCGGTGGACGTGCCCTTCGGCGACTCTAGCGAAGAGGAAGAGGGAGGGGAGCACGGAAAAGGGCCTGACTCCGAGGCGACTGACGGAGAGTCGAGGGCTCCCCTCCCCCGGCGCAGGTCCCACGTTCTCCGCCTCTCTCCGAATGATGACGACGAGCAGGACGGTGGGAGCTCGCCCCCGATCCCGAAGAAGGACAGGACCGGGCTGATCTCCCGCGGGTCTCCCCCGGCCCCGGGGCGAACCGCCGACGCACCTTCCGCCTCCAAGCTTCCCGAGGTTAACCCTTCCAGCGGGCTTTCAGGCTTCAAATTTGGCCGGAGGCTGCTTGAGCTCACTAGCGACGACCCGTAAGCATTCGATTCTTGTCCTTATCTCTTGCTCTGCTTCTGAGGCTTGACGTACACATCTTTGGATAGGTTGGCGCCCGCAGCAAAGAAGTCGAAGGGGGCTCCCGAGGTTCCATCCGTGGCGGCGCTTCTGCCCGCGAAGGAAGGTGACCGCGATGCACATGCTTCTCCTGCCCGGTCGTCCTCGCGAGGTTTGGCTGAGCCGGCTGGGGCGAGCTTAGCCCCCATGGCCCAAGTGGCTCCCGAGGTGCTCCTGCCTGCCGCCGCCACTACAACTGTCGGGGCGCGGAAGACTCCGCCTCAGGAAGCCGCGGCTACGCTGCCGCCTTCTCCTCCTACTCCACTGGCCGCTGCCTCTCCGACTCCTTCTGCCATTCTGGATCGTGCTATTGCTGAGCTGGACCGACTGCGGCAAGATCTTCTTGGCGCCGACCCCCGCTTGGTGGCCGGGCATTTGGAGCTGGCTTCTGGATGGGTTTGCTCTGACGCCTCGATTCGGGCGGCGCTGGTCCAGGCCTCAACGGCATGCGACGAGGAGAAGCAGGTCGTCCTGGAGGCGAAGGCTGCCCGCGATGCAGCCTTGGGGAAGGTGGTCGACGTCCGCGGTCGCTGCAAGGCGCTCGAGGAGGAGCTGCAAGGCCTGCGGGATCGGCTCGCGGAAGAGGTCCGCCTTTGCCAAGAGCAGGAAGAAGGTGTGAAGGCTCGTGAGGCAGCCGTCGAGGGCCAGGAGGCCAAGCTCAGGAAGCGCCACGACCGCCTAGGCGCGCTGGAGCAGGAGTTGGGGGCGAGGAAGGCCGAGCTGGACGGCAAGGCCCTGGTTCTTGCCGAGGACCGCGCGGCCTTCACAGAGTTGGAGGCGAAGGCTCGCTCCTCGCTGAGGACGCTTTATGACAGCAGCCTGGAGAGCCAGCTGGCCGGCGCCGAGGACGTCCCCGCCAAGCTGCTTCCCTTCCTGGTTCACGCTCTTGAAGATGTCGCCCTTGGCCTTGGCCCCACGGCCGAGGCCGAGGCGCATATCCTGTCTTCTGCAGCACTGACGCGGGTCCTCACCCACATTTACCTTCGCGATCCCGGTGTCGACCTCGACAGCCTGCTGGAGCCAGTGAGTGGTGAGCGTGCCGCTGCCGCTGCCGAGGCCGTGAAGGGTCACACGGAGGTTCTGCTGGGGAAGGTCCGGGCCTTCAGCACCAAGCCGGAGCAAGGCACTGCCGACCCCGCTGCTTCGTGAGGCGAACCCGCTCCGTGCTGCTCCCCCGCCGCCAAGTGACTCCGTCGTGGCTCCTGTCCTGCTTTTAATTCCTGCGCACGTATCATGCCTCGGGGAGGTGTTTAAACTTGCGTTTGGCATTGAAATAACAGTGTGGACTATAATATTTGCTTTTGAATTCCTTGAGATTAGCGCTTTTCCTTCCTACTTGCTTACGTTCTATGCCGGCAGAGCCCGGCCCCGCGCGTACCTCACCCAGCAATAGTCCCGACCGGAAACCAGGATGGGACCAAGGAGTGAGGGGCTACGTGACAAGTTAGGCTCCTGAGTCACGATGCTCAATAGTCCCCCTTGGCGCACGAACAACAAGTAGGGAGGTGTTATGCGGGTGGATCCATCGTTCTACGTCTGCAGGGCCCGGCCGCGCGCGTGCCTCACCCAGCGATGGTCCCGACCGGAAACCAGGACGGGGCCACGGAGTGAGGGGCTACGTGACCAGTTAGGCTCTTGAGTCGCGATGCTTAGGAGTCCCCCTTGACGCTCAAACGGCCTTCATACCTTGGCTCCGCTCGGGGAGAGATGCGCGACGAACCAGGCCCGGGGGGACCTGGCCGGGCGGCGTGCATCCGGGTGTGACCCAGGCGCATCCCCCGTGCCCAGCCCCCTCACATGGCACTCCTGAGGGGAGGCGTTACGATGAGGCTAGACACTGAGCTCTGGGCTCCCTGAGGTTGATACGGCCCAGGGGCCACCCTCAGTTGTTTATCACCAGCGTGGAGCATAGTGCTACCGTATCTGTACGGGCATAGCCGCTCCTCGGCAGTGTCGTCAGCCAGCACGGAGCATGGTGCTTCCACTGGTACGTGGGAGGGGGCCCCCCTCCGGGAGGAGCCCCTGGGGCGTGTACAGCCCCGCCCTGACACGTGGCTGGCACGGTAGGGCCTGGCGAGGTGTACCTGGGCACCCGTGAGCCAGCGCGGGACTCACAGGGCCCTACCTCTAGGCGGGTTGCGCCTGGCAGTGGGCCTTATCTTGTGATATGTCCCTGCAAATTTGGTTAGATGTTGGCACTCTACGTCCTTGGGTCCCGGCCCTCGAGCTGGTCTCAGCCGTCGCTGGTATGCCAGGTCGCGATGCCATGGACAAGGCCAGAGGGTGAGGGCTGGAGAGCCAGTAAGAGCCCTGAGTCGCGATGCTCAGGTGCCCCCCCTTTAACGTGCAAGTGGTCGGCGTGGAGGAGAAGAGGTGCCGTGGACCGGCGTAAAAAAATCAAGCATGGTGGGTCTAACGCATGATCGGAAACAAACGCAAATGGGATACACGCCGCAGGGATGGACCCACGTGGCCTGGGAATAATGCAGCCCTGGGGGCGCTCCCAGCTAGAAGTAAAACTCGAAAGATGTCACCTGATGATGTTGAGGATGAAGGGGTGTTGGTGTAGCAGGCTCGGGGGGCTGCGGGAGCCGATCCTCACGAGCCCCTAGGCCCAGGGGCCCCGGGAGGCTCCGAGGGCGCTGGCGGCTCCTCGCGGGCCATCTCCATCTCTGCCAGGGCTGCGGAACGCCTGGCCTCTCCTACCTCTGTGATGCCCCTCATGAGGCGCTGGTACGCGTCATACGTGTTCGGCAAGCCGTAAGGCATGCGAACGTAGCTGTGGGGTGGACCTCCGCAGCGCCCCACTCGCGAGGGCCAGAGGCGCTCCAGAGAGACGACTCGGTTGAGCCCTGGTATGTCAATGCAGACGCGCAGCCCACCATCCTCGCCTGGATGGGGGGCCACTGCTGGTAGGCGGCGGGCACCTCTCATGACTCTTGACTCCTGTAGCTCCTGAATGGCCTTGCTAACGAACTCCTGTGGGTCTGGATCTCCTTGCCTTGCTCCTTCTTGAGGGAAACGTGGTTCAAAACACGCCTCCATGTGGTGCCCAAGCGCCTCCCTCGTGACCCTAGCTAGGTCGGTGGCCCTCCAGGGGAGAGCCCCCGAGCCCTGCCTGGGGAGGGCGCCGGGCGCGCTTTCCTAGGCGATGGAGGGAGGCTCCCCCTGGGCAGGCGCGGGCCTAGAGGGGCCTGCCTCCTGAGTGGTCGAGCCGGGCGATGTCTTCTTCTTCTTGGGGGTGGTTTCGGGAGGCCTCCTGCTTCCATCACCTGGGTCTTCCAGTGACGCGGCCTGAAAGGCTCGTTCCAGGGAACACACCGCGTCCTTCTCTTCACAGGGCACCGTGATGACTCCGCCGCTTCCTGGCATCTTGAGGACGTTGTAGCCGTGGTGAGTTACGGCCATGAACTTGGCCAGCGCTGGGTACCCAAGGATGGCGTTGTACGGCAGGAGAATGTGAGCGACGTCGAAGTCGATGAGCTCGGTGCGGTAGTTGTCGCGTGCCCCGAAGGTGACAGGGAGGTGGACCTGCCCAATCGGGACCGGAGAAGGGCTTGGTTGGCTGAAGCTGGCTGTAGGGCACTTGGAGGTTGTTGAACGTCTCCATGGACAGGACGTTGAGCCCTACCCCGCCATCGATGAGGGTCTTGGTGACCACCACGTTGCTGATGATTGGGGAACAAAGCATCGGGAGGACTCGGGCTGTTGCCGCACACTTGAGCTGATCTGCTGAGCTGAACGTGATGGCGCACGCCGACCACCTGAGAGGGCGTGTGGCTTCGAGTCTGGGGAGTACTGCGTTCACTTTGCGGGCGAACTGCTTGAAGATGCGCTGAGAGGCTGGGGCTTGTGCTCCGCCCAAGATGCAGGCGATCGCGCGCGGCTCCTGAAAGCCCCAACCTCCTTGTCTTGATGGTGGTCATCGTTTCTCCTTGGCTGCGGCGGTAGCGGTGAGAGGCCTGCATTGCCTAGCGGGCGATCCTCGCGAGGCTGATCCCTCCAGTCTCCCTCGCAGGGCTGATCCCTCCATCCTCTCTCGCGAGGCGGGTCTTGCCAGCGATCCTCGCGAGGTTGGTCGCGCCACCCTTGGCGCGGCCCACGGTCTTCCCAGTGTCCTGCGTTTCTTCCTCCTCCTCGATCGTAGCCCCGGTCACCGCGGTCGAGGCGACGGCCGATCCTTCCTTCACGCATGGCTCGGAGTTCTTGGCATTCGTTGGTGTTGTAGGTGTGGAGGTCGTGGTACACGCAGTACCGGCTGCCCTTGGGAGGTTCGGGCTGATCTCTGCCCCGCTTGGTGTCTGGTTCTGCCGCGAGCACTGCAGCCCCCTTGCGCTTCACATCCTTGGCCTTGAGCTTCTTCTCTTCTGGGTCTGCGGCAGGCAGCTCGAGGAGGGAGAGACACCCCTCCTCAGCCCTGGCGCACTTGTTTGCCAAGTTGAACAACTCCAAGGAAGTGCACAGGTCTTCATGCATCGCCAGCTCCTCCTTCATCTTGACGTCGCGCACTCTGTCGGAGAAAGCTGAGATGATGGCCTCCTCAGTCGCCTTGGGGATCTTGAGGCGTGCGTTATTGAAGCGCTGGATGTACTTCTGCAGGGTCTCCCCGGGTTGTTGCTTGACGCGGCGCATGTCGCTCATGGCGGGTGGCCGATCGCGAGTACCTCGGAAGTTGGCGATGAAGCGGGTGCGCATCTCTTCCCAGGAAGAGATTGTGCCTGGAGCCAGGTTCAGGAGCCAGGTGCAGGCCCCGTCCTTGAGCGCCATGGGAAACCAGTTCGCCATGACCTTCTCGTCTCCGTTGGCAGCTTCGATGCCCAGCTCGTAGAGCTGGAGGAACTCCGCAGGGTCGGCCGTGCCGTTGTAGCGAGGAGGCAAGTCTGGTTTGAACTTGCCGGGCCACGCGACGCCGCGTAGTTCGGTGGTGTAGGCGCGGCGGCCTGCTGTGGCCAAGGGAGGCCTTAGGTGACGGAGAGCCTGGTCTTGCATGTCCCCATGCGCTGGAGCAGGGGAATGGTCACGACGTGCAGGAGCAGGGAGCGCCCGGGCAGCTTCTGGCGGGCGAGGGACTTCTTGGCAGCTCTGTTCTTTGCTGCGCTGGCACCTGACGGAGCGGGTTCCGCCCAGGGGCCATGCGCCTTGGAGCCATGGCGTCTTCTTGAGGAGGAGGCGGCCGGAGCACCGCCGGAGCCTCTTCGCCCGCACAGGGCGAGGTGCGGTGCAGCGGAACGGACGGCGCGGAAGAGCCCCCTGCAGCGCGGATGAGCTCGGCGACGCGGTCGTGCCATTCCTCGTAGACGTCGTCGACGGGATGGTAGCGCAGGAGCTCGTTTGCCGCGATGAGTGCAGCCCGAGCCTCCATGGGCGCGCGGAGCGCGCGGGACGAAGATCCAGCTGGGGCGAGTGAGGGAGTTGCGGTGCGGCCGTCTTGCCGCACGAACGAATGCTGGGACGATGCTTGCCGCTCGTCCCCCGCCGGGCCGGTGGCGGCGTTGACGGCAGGTGACGGGGAACGGCGTGGATGCCCGCCGACAGGGGCTGTCTGGGCGACGCGGGAAGCGAGTGCGGCCCAACGCTCGGCGCGGGCCCGACGAGCGTCAGACATGGGCGTGACGGTCGGAGGAGAACATGGTGGTGGAAGACGAATTCCGGCGCACCCCTACCTGGCGCGCCAAATGTCGGATTTCGGGTTCCGGCAGACCCTTGAGGTTCGAACACTGGGGTGCGCATGGAGATTTCGCCTCCTACTTTCCTGCACCCCTCCGCCGTACTAGGATCTAAACTAAGGAAAGAACAACACAAGAGACACAGGGTTTATACTGGTTCGGGCCACCGTTGTGGTGTAATACCCTACTCTAGTGTGTGGTGTGTGGATTGCCTCTTGGGCTGATGATGATGAACAATACAAGGCAGAACAGCCTCGCGAGGGTGTGTTCTTGGCTGAGGCGATGAACTGCTGGGAGGAGTTCAGCCACCTTTCTCTCTCTCTCTCTGCTATCCCTTGGCCAACCCTTCTAACGAGCCTCTTCCTTCCTACCTCTTTTTTGTCCTCTCCTCAGCTATGTGGGTGGCTGGTCCTATTTATAGAGGCCCTGGTCATCTCCCCAAATATTGAGCGGGAAGGTTGCCAACAATGGCGGGCTAATTTGAAGGGGGACATCAAGTATCAGCTATCCTGACAAAAGTAGTCTTCGCCTGCGCAAAGCTCTGGTGATGACGCCGTCTTGGGCTCCACGGTGACGTCCGTCTCGTAGTCCTCTTGGTCTTGGTCTCGTTGCACCAAAATGGCAACCTTTGCCTGATGCCTCGGTACTCCGCGGCTGCGCTTGCCCCCTTTGCACCAAAGAGGACAGGAGGATGCTGCGTGGGCTGGCACCCGCCTGGTGCCCTGAGTTGTCATGGCTTGCGTCATGGGCTCCTCGTGAGGTACCCCGCCTTGATCTCTCCGCCTCCTCGTGAGCCAGCCTGACGAGGTCGTGCCTGAGGAAGCATTGCGTCGTACGCCTCGCGAGGCTTGGCCCCTTGCGAGGGTCTTGGGTTTGTGTTAGTGGAGATGGGCCGTGTTGGGCCCCCCTTTGAGCCACGCCGCAGGCCGCAGGCAGGCAAGTCTGGGGACCCCCGTTCCCAGAACGCCGACAACTCGCACTATGTGTTTGTTTGTGTCATGTATGTGTCTATTAATTTTCTGTTCAACTTTACAAGCAAGATGAAACAAACCATTCATGGAATAATATTCTTTATGCACAAGTATATCATAGATATCTCAGTTTAATCCCCTCAAAAATCTATTCATGGTAGCTTCTTCACATTCCTCTAAGTCACAACGAAATAAAGCAGTGCATAAATTATCATAATATTCTTCGACGGTGTGATGTCCTTGTGCTAAACGTTGCAATTTCCTAATCATATCACTAACATGGTAGGAAGGAACAAATGGGTTTCGCATAACAAGTTTGAAAGATTTCCAAGTAGTAGGTAGATTAGAAATGTTATCCCTGCAATAATTTCTCCACCAAACTAAAGCAAAACCGAAAAAGCTTCTAGTGGCATCATTTATTTTCTTATGCTCAGAAAAGTCATGGCTACAAAATATTTTTTCTACCTCAATTTCCCAATCAATATATGAATCAGGGTCATATTTACCCTCAAAATTTGGCAAAGAAGTAACCTGATGATGCGTGTGTCTACCATGATATACATCATGTGACTGTCATCATACCTTCTGTGGTGCGAAAGAGTGACATGTATCAAGATATGGCAAGTCATCTCCAACAATAGACGCAATCCAACCGTTGGCCGCTCTGGAATCTGCCATGGTTAGTACCATACAAAAACAAATCACAAGTACAATGTTCCTATGGTAACTACGGTGAGGCGGTGGGAAATGTCTCTCAACTCTCGAGAAATTACCAAGCTCTTACCAGTTCTTACCGTGCTGCAGTGGTTGTCGGCCGTTGGCGATGTCAAAGTTATCAAAAGATTGATATAGCGATTACCAAGTGACTGAACAAGGTACAATATAGGGAGTGGAGCTTGGTGAAGGTTTCCCCAACTCACAATATGTGGCACAATTAAGCAAAAAGTAATGCAAGTTGAATAATTGATCATACTCCTAACTAGTGCTGGTAGTCGACTACTAAGAGGTAAAACAATCTAAGCCTAGATTCTGAAACACCTGAGAGGAAACCGACGAAAAGGTAATAGCTATGAGTAGCTAGGTATAAGTGAAGTATAAACACAGCGTATGGCACTCAATAGTAGAAGATGCCCTGTATAGCAGAGACGATTCTGATCATCCAAAGAAATTGCACAAAAAGTGCGAGCCGACCAGAACTTTGTAACCTTTTTTATCTGTACTTTTTCTTGTCTTTTTTTCTCCTTTTTCTCTTTTTTGTAGGCCGTTTACTAGCAAAAGTAGAAGTCACCTATACAATTTAGGTCAACAGAGACTTGGAAGGATTCTTGGTGTTGAAACTTGTGCTATTAGAGCTGCAAAAGCTAATCAAATAAAACAAGACACTGTCCTTACAGTGATGCTACCTGCATGCATGCATGATCGTGCAAATAATTCAGAGGGCTGACACAACGGTGGTGGACAGCAGAGGGTACAACGGCGCTGGATGGCAGAGGAAACAACGGTGGAGTCGGACAGGTGTGCATATGTCTTGGGTGAAGTGTTTGTGGGTGGATGGATGGGTACCACGTGAAGAAAAAGAACCTGAAGGCCAACACGTACAAGCAACGAAGAAAGGAAAACAAATCTAAGGATGACCAAACGTGCGACTTGTAGACTCGTGGTGTAAATATGTGAGGAGCAAGATTAAACAATAGTGGACGACGCGGAAAAAGAAGTGATAGCCACACAACTGGATTAGATTAGAGGTTGTACGTGATGCGCGGTAGGCGATGTACTGATATGAAGGACACGGAATAGAAGAAGATTTAATCTTGATTTTATTTTCTTTCGAAAACGAACGAGCTTGTAACAGAAAATATGGCGGACAAAAAAAAGTTTGATCTAGTAGCCGACTTCTCCAAACTAATCTAAACCAGCACTAATTTCAGGATGGATGCAACCAAAAATTCAACTACGCAAATACTAGATGCAAAAATTGCTAAAGGCTAAAAAGGTAGGTGTAATGGATGAACTACTCTATTTTTTGGCTATTTCGTGGGTTTATAGGACAGAAAAATAAACTGAACTATGAAAACTGTAAATCTCTCACCGATAAACCTGAAAACTGATACCATTTGATGTGATGGCGGCCCGATCTTTCGATGAAAGTGGAGATAATTATCGATTTGGTGGATTTTGACCTTGACGATCCACCTATATCGTACTCGACGATACACCTCGACAATCGCTAAACCAATCTCCGATGGTTATTGACCTTGCCGTAGGCAAGATCAACCTGAACAACGAGGTTCGAGTTCCTGCAAGCAACCGAAGAAACAACAAGAACAAAGGTGAATTGCTACTAAAATTGCGGATGATAACTTGAGTACGTGAACTAGATGAAAAGTTGGGGTTCCACTGTGGATCTGACAAGGCGGTAGTCCTACACGTCTCGTAGATGCGAAATTGTAGCGATGGCTAAACAATACAATAAAACTCGAGTAAACCCTAGGTTGATGATATCTATTTATTAAAGGAACATGTTGCCGATGTCTCCTGGCTTGCAAATCCTGGCCGGCGTGCCAGCGTACACGTACGGAGGCCCACCTCCTTTGATTCCCTCGTACGTGGACTTGTGTGTAGGTATGCACTATAGGCTGTACCACATGGGCTTGGGCCCCATAGCATGCATGGTGCATGATGGATGTGTTCGGTTGCACCATGGTAGTACACATGCACGTATATATTCACACATATGACATGCATCTATATACATGTGTGCAATGCATGGATATAATCTCTCATTTTAACACGGAGCTTGTACAGGTCTCCGGCAATTCTGCATAAGATAAAAAATTGAATAGTATGTCTATTCATGGTAAAAAATTCACATAATTATTAACAGAAATCACCTGATTATTGTATGTGTAAACAATATTTTTGGTTTTATCTGTAGAGGCCATGTTCACATCATACGTTCCAAGACTCTGTATGGCCCCACAAATCATGGCGCCAACTTTCCCTTGACTCCAAATCATTTAACTTCTCGAAGTGGCGACACTCGAAGATATGCTCTGTCTCCGACTTCATAGGTTACCTCCTTGCGTTTAGTATCGGCATAACTCTTCTGCCTAGACTGGGCTATCTTAAGTCTATCACGGATCAACTTGACCTTCTCCTCAGAATCTCTGATTAAATTTGGTCCGAACAACTGTCGATCTCCAACTTCATCCCACATAAATGGTGTCCTGCACCTCCTTCCATACAAAGCTTCGAAAGGGGCCATCTTCAAACTAGCTTGGTAGCTGTTGTCATATGAGAACTCCGCGTAAGGCAAATTATCATCCCAACTAGATCCATAATCTAGCGCACAAGCTCTCAACATGTCCTCCAGAATCTGGTTGACTCTCTCGATCTGCCCATCTGTCTGCAGATGAAAGGCTGTACTGAACTCTAGCCTAGTACGCAAAGTTTGATGTAACTGATTCCAAAACTTCGAAGTAAACTGTGTTCCTCTATCTGACACGATGGTCCTCGGAACTCCATGCAGACATACGATCCTAGTCATATATATCTTGGCCAACTTAGCGCTTGTATAAATGGTTTTCACGGGGATAAAGTGAGCCACCTTGGTCAAGAGATCAACTACAACCCAGATGGAGTCATATCCTGAATGAGTCCTGGGTAATCCGGTGATGAAATCCATGCCAAGCCTATCCCACTTCCATTCAGGTATCGGCAAGGGCTGAAGTAATCCTGCTAGTTTTTGATGCTCTGCCTTAACTATATGTCATACATCACAAACAGCTACATACTCGGCGATATCCTTCTTCATACCTATCCACCAGAAACATTCCTTCAAGTCCAGATACATCTTGGTGTTGCCTGGGTGAATTGAGTAAGGTGAATCATGAGCCTCCTGAAGAATTAACTTCCTAAACTCTGGGTCATTGGGCACATAGATGCGATCCTCAAACCATATAATTTCGTGCTCACCGTCATGAAAACCTTTAGCCTTTCATTTACTCATCTTTTCTTTTATCTCTGCAGTTTCCTTATCATTCTTCTGGGATTCTCCGATCTTTCCCAACAAAGTGGACTGAATGTCCAAGGCTGCAATAAAACCTCTCAGAACAATCTCCAAACGAAGTTCTCGGATATCATCGACTAACTCCTGATGTAATCCTCCGGTTATGAGAGTATTGGCATAACTCTTGCGGCTCAAAGCATCTGCCACGACATTGGCCTTTCTTGGATGATAATACAGTTTCATGTCACAATCCTTGATGAGCTCCAGCCATCTCCTCTATCTGAGGTTCAACTCCTTCTGCGTGAAGATATACTTCAAACTCTTATGATCCATGTAAACATCACAATGATTTCCGATAAGAAAGTGTCTCCAGGTCTTGAGCGCATGCAGTACGGTTGCTAACTCCAAATCATGCGTGGCATAATTCAATTCATGAGGTCGAAGCTGACGTGAGGCATATGAAACAACTCGTCCTTCTTGCATAAGAACGCCTCAAAGTCCCTGACATGAAGCGTCACAATATACTTGGAAATCCTTGTGTATGTTTGGAAGAATTAGCACTGGGGCTGTAGCCAAACGTTTCTTCAACTCCTGAAAATTGGCCTCACGATCCTCATCCCATTTAAACTGGGTGTCCTTCTTCAATAACTCCGTCATGGGCTTCGCAATCTTGGAGAAATTCTCAATAAATCTCCAATAATATCCGGCGAGTCCAAGGAAACTATGTATTTGTCCAACTGAGGTGGGTGCCAACCATTCAGTAATGGATTTAACCTTGGAGGGGTCTACTGCTATTCCTTCTCCTGATATAACATGTCTGAGAAATCCGACTTCCTTCAACCAAAACTCACACTTGTTGAACTTGGCATATAGATGATGTTCCCTGAGCTTCTCAAGAACCAAGCGCAAATGTTCCTTGTGTTCTTCTTCATTCTTCGAGTAAACCAATATATCATCAATGAACACCACAACAAACCTATCCATGAACACCTTATTCATCATACTCATAAAATAGGCAGCGACGTTAATCAAACCAAAAGCCATGACCATGTACTCATATAGCCCATACCTAGTGGTAAAAGCCGTCTTAGCTATATCCTGTTCTCGGATCTTCAGCTGGTGATATCCTGATCGAAGATCGATCTTGGAGAAAACTTTAGCTCCCTGCAGCTGGTCAAACAAATCGTTGATCATCGGTAGAGGATATTTGTTCTTGATCGTCACCTCATTCAATGCACGATAATCAACAACCATTCGCAAGGATACATCCTTCTTCTCAACTAAGAGCAGTGGGGCTCCCCACGGTGATGAACTTGGTCAAATATAACCTTTCTCCAATAACTCCTTAATCTGGTTCTTAATTTCCTCCAGATCATTTGCGGGCATTCGATACGGTCTCTTGGATATTGGTCCGGTGCCTGGCAATAACTCGATAAAAAACTCTATGTCTTGGTCTGCTGGCATGCCGGGTAGTTCCTCCGGGAATACACTGGGATAATCCTTCACAACTGGTACTTCCTCCTGAACAACTCCTGAGAGTGAATTTACTTGAGTCCTCCTTGGAGCATGCCTAGACACATACCTGATCTGTTTTCCCTCTGGGTGGTGAGAAGAATAGACTTACTAGCATAATCAATGTTTCCCCCATACTTAGATAGCCAATCCATGCCTAGTATCATGTCCAATCCTTGTGATTCAAGAATAATTAGGTCCGTGGGAAAGTGTGTCTACCTATGGTCAAGGGAAACTGAAACATCCCTGGCTGGCCATATACTCCGCTCCTGGTGATCCCACTAACATAGGTGACTTAAGGGCTACGGTTGGCAACTTAAACTTGTCCACAAATCCCCTTGATATGTATGAATGTGATGCACCAGTGTTAAAAAGAACAAGGGCTGTAAATGACTTAATCAAAAACTTACCAATAACTGCATCAGGCTGCTCGTCAACTTCCTCCATGTTGACGTGATTCACATGCCCTCTGGTGAAGGGATTGGGCTTCTTTCCTAAGCTTCCATTGCCATTCCCATTCTTTGCCTCAGAACACTCGATGGCATAGTGTCTGGTCTTCCCGCACTTGTAACAAGTAATGTGACTTAGATCCATCTTGGCGGGGGTTGCTGGGTTGGAACGGTTCTGACTGTTGTTTCCACCACTCCTATTACCATTCTTAGAGCCATTGTGGTTGTGTGAATTTCCTCCATTGTGAGAATGGCTTCCATGGGTATGATGAGTGTGTCCTCCTGAGTACGGGGTATTGCGGGCTTTCTGCTGAGCTCCATAGTTGTACTTCCCCTGTCCATACTTCCGCTTGCGGTTCTCTATTTGTTGTTGCTTGCCTTCAATCATGAGGACCCTGTCTACCAGCTCCTGGTAGTTGGTGAAGGTTGCCACCATCAACTGCATACTCAGCTCATCATACAGTCCTTCAAGAAACTTCTACTGCTATGTGGCATTTGTGGCCACATCATCTGGGGCATAGTGTGCTAACTTGCTGAACTCCTCCATGTACTGACCCACAGTACGGTTTCCTTGGTGTAAGTTGCGGAACTCATGCTTCTTCAAACTCATGGATCCAGTTGAGACATGTGCGGTGCGGAAGGCCTGCTGAAATTGATCCCATGTCACATTGGCCACGGGGAAATTGGTGGTGTTGTTCTCCCACCATGAGGCTACGGGTCCATCAAGCTGATGTGCGGCAAACCGCACCTTCTCCGCATCCGTGCATCTAGCGGTGGTCAGCTCTGTTCCGATCTTGCAGAGCAGTCACCAGCGACAATCGGCTCAGTGCCGCTAGAGAACACCGGTGGATTCAACCTTAGGAAACGGGCTAGGTTGTCAACCGGGGGTGGTGGTGGGTTGTTGTTGTTGCCTTGGTTCTGGACGAGCATCTGCATCAAGGTATTCTGCTATTGGATCAACTGGGTGAGCTCCGGCGGGAAAGTGAATCCGGGGTCACGTCTCGGAGGCATCTGGTAGGTTACAGGGGTGAGAAACAGAATAGAATAAGGTCTAATGAGAGATTTCACTACCCATATGCATATGAGACAAACATATTCAATTCACAGCACTCAATTTCAAACAAGATTCATACAATCGATCTAAGCTACTATTACAAAATCTCGCGAACGATTTCTAACTACTTGGAAGAATTCTAATAGTAGTATGGTGGTCGACTAGAAGTTTTGATTGGTGAAAGACTCCATAATATCAGCTCCAGCTTTGTCTTCAAAATCATCACTGTCCTCATCATCACTATCTTCATCATCACTATCGGGGTCTGTGTCTGTGTCATCTAGCATGATGTAGTCTTTTGAACGTATGTCCACTTTAGGTTTTGGTTTCACCACGGGTATTCCTAGCTTCTTCTTCAGGTCCTCATTCAGCTCCAGTAGTACATCAATTTCCTCTTCATATCCATCGCAGGTTGCCTTGAATTCCTCTTCTAGCTCCATGTTCCGGGTCATCACCTTCTTGGTATCCATCATGAGGGCACACATCTGATTCTCATATCGCCGAATGTGCTGGTTCATCTCCTGTATGTAGGCTCCAATAGATCCATCCTTCCTGGTGCGAATCATCTCCCATTGTTCATCCCGGCATCCACATATCTGGTAGACGGCGTCTTTAAGATCCTTGTGGTACACCTCGCACATGCGTCCAATGGTGATATGCGCAGCCATGCTCTTTCCTAAGCTCCAGGTTGGTGCATCAAAGAAAACTCGATGGGCTCGGTAATTGGTGGAAAAGTCTTTCTAGGAACACAAACTTGGATCTTCCAGCGCTCCTCTTCTGGTAAAGTTGCATTGAAGGTTCTGATGAAGTTTGGTATGCCGATGTTCAGGTACCTAGTGACTTCCTTCAAGTGTCGTCTGAAAAGGGGGTGTCGTCATCCGGCTGAGTGAACTTGTTCCTGGGGTCCGACATCTATAGTGTAGAAATAGAGAAGGATTAGAAATGAGTAGAGAAGAGTATCAGGTGGATTTTTGCTAGTGGTGGCGTCCTACATTAGCATGTGCTCTGATACCATCTTGTAGCGACCCGATCCCAACGGATCGAAGTCTCTGTGCTTAAGTGTCATCCCTGGATCGGTATGCTGACACACACAGTACTCAAGGATTTATAATAGAGTTCAATCACACACTTATTACATCGAGAGTCTCATAAAGAGTATTTATTACAATAATATGTCTGAAGGCCAACTAAATAAAATAACCGTAGAAGCTTCGAAGATAAATGAGTCCATCCAACTCCACGGCAAAACTGAGTGCATGACAACGACCTATCGCACCTTAGTCCTCGTCTGAAAACTCTACAACATGATATGTTGCGGCCGTGTAGGTCAGCACATGGAATATGCTGGCAAGATCACACTATAGAGCAGTGATGAATAATAACTATCACTACATGCATATTTGGCTGATGGAGGCTCTAAGTTTAATTTTGCATAAAGCTAATTTTTCCCTACAACAAAGGAAATAAGTTTTATTTACTACCAAGTTTATGCCATTATTGAGAAGGTTCCTCCAAGTCAAACAGAAAATTACCAAGTATGAATAATAACCCAACAAATTCATTAATTAAATAGAGTGATGATATCAACAAATAATTCACTTCCAGATACTCAAAGTTGTCCATAACCGGGGACATGGCTAATCATGATTAGTTTGTACACTCTGCAGAGGTTGCGCACTTTTCCCCACAAGACTCGACCACATCCATGATCGGAAGATCGAGACACAGTCTTTCTGAAGCATTAACTCTTTACTCTGGGTAGACCAGTACACCTACTTTCCCCTACATTTTCTAGTCCACCACTGAAAGAGGTCACACAACTTACTCAACTATGACAGAGCCCATAATGGCTTGTGGCTGCACACGGAAGTTTCTAGGCATGAATAATAATATGATCCCTTTGAGCCTGGGTGGCATTCCGTAGGATGATCACACGGGTACTACGGGATCTCCTAGGACAACATTGGATTCTCTAGGTGCCTGGGCAAGCCACTGGTTTCTCCAGGGTGCCCCAACCATTCCACCCAAATGTGTGTTAATGTTGCCACCTTAAGTTACCCTTAATTATTATCTCTCGCAACGTCCATCAATCTCACATACCAATCCCCGTCTACAAGCATGGCGAAGAAATATATGTCATAACAAATATTCCCGGGGTGTTTCAAGATCATAGGTTTCTACCTCATGAACTGCATAGCAGAGCTCAATTCCCAATCCCACTCATGCAAATTTGTAAGGGTGAACTAATGCAAGTAAAACTAGTTAAGAAAGAGTATGATCAAAGTGTAACTTGCCTTGGTGACATCACTAAACCCAAGAGATTCATAGTAGCAAGCTTCACACTTTGGAAATCTATCGTAAACAAACAATAGCATACATAAGCACTCAAGCATAAGATTCGAAGAAAAGATCTTGGAAAAACTTCGAAAACAAGAAAATAACTCCGCAAACAGAAAACAATTTTCAACCGTACCTAAATTATGTGGATTAGGTATTAAAGGAAAGTTTATGTCAAGAGCTTCAATTAGCAAAAAGAATCAACTAAATCGGAGTTATGAAACTCAAGTTATGATCAAAAGAAGTGCAAATTCAAATCTGTTTGAAATCAAATTTTAAACTTTCAAAAATATGTTTGAGTTGATTATCTGGATAGAGGGAAACATAACAAATAATTTGGCATTGGTTTCGTTGGATTTGGATAAGCGAGCAAAAAGTTACGAGGGTTTAAAGATGAGGGGTTAATCTACGAAGAAAATATTCACGGATGGGTCCCTGGCCGAAAATAAAATAGAAAAAGAAAAATCTATCAGACGAACGTCCGCACGGGAAACTAACGAACGAAATCATTCGCTATAGAAGCTTAACGAACGAACATTCGCTAAATAACTAAACTAAATAAAAAACGAGTTTTAAAGAAAAACCGAGAAAGAACCGAAAGAAAACCGACGGTTTGGCGGCGGTTACCGGCGATGGTGAGGCGAACGGCGACGGAGGCTGTGGCTTCGGCATCGGCGGTGGCTAAGCGGGGCGGCAAAGTGCCGCGTCGTCGTCGGCGGCTTGTGATACGTCCATTTTGCATCATGCTTTTATATCGATATTTATTGCATTATGGGCTGTTATTATACATTATGTCACAATACTTATGCCTACTCTCTCTTATTTTACAAGGTTTATGTAAAGAGGGAGAATGCCGGCAGCTGAAATTCTGGGATGGAAAATGAGCAAATATTAGAGACCTATTCTGCACAGCTCCAAAAGTCCTGAAACTTCATGGAAGTTATTTCCAGAATATATAAAAAATACTGAGCGCAAGAAGTACCAAAGGGGGGCCACCCACCAGCCACAAGGGTGGGGGGCGCGCCCCCTGCCTCGTGGGCCCCCTGGTGGCCCTCCGATGCCCATCTTCTTCTATATGGAGTCTTTCGTTCGAGAAAAAAATCATAAGCAAGCTTACGGGACGAGACTCCGCCGCCACGAGGCGGAACCTTGGGGGAACCAATCTAGGGCTCCAGCAGAGCTGTTCTGCCGGGGAAACTTCCCTTCGGGAGGGGGAAATCATCATCATCATCATCACCAACGATCTTCTCATCGGGAGGGGGTCAATCTCCATCAACATCTTCACCAGCACCATGTCATCTCAAACCCCAGTTCATCTCTTGTATCCAATCTTTGTATCCAAACCTCAGATTGGTACCTGTGGGTTGCTAGTAATGTTGATTACTCCTTGTAGTTGATGCTAGTTGGTTTACTTGGTGGAAGATCATATGTTCAGATCCATTATGTATATTAATACCCCTCTGATTATGAACATGAATATGCTTTGTGAGTAGTTACGTTTGTTCCTGAGGACATGGGAGAAGTCTTGCTATTAGTAGTCATGTGAATTTGGTATTCGTTCGATATTTTGATGAGATGTATGTTGTCATCCCTCTAGTGGTGTCATGTGAACGTCGACTACATGACACTTCACCATTGTTTGGGCCTAGAGGGAGGCATTGGGAAGTAATAAGTAGATGATGGGTTGCTAGAGTGACAGAAGCTTAAACCCTAGTTTATGCGTTGCTTTGTAAGGGGCTGATTTGGATCCATATGTTTCATGCTATGGTTTGGTTTACCTTAATACTTTTGTTGTAGTTGCGGATGCTTGCAATGGGGGTTAATCATAATTGGGATGCTTGTCCAAGTAAGGACAATACCCAAGCACCGGTCCACCAACATATCAAATTATCAAAGTACCGAACGCGAATCATATGAGTGTGATGAAAACTAGCTTGACGGTATTCCCATGTGTCCTCGGAAGCACTTTTCTCTATATAAGAGTTTGTCCAGGCTTGTCCTTTGCAACAAAAAGGATTAGGCCACCTTGTTGCACCTTATTTACTTTTGTTACTTGTTGCTCGTTACAAATTATCCTATCACGAAACTATCTGTTACCACTTATTTCAGTACTTGCAGAGAATACCTTGCTGGAAACCGCTTATCATTTCCTTCTGCTCCTCGTTGGGTTCGACACTCTTACTTATCAAAAAGGCTACGATAGATCCCCTATACTTGTGGGTCATCAGCTTGCAGCGGCGGCAACGGACTCTGGCGGCTGCTGCGGCTTGCGGCTTGAGGAGAAAAAGGGGGTCGGGGTGGCTTATAAAGGCGGGGAGGGCGGCGGTGTCCAGATCGGGGACGGCTGCGGCGGCCGTGTCGGCTCGGGACTCGGGGACGAGGCGGGCGTGACGCGCTGGGCCGGCTGGGCGCGGCCTGGCGAACTGGGCCGGCCCAGTCCTAACTTAAAAAAGCATTTTTCAAGAGATAAGAAAAACACGAAAAACATACTAAAAATATTTTTAAAAATCCCAGAAAAATTCACATAGTCCCTTCTAATTAAATGGGCTTAGGTGAACATTTTTCTAGGCCTAAATGCCTAAAATAAAAATAAACTTTTTAGTACTAATAAAAATAAATAAACTTGTAAATAAAAAATATTTTTATTCAAAATTAAATTTCCAATATTTCTTTGCTGTTTTGAAGAAGTCACATTATCTTCTCTCATTATTTATTTATTTGAATTTATTGGAAAAATATTTTGAATAAATCACTTTGATCCAATTTGCCAAATTTTGAAAATTCAAAAATGGATTTTTGGGAAAACCCCCAACTCTCTCAATTGGTCCTTGAGTTGCTTAAGGCCCCTTGTATCAAAAAATCAAATAAAACAAATTCCAAAATGCACAAATGATGAATGTACATGAATGATCTAAATGACATCCAAAATAAAAATGGGATGTTACAAGATCAAAGGCACAAGATGATGATGGCCAAATCATGTCACACTGGTGCGCGTCGGTCCTAAACAAACGGTTTTTAACCCCTTTCCGCGACGGCATTTGGAACCGTCACCAAGTGAGTGTGTGCGATAGGGTGTCCTTCGCACACGACCCAGAAATCGTCGGGGATAGGCCCTCCTGGGACCCAGGCTGGGGCCGTGTGCGATCGGGTGAGGCATCGAAACCCAGCCATTTTCGTAGGTATGTACATCCCACACGGTAATCTGAGAAAATCATTTCCATAGGTATGTACATCCCACACGGTGAATCCTAGAAAAACATTTCCTTTCGTATGTATATCACACATAGTCAATCCAAGGAATATGTTTCCGTTCTTATGTACATCCCACATAGTCAATCCAGGGAACATGTTTCCGTTCGGACGTACACCCCACACAGTTTTATGTGTAGGCTTGTGTGTGAAAGGTGTAACTATCAGACACGGTTTGCCATGGTTAACTGTTTGCTTTTATCAACTATATCACACACGATTTGATGAAGGTGTGGCATTGGGCTATCCATCGCAAGCGCTTTTTCTGCTAGAACCGTTTGCAAAGGTCCATGACACATTTAGCAGGTTTATTAGTTTATAATAAATAATTCTAGTATTACGTAAATTCACATTTCATATCGAACATCTATTTGCCAATTTCATATCAGGCACATAAATATATTATAACATCACAGTACGGTAGCTACATGAAAACATCACATTACAACATATAGCTAGTTCAACTTCATAAGAACAATATATTCATTTCCCTGATCGAGATCATCCAGGCTCGTCTTATCCTCCTCCTTCGCCAACACCATCTTAGCAAAGTCTGATTTAAAAAATCTGAGCTCATTCTCTCCCTTCAACTTTTTATCCCGCATCTTGAAATATGCTTCAGCGTTGACAACACTTTCTCTAAGACTACGTGTGTTCTCTTCCTCATACATGCTCCAGAGCTTCGCTAGGCACATCTTCAAAGACTGTGGACACTCTTGATCAACCCACTCCAAGTAAGAACACTTCCGTTCATCCTATAATATTTAAAACTATATCAGTAACAATTGTAGGGGAAATGGGTTTATAGCAACATAGAAAATCACCAATGCTTATTTTGAAAAACTGAAGAAACATGTTAATTATGACATATCTTCTAAAAAAGATCAATGTGTAAATGAAATAATTGGTACTGAGGCAACAACCAAATTCTGGAACATCAGAAGCTATAATTAACTACAAAGACACTACAAGTTCTTACTCATGTACAATAAATAACAAATTGAACATTTTATGAGGAAGGTAAATATAACTGCAACAGCATAGCGACAGTGTTTGGATGACAACAAATTGATACTAAAAGGTGTGTACATGCAGAAATTTAGTAACATAGAATTAATAGCACTAAGGCCGTCCACTATGTATGCCAAAACTGGGGTAAAGACAACTGTTGCTACGTCTCGCACTGGTGCCCTGCACTGGCGAGCCGATGCAGCGGAAAAAAATAAGGGACCCGGACTCCGGAGCACGTAGTTGCTCCGATGCCCAGTTCCTTCATGCCATAAAGATTTAGTATTTTACCGCTTGGCTTCTCGGATGTGTGGACCAAAGTTGGCTGCACAAACTGCTGAAGCGGTGCCAAATAATTTTCTAATGGCACCGCAGATGAGATGGCAACAATTTAAGATACTAGGTACGAACTGTGACACTGTCTTAGGATGCATTTTGTTGAAGGTGTGGTATGAATGGGTTGGGACCGTGACAGTGTCTGGATCACATATAACAAATGATATGTAAAAACGAAAGAGGGTCTAACTGAGGGAGTCCTGGATTAAGGGGTCCTCGGGCGTTCGGGCTATGTGACGTGGGCCGGACTGATGGGCCATGAAGATACAAGATAGAAGACTTCCTCCCATGTCTGGATGGGACTCTCCTTTGTGTGGAAGGCAAGCTTGGCGTTCGAATATGAAGATACCTTCCTCTCTAAACCGACTCTGTACAACCCTAGGCCCTCCAGTGTCTATATAAACCAGAGGGTTTAGTCTGTAGAGGCAATCACAATCTTACAGGCTAGACATCTAGGGTTTAGCCATTACGATCTCGTGGTAGATCAACTCTTGTAATCCTCATATTGATCAAGATCAATCAAGCAGGAAGTAGAGTATTACCTCCATTAAGAGGGCCCGAACCTGGGTAAAACATTGTGTCCCCCGTCTCCTGTTACCATCGACCTTAGACGCATAGTTCGGGACCCCCTACCCGAGATCCGCCGGTTTTGACACCGACATTGGTACTTTCATTGAGATTTCCGCTGTGATGTTGAAGACAGGATTGAAGGCGCGCCTTGTCATCAAGGACAGTATCACCTCCGGAGGAGCCCAGGCCTCAGGCCAAACCCTCCGGCTGGGCGGCTTTACCATGACCGCCCGTTCGGCCGACAAGCCGATGATGACTTCTCAGGACATTGAAAATTGTCTCTGTGTTGACTCCGAATACTCAAAACGGATGGATCCGGCGGAGTTATCGTCTTTAAACGAACTCCTGGATCGCATCGCGGCCATGGGGGTCGCTACAAACTACGATCAGATTGGGCTTAAACCCAATGAGAGAGAAATCAACTCTCTGTCGATCACCCATCAGATAGCGGTCGTACAGGAGCAAAACAACAACTTTTCCCCTGTGTTGAGGATGAGCTATGTTCGGATTTCCGAGCTTGAAGAGCCGAATACCTGTCTGCCTCCGAACCTAAAATCGGGCGTTGAGCCTGGAAAATCATTTAACATCCCGGAGCCAGAACTAATAAGCTCGGGAGTTTTTCAAACTCCGGACTCCAAATTGGGTCAGGGATCGGATTTAAAGCCACCCACCCACCACAAGCAACATTCGCCAAGCAATTGGCCCTCCGGATATATGCAACCTCATGTACGTACGACAGTGCTACCTCTTGAGCATGCGTTGGTTTTCCCTGGAAGAGGAAAGGGTGATGCAGCAAAGTAGTGTAAGTATTTCCCTCAGTTTTTGAGAACCAAGGTATCAATCCAGTAGGAGACTACACGCAAGTCGCCTAGTACCTGCACAAACAAATAAGAACCTTGCAACCAACGCGATAAAGGGGTTGTCAATCCCTTCACGGCCACTTGCAAAAGTGAGATCTGATAAAGATAATAAGATAAATATTTTTGGTATTTTCTGTATAGATTGAAAAATAAAGATTGCAAAATAAATAGTAAACTAGAATTGTAGATTGGAAACATATATGATGTAAAGTAGACCCGGGGGCCGTAGGTTTCACTGGTGGCTTCTCTCAAGATAGCAAATATTACGGTGGGTGAACAAATTACTGCCAAGCAATTGATAGAAAAGTGCATAGTTATGAGAATATCTAGGCATGATCATAAACATAGGCATCACGTCCGTGTCAAGTAAACCGAAATGATTCTGCATCTACTACTATTACTCCACACATTGACCGCTATCCAGCATGCATCTGGAGTATTAAGTTCATAAGAACAGAGTAACGCATTAGGCAAGATGACATGATGTAGAGGGATAAACTCAAGCAATATGATATAAACCCCATCTTTTTATCCTCGATGGCAACAATACAATACGTGCCTTGCTGCCCCTACTTTCACCAGGAAAGGACACCGCAAGAATGAACCCAAAGCTAAGCACTTCTCCCATTGCAAGAAAGATCAATCTAGTAGGCCAAACCAAACTGATAATTCAAAGAGACTTCCAAAGATATCAAATCATGCATATAAGAATTCAGAGAAGAATCAAATATTGTTCATAGATAAACTTGATCATAAACCCACAATTCATCGGATTTCGGCAAACACACCGCAAAAAGTATTACATCGAATAGATCTCCAAGAACATCGAGGAGAACTTTTTATTGAGATCCAAAGGGAGAGAATAAGCCATCTAGCTAATAACTATGGACCCAAAGGTCTAAGGTGAACTACTCACATATCATCGGAGAGGCTATGGTGTTGATGTAGAAGCCCTCCATGATCGAATCCCCCTCCGGCAGATCGCCCGAAAAGGTCCCCACATGGGATCTCACGGGTACAGAAGGTTGCGGTGGTGGAAAAGTGGTTTCGGGGCTTCCCTGGATGTTCTCAGGGTATAAGAGTATATATAGGCGAAAGAAGTAGGTCGGTGGAGCTACGAGGGGCCCATGAGGGTGGGGGCGCGCCTTCCCCCCTAGGCGCGCCGCCCTACCTCATGGCCGCCTTGTTGCTTCCTTGACCTCCAATCCAAGTCTCCTGGATTGCGTTTGTTCAAAAAAAGATCCTCGCGAAGATTTCATTCCGTTTGGATTCTGTTTGATATTCCTTTTTTGCGAAACACTGAAATAGGCTAAAAAAGAACAATTTGCACTGGGCTTTCGGTTAATAGGTTAGTCCCAAAAATAATATAAAAGTGCATAATAATATAAAAGTCCCCTACATCTGCTAGTCTACCACTGAAAGAGGTCACACAACATACTCAACTATGCCAGAGCCCATAATGGCTTGTGGCTCCACACGGAAGTTTCCACCATGAATAACATTATGACCCCTTTGAGCCTGGGTGGCGGACCATAGGATAATCACACGGATTCCCCGGGATCTCCTTGGACAACACTGGATTGGCCTAGGTGCCCACAAACAATCCACCCAGACGTGTGTTAAAGTATCCACCTTAAAATAAACCCTTAATTCATAATAATACTCACAACAGTCGTGAATCACTCAAACCAAACCACATCTGCGAGCATAGCATATCAGTATAAGCATAACGTAGAAGTAAATCCCAGGGTTTGAATGAAAAGGGCAATAGGTACTACCTCAACAACTACTTGCTATACCCACATGTTAAGCAGATCCTACTCATGCAATGTTAGAGGGTTGGGACTAATGCATAAAAACTGGGTAGTAAGAGATATGATCAAAGTGTTACTTGCCTTGATGACGATCTGAAAACCCTAGCGACTCGTAGTAGCACGCTTCGCACTCCCGAAACTCTATCACAAACAAACAATAGCATACATAAGCACTCAAGCAATAGATTCAAGGGTAAACTCAAGAGAAAATATCCAAATCGAATGTGCAAGGGAAGAGCTTCGATTTGCAAAAAGAATCAATCGAATCGGAGCTACGAGACTCAAACCATGATCAAAAGAAGTTCAAATTCAAATCTTCTTGCAACCAAATTTTAAATTGTCAAAATCATGTTCAAGTTGGTTAACTGGAAATAGGGGTTTGAGACGAAGATTTTGGCGTTGGTTTCACTGGATTTGGACAAGCGAGCAAAAAGTTGCGAGCGTTTGAAGATCAGGGGCTAATCTACGATAAAAATAATCGTGGATAGGTCCCTGGTCGAAAATAAAATAAAATAAAAGTACTAATGAATGAACGTTCGCTATCAGAGACAAACGGGTGAACATGTTCGCTAACAGGGACGTTTGGGTGAACGTTCGCTAATTAGCGAAACCGGAAAAACCCAAACTAACCGATCTAACAAAAAACCGGGGCGACGATTTTGTTGGTTTTTACCAGTTCTAGGAAACCAGTGGTCGGTGGCGTGATCCGGCGGGACGGCAGCTCCGGCGAGGCGGCGGGATTCGGCGGGGCGGCGGGGTCCGGCGGCGGCTTCCGGCGACAGCGGCGCAAGGCGGGAGGCGGCACGGCAACGAGCGGGAGGCGGCAGGCGGCGCGGGCTGGCGGCGGCGGCTGCGTAGTGGTGCGGTGGCGAGGGCGGCGGGTCCTCGACTCTATTTAAAGAGGCCGGGGGGCGACGGCTTGGGGAGGGGGCCGGCGCGAGCGAGAGCCGACTCGGACTCTCCTCGACGTCCGTGCCATGCACGGCAGCGGCGAGAGGAAGGCGGCGGTACTGTGGGCTTTGGCCCGGCCTTTGGCCGTGTCGGGCGGATTTTTTTGAATTTCGCCGAAGAAAAATCCTAATAAAATAAAAAATTGGAAAATGCCAAAAACAATTTTCACCATCTAAATAAAATATTTAGAACAAAGTGAACATTTTTCTGGCCTAAAAATGCAATTTCCAAAAATGCATATTTTTTCTAATTCAAATAAAATAACAAATAAAAATGCAAATAAAATATATATTTGATTTTAAAAAGTTTCCTCCAATATTCCTCCCTTTTTGAAGAAGTCATATTATCTTCTATATTTTATTTTTATTTATTGGAAATAATTGGAAAGAAAAATATTAAAACCAAATTGATCCTCTTTTCAAATTTGAGAAAATTCAAATATGAAAAAAAAACGAAATCCTAAACTCTCTCCTTGGGTCCTTGAGTTGCTTAAGATTTCTAGGATCACAACCAAAATGCAAAAAAATATGATATGCATATGATGACCTATATATGACATCCAAATTGAAAATTGGGATGTTACAAACCTACCCCCCTTAAGATGAATCTCGCCCTTGAGATTTGTGTTGGCTAGAAACTAGGTGTGGGTGGTCTTTCTGTAGGTCTTCTTCTCGTTCCCAGGTGGCTTCATCCTCAGTATGGTGGCTCCACTGAACTTTGCAAAACTTGATAACCTTGCTGTGCGTAACTCGGTTGGCAAACTCGAGTGACGGGTTTCTCTTCGTAGGTCAGATCATTCTCCAACTGAATTGCTTCCAGGGGCACTGTATCTCTTAGGGAATATCGGCCATCTCAGCATGGCATTTCTTCAACTAGGAAACGTGAAACACATCATGAACTCCTAACAATCCTTCGGGTAACTCCAACTTGTAGGCAACCTCTCCCATACGTTCCAGAACTCGGTATGGTCCTACAAATCTCGGGGCTAACTTTCCCTTAACTCCAAATCGTTTAACTCCTCCCAGTGGCGACACACAAAGATATGCTATATCTCCAATTTCATAGACCACCTCCTTGGTTTTGGTATCTGCATAACTCTTCTGCCTGGACTGAGATACCTTCAGTCTGTCTCGAATCAACTTAACCTTCTCTTCAGACTCTTTGATCAACTCTGGTCCAAACAACTGAAGGTCTCCAACTTCATCCCACATTAATGGTGTCCTGCATCTCCTTCCATACAAGGCTTCGAAAGGTGCCATCTTCCAACTAGCCTGATAACTGTTGTTGTATGAGAACTCTGTGTAAGGCAAATTGTCATCCCAACTAGATCCATAATCTAGCGCATAAGTTCTCAACATGTCCTCCAAAATCTGATTGACTCTCTCGGTCTGTCCATCTGTCTGCAGATGAAAGGCTATACTGAACTCTAGCCTAGTACCCAAAGTCTAGTGCAATTGATTCCAAAACTTCAAAGTAAATTGTGTTCCTCTATCTGATACGATGGTCCTCCGAACTCCATGCAGACATACGATCCTATTCATATATATCTTGGCCAACTTCGCGCTTGTATATGTGGTTTTCACTTGGATAAAGTGAGCTACCTTGGTCAAGCGATCAACTACTACCCAGATAGAGTCATATCTCGATCGGGTCCTGGGTAATCCGGTGATGAAATCCATGCCAAGCTTGTCCCACTACCAATCGGGTATCGGCATAGGTTGTAATAATCCGGCTGGCTTCTGATGCTCTGCCTTCACTCTCTAACAACATCACATACTGCTACATACTCGGCAATATCCTTCTTCATAACTGTCCACCAGAAACGCTCCTTCAAATCCAAATACATCTTGGTGTTTCCGGGGTGAATCGAGTATGGCGAGTCATGAGCTTCCTGAAGTATTAACTTCCTGATCTCTGCATTATTGGGCACATATATACAATCCTCAAACCATAAAGTCTCGTGCTCATCCTCAAGGTAACCATTAGCTTTTCGCTTACTCATCTTCTCATTTATCTCAGCGATTTCCTTATCATCCTTCTGAGCTTCTCGAATCTTTCAAAATAATGTAGACTGAACCTCCATTGCTGAAACAAAACCTCTTGGAACTATCTCCAAATGAAGCTCCTTGAGATTCTCGACTAACTCATGCGGTAATCCTCCGCTTACAAGGGTATTGGCATAACTTTTGTGGCTCAAAGCGTCTGCTACGAAATTGGCTTTTCCTGGATGATAATGCAATTTCATATCATAATCCTTTATGAGCTCCAACCATCTCCTTTTCCTGAGATTTAACTCCTTCCGCGTGAAAATGTACTTCAAACTCTTGTGATCCGTGTACACATCACATCTGTTTCCAATCAGAAAATGTCTCCAGGTCTTAGGCGCATGCACTACGGATGCTAACTCCAAATCATGGATGGCATAATTCAACTCATGAGGCCGTAGCTGTCGTGAGGCATACGAAACAACTCTTATGTCCTGCATCAGTACACCTCCAAGTTCTAAGCGAGAAGCGTCACAATACACTTGGAAATCCTTGCGTATATCCGGAAGAATCAGCACTGGGGTTGTAACCAAACGTTTATTCAACTCCTGACAACTAGCCTCACAATGTTCGGTCCATTTGAACTTGGTGTCCTTCTTCAACAACTCTGTCATGGGTTTCACAATCTTGGAGAAATTCTCAGTGAACCTCCAGTAATATCCTGTGAGTCCCAGAAAACTGCGGATCTCTCCAACTGAGGTGGGTGCCAACCACTCAGTGACAGACTGAACCTTCGTAGGATCAACGGCTATACCTTCTCCTGATATAACATGTCCAAGAAATCCAACTTCCTTCAACCAAAACTCACACTTGCTGAACTTGGCATATAGCTGAAGTTCCCTGAGCTTCTCGAGAACTAAGCGCAAGTGTTCCTTGTGTTCCTCTTCATTCTACGAGTACACCAAAATATCATCAATGATCACCACTACAAACTTATCCAAAAACTCCATGAACACCTTGTTCATCATACTCATGAAATAGGCAGGGGTGTCAGTCAATCCAAAAGACATGACCGTGTACTCATATAGCCCGTACCTTGTGGTAAAAGCTGTCTTAGGTATATCCTGTTCTCGGATCTTCAAATGGTGGTATCCTAATTGGAGATCGATCTTGGAGAATACTTTAGCTCCCTGAAACTGGTCAAATAGATCATTGATCATCGGTAGTGGGTACTTGTTCTTGATTGTCCCTTCATTCAAGTCCCGGTAATCAACAACCATTCTCCAAGATCCATCCTTCTTCTCAACTAAGAGCACTGGGGATCCCCACGGTGATGAACTTGGTCGAATATAACCTTTCTCCAATAACTCCTTAATCCGTTTCTTAATTTCCTCCAGATCATTTGCGGACATCCAATACGGTCTCTTTGATATTGGTCCGGTGCCTGGCAACAACTCTATCAAAAATTCTATGTCTTGATCTGGTGGCATGCCTGGTAGTTCCTCTGGAAATACATCCGGATAATCCTTTATAACAGGAACTTCCACCTGAACAACTCCCGAGAGAGAATTAACTTGGGTCCTCCTTGGCGCATGTATAGACTCATACTTGATCCTTTTTCCCTCCGGGGTGGTGAGTAAAATTGACTTACTAGCACAATCGATGTTTCCTGCATACTTCGATAACCAATCCATGCCTAATATTATATCCAATCCTTATTACTCCAAAATTATTAGGTCTGAGGGGAAAACATGGCTACCAATGGTTAAGGGTAACCGATCACACCATCGGCTGGCCATATACTCTACTCCTGGCGAGCTTACTAACATCGGTGACCTAAGGGCTAAGGTTGATAACTTAAATTTGTCCAAAAATACCCTTGATATGTATGAATGCGATGCACCGGTATCAAAAAGAATGAGAGCGGTAAATGACTTAACCAAAAACTTACCGATCACAGCGTCAGGCTGATCTTCAACCTCCTCCATGTTGATATGGTTCACCTGACCTCTAGTGAAGGGATTGGGCTTCTTCCCAGAGTTTCCATTTCCATTGCCATTCTTCAGCTCAGAACAATAGTTGCCGAAGTGCCCAGTCTTCCCGCACTTATAACAGGTAACATGGCTCAGGTCCTTCTTGGCGGGCGTTGCTGGGTTGGGACGGTTCTGGTTACTTCTTGCTCCATTCCCGTTTCCATTCTTAGGCCCACTGTGGTTATGTGAGCTTCCTCCATTGTGGGTATGGCCTCCATGGTTATGGGTGTTACCTCCGGAGTTAGGCGTAAAGTGAGGCTTCTGCTGAGCTTTAGAATTGTACTTCCCGTGTCCATACTTCCGTTTGCGGCTCTCTATCTGCTACTGTTTGCTTTCAATCATAAGGGCCTGGTCTACGAACTCCTAGTAGTTAGTGAATGTTGCCACCATCAACTGCATACTCATCTCATCATCCAGCCCTTCCACAAACTTCTCCTGCTTCGCGGCATCTGTGGCCACATCATCTGGGGCATAGTGGACTAACTTGTTAAACTCATCCACTTACTGCCCTACACTACAATTTCCCTGGCGTAAGTTGCGAAACTCATGCTTCTTCATATTCATTGCTCTTGTAGAGACATGGACTGTGTGGAAAGCTTGCTGAAACTGATCCCATGTGACATTGGCTATGGGAAAAGTGGATGTGTAATTCTCCCACCATGAGGCTGCAGGTCCATCCAATTGGTGTGCGGCAAAGCACACCTTCTCAGCATCTATGCAACCTGCGGCGGTCAGCTCCCTTCCAATCCCATGGAGCCAGTCATCAGCAACAATCGGCTTGATGCTACTAGAAAACACCGGCGGATTCAACCTCAGAAAATGGGCTAAGTTATCAACTGGTGGTGGTGGAGGTGGGTTGTTGTTATTGTTGTTGTTGTTGCCTTGGTTCTGGACTAGTAGCTACATCAAGGTATTCTGCTACTAGATCAACTGGGAGAGCTCCGATGGGAAAACAAATCCGGGGTCACGTCTTAGAGGCATCTGATAGGTTTCGAGGGGAGAGATGAGAATGGAGTGAGGTCTAAGGAGAAAATCATTACCCATATGCACATGAGACAAACACAATCATATAACACCACTCAATTCAAACAAGGGCATACAATCGATCTAGCTACCATTATAAAATACTCGGACTACTACTATATACATGGGGGAATACTACTGATAATATGGTGGTCGACTAGAAATTTTGATCGGAAGAAGACTCCATGATATAACATGGGCCGGACTAATGGGTTGCGAAGATACAAGATAGAAGACTTTCCCCCGTGTCCGAATGGGACTCTCCTTTATGTGGATGGCAAGCTGTAGAGATCCGACCTCAAACGGTCAAATCTCTGTGTATAAGTGTCATCCCTGAATCGGTAATGCTGACACACACAATACTTGAAGGTTTTATAACAGAGTTCAATCACATACCTATTACATCGAGTATCTCAAAAGAGAGTACTTATTACAACAATATGGCTGAAGTCCATCTAATGAAGATAACATCGGAAGGCTTCGAAGGTAAAATGAGTCCATCAACTCCAATGGCATAGCAGAGTGCAAGACAACGACCTAGCGCACCTTACTTTTCGTCTGAAAAGTCTGCAACATAATACGTTGCAGCCTGAAATGGGTCAACACATGGAATATGCTGGCAAAATAACACTGTAGAGCAATGAACAAGTAGTAGCTATAACTATATGCGTATTTGGCTGGTGGAGGATCTATGGTTATTTTTGCACAAAGCTAGTTTTTCCCTACAACAAAGGAATATATTTTATTTAACTACAAGTTTGTTGAAAACCTTGAGAATGGTAACCCCATCTCAATCCCAATTAAAGTAATCATTAATCCAACAAGTTAAATTAAATAAATTGATTAGAATAACATAATAATTCAAGCACCAGATACTCAAGATGTCCATAACCGGGGACACGGCTAATCATGATTAGTTTGTACACTCTGCAGAGGTTTGCGCACTTTTCCCCACAAGACTCGATCTCCTCCGTTGAATTCCTCGCACTATATGTTGTTTGAGAAACGGATGACTGAGACACAGTCTTTCAGAAGCATTAACTCTTTACGACGGGTAGACCGTACCACCGACATCCCCTACATCTGCTAGTTTACCACTAAAAGAGGTCACACAACATACTCAACTATGCCAGGGACCATAATGGATTGTGGCTGCACACAGAAGTTTCCAGCATGAATAACATTATGATCCCTATGAGCCTTGGTGGCGGACCATAGGATGATCACACGGATTCCCCGGGATCTCCCTGGACAACACTTGATTGCCCTAGGTGCCCACAAAAAATCCACCTAGATGTGTGTTAAAGTAGCCACCTTAAAATAAACCCTTATTTCATAATAATACTCACAACAGTCGTGAATCATTCAAACCAAACCACGTCTACGAGCATAGCATAGCAGTATAAGCATAACGTAGAAGTAACTCCCAAGGTTTCAATGAAAAGGGCAATAGGTACTACCTCAACAACTACTTCCCAATACCCACATGTTAAGCAGATCCTACTCATGCAATGTTGGAGGGTTGGGACTAATGCATAAAAACTGGGTAATAAGAGATATGATCAAAGTGTTACTTGCCTTGCTGACGATCTGAAAACCCTAGTGACTCGTAGTAGCACGCTTCGCACTCCGGAAACTCTATCGCAAAAACAAACAATATCATACATAAGCATTCAAGCAATATATGCAACGGTAAACTCAAGAGAAAAGATCCAAATCGAAAGTGCAAGGGAAGAGCTTCTATTTGCAAAAAGAATCAATTGAATCGGAGCTACGAGACTCAAACCACGATCAACAAAAGTTCAAATTCAAATCTGCTTGCAACCAAATTTTAAATTGTCAAAATCATGTTCAAGTTGGTTAAATGGAAAGAGGGGTTTGAGACGAAGATTTTGGCGTTGGTTTCACTGGATTTAGACAAGCGAGCAAAAAGTTGCGAGCGTTTGAAGATCAGGGGCTAATCTGCGATAAAAATAATCATGAATAGGTCCCTGGCCGAAAATAAATAAAATAAAAGTACTAACGAACGAACGTTCATTATCAAAGACAAACGGGCGAACATGTTCGCTAACAGGGACGTTCGGGTGAACGTTCGCTAATTAGCGAAACTGAAAAAAAACTAACCAATCTAACGAAAAAAACCGAGGCAACAGTTTCGTCGGTTTTTACTGGTTCTAGAAAACCGGCAGTCAGTGGTGAGATCCAGCGGGACGGCGGGATTCGGCGGGGCGGCGGGGTCCGGCGGCGGATTCCGGTCACGGCGGCGCAAGGCGGCGCCGCGGCGACAGGCGGCGCGACAACGAGCGAGCGGCGGCAGCTGCGCGGTGGTGCGGTCGCGGGGCCTTGGCCCTATTTAAAGAGGCCGGGGTGGCGGCTTGGGGAGGGGGCCGGCGCGAGCGAGAGTCCTACTCAGACTCTCCTCGATGTCCGTGCCACGCATGACGGCGACGGGTGGAAGGCGGCGGCGCTGTGGGCTTCGGCCCGGCTCGGCTGGGCCTTTGGCCTAGTTGGGCGGATTTTTTTTAAAATTCCGCCAAAGAAAAATCCTAATAAAAAATCTAAAAATGCCAAAAACAATTTTCACCGTCTAAATAAAATATTTAGAACAAAGTGATCATTTTTCTGGCCTAAAAATGCATATTTTTTCTAATTCAAATAAAATAACAAATAAAAATGCAAATAAAATATATATTTGATTTAAAAAAAATTCCTCCAATATTTGTCCCTTTTTGAAGAAGTCATATTATCTTCTCTCTTTTATTTTTATTTATGGGAAATAATTGGAAAGAAAAATATTAAAACCAAATTGATCCTCTTTTCAAATTTGACAAAATTCAAATATGAAAATAAACGAAATCCCCAACTCTTTCCTTGGGTCCTTGGGTTGCTTAAGATTTCTACGATCACAACCAAAATGAAAAAAAAATGATATGCATATTATGACCTATATATAACCTCCAAATTGAAAATTGGGATGTTACACAAGCTTGGTGTGCGGACATGAAGATTCCTTTCTCTGTAAACCGACTTTGTACAACCCTAGCCCCCTCTGGTCTCTATTTAAACCGGAGAGTTTAGTCCATAGAGGCAATCATAATCATACAGGCTAGCCATCTAGGGTTTAGCCATTACGATCTCGTGGTAGATCAACACTTGTAACCCCTATACTCATCAAATTCAATCAAGCAGGACGTAGGGTATTACCTCCATCAAGAGGGCCCAAACCTGGGTAAACACCGTGTCCCCCGCCTCATGTTACCCTCGATCCTTAGACGCACAGTTCAGGACCTCCTACCCGAGATCTGCCGGTTTTGACACCGATAGTGGGCGGGGCAGTTTGGCGCATGGTCGGTTTCTTCAAGTGCAGTCCCACGTGTCAGTGAAAAGGCAAGCCGAAGCATGTTCCGTTTGCGTGAGCTGTGTGCAGGACCGACCATGTGAGGGGTGCAATGCGACCGCGATAGGCGTGCTGTGAGTGTACCGCCTTTTTTCCTTTTAAACTTGGAGCTTCGCCCCCTCAAAAATAACTTGGTTCTTCGTGCGATCCATCGATACTACTACTAGTAATCCGGTAATCCCGACTAAAATGGCACGGCCGGGTCTTTTCCCGCGTGATATGCTGTGAGGTTGGCTTAGTTGGTTTTTCTAGGGCTAGTAATGCTACACCTACATAATCCCGGTTACATAATTAACGTAATGTGAAACGTGTGAGTTGTTGATTGGAGATTGGGGGGAGGCCCACCACCATGAAAATCAGGGGAGAGAGAGGCAGTTTACATTAACCCGTTCGTAGGTTCCCGTAGATGTAGAAAGATGTGAAATGCGTGAATGTGTAGTGGACGTACTATTAGAGTGCCTAAGATAAATTGCGTATGTAGACCCTATGTGTTTATTTACTTCGCATGTTAGCTTTGTCTCAGGTCAGACCTTCTAAGTTTATACCGACAAAAACGAATCATCATTCCATATATTTTCATACTCCTACAATATATCTTACTATTATTGTGAAAGTTCATATACACCGGACGAGATTCATGCCAACAAGGCAGATTTTCATTACATTTCGAACTTTTATAGGACAGAAAAATAAAAGAAACCCGGCCCTAAACCTATTCTATGGCGGCGACCGACGTCCTCCATCTACGATCTCCATGTACGTGGGCGGGGTTCAAGACCCGTGAAGTGAAGGTGCGGTCTCCGGTGAGGAAGAGTAGAACATAGGAGACGGACCGGCCAGTTGGCACACCATGCCCTGCCACCTCCCATGCCCTACTCATCCTCAAAGGAGTCCCCGACCTCGGCGGTGCCGGTGGAGGTGAGGTCAATGATGATGGAAGTGGACGGTCCGTCGCTTCACCTGCCACATGCGCCACCGAACGTTGGACGACAGCAAGTAGGACGCGTGGCTGACGGTGCTCCCATCGTCAGCCACCAGTGTGGCCACCGCTTGTGCGGTCGTGTCTCGCTACACCGTTATTGCGTTGCGAGCGGCGACTTGAGCGAGGGCGGCGACCTCGAGCTTCATCCCCGAAGACAAGCTCTCCCACAAAGTGTTCGCGCTTGCGGTCATGGCGGATGTGGTGCCAGGTAGGAGGATGATGCGCTATGGTGTGGAGTTTAGTTGTCCGTTGACGCTTTAAGTAGCGTATTCCGGTGAGGCCAAGCGTCCGAGTGTGTCATTAAGTCGCTGGAGTTGGTTCCTCGGGCACCGAGCCTCTTAATGACGGCATACAGACGGATGACATGAATGTAGGCAGCTGGCGCCGGATGGGAACACACCGCACGACGGCGTGAGGGACGAGGGTTTTTGGTGTGCCAGGATAGTCAGCTGCGATTGTGGCAACGTTGGAGATGCCCTTTGCTCACATGCGATCCCCACATGTCATTGAAAAAGCAAGACCACCCAGCATGGTCTTAGGTCCTGGGGATGTAGTTGGTCGTGCTACAACACTCCACGGATGCATCGTGGCTCGCGCGCACTTTGGCGCCCCGTGCATCCTCCACGAGACGGGTGTTGATCTGCTGGTCGTGCCACAACGCTAATGCCACCCTCGGCACCCTGAAGCCGACCGTGTCCAGCCACGTTGAGCGTGTCGCTCACCACGGTCGGCATGTCCAGAGGCGGTGTGGGAGCTGCGCCACGTTGCTGGCCCCCACGACCCACATGAATGGTTGCCGGTGGCGAGGAGGTCATGGGCTAGCTCCTCCATTGGACTAGTCTATGCCACGTCGTCCCGACAGGTGTGCCGTGTTTTCCCGGCCAAATTCAAGCGCAGTGCTCCGCGTTGCGCATTAGGCGCAAAACAGGTGGTTTTTGTGCCCTGGTTCAAATGTGGTACAATACCAAGTTGTTACTCTAGCCCCAAGTGTGGTGGTTTTGGGTACGGTACTAGCCTTTTCCTTTTCAACAAGTGAAGCGTAACACTTGATTAAGTAGTTGGATGGTGTGCTAATGTAGGTGTCCGACTGTTTGAAGGAATAATTGAGGTGTGCCCGGTCCTTGCCCGCATTTAGGGGTCCAATTTACCATGTTCTGGCAGTAGTAACTATACTAGTCCCTACGTACTCCCTTTGTTTTTATATACTCTGCATTTTATCTTTGCTCAAAGTCAAACGTTGTAAACTGTGACAAAGTTTATAGACAGAAATAATAACATACACAATAACAAATCTATATCATTAGATTCATTATTTAATATACTTTCACATCATATAGATTTTCTATTGTAAATGTTCATGTTTTTCCTATAAATTTGGTCAAATTTTATGAAGTTTGACTTCAATCAAACCTAATATGCAGAGTAAATAAAAACGGAGGGAGTATCTTACTCCGTGACCAAGACAGAAGGGAAAACGAGATAACTTATTGTTTATTTGAGCCATTCAAGTATAATCATGTTGCATTGCTTATTTCTCATTCCTCTCCAACCCTCTTCACCATCGATCATGCAGCCCTCCGGTCGAGTCCATCCTCCCGCATGCCTCATTTGGACATTCCGTCGAGTATCATTCGCATGTGGGCCTAGACCATGCTTGTATTTCCAATGTTGTAATTTGTCCAACATGCATACAGACAAACGGTTCGTTTAAGTTTCAATTTGCCTCCACTACGTGTCGCTTCCCATCTTAGTTTTGACATCCCATTCGTTTCATGCCCTGACACATCTTGACAAGATCGATTGATGTTGAGAGATCAAGTGCGTGTCGTGCAAGGAGATAAAGGATTGGTGTGTTTCTATGATAGAAATGAACCCCCCGGGGGGATTGTGGGGATCAAAGGGAGTATATTGTATGTTCAAAAGCGAAACAAACGTATTGTACCCTCCCTTGTCCTCTTTCAATCGATCTCCGGACCCCGAGATGAAACCGAGAGAGAACGAGTGGGTGCATGTGTGATACCTAAGGCGGATTCAAAACTTTGAACCGGTGATCATAGCATCAACAAATCTTATATATAAAGGATATTCAATGTTCATTTCGCTTTTGAACGTACAATATACTCCCTCTGATCCTTTCTATTTTACATATAAGTTTTATGTGTAGTCAAAGTACCAGTAGTATACTCCCTCTGTTTTTATGTACTCCGCATAAAACAGAGGGAGTACTAGTAACACTCGGCCGACCTCTCTCTCTCCTAGTAGTAGTATAAATGGCGCGGGTTGGGGAGGGGAGTGACGTCAGTTTGCTATCAACTTCTGTCCCACAAGCAAGCAAAAATGGAAGACGAAGCACATTCCATTCGATGAGTGACATGGAGGGTCCAGCGTGCCGGGGTGCAACGCGAATGCGACAAGAGCGATGTATAGTCAAAACCGATTGACGGGTCGTCATCGGAACCACTATTCACACCAGAACCTTCGATGCTCGAGCTACGCCAGCCACTGCCCCAAAACCACACCTCCTCTCCAGCCCATTCCCCCACCTTTTGATCCCCTAGCCCGCATCAAGCGTCCCCTAGTTCGCCGGAAAGTCATGGTGCGCCGCAAGATCACATACTACAAGATGCTGATGCCGAAGCGCCGCGCAGAAATCACGGCGACAGTCGGCGCCACAGACACCCGTTCCCAAGCTCGCTTCATGGTGGGCCAATCCCCGAGTTCTCTGGAGCATGCCTCGAGGAGGAGGAAGCCGAACCAATGTTCATGGAGGAGGTCGCGGCACAGAAGGACCCCGATGCGTATGAGACTATGGATGTCAACTTTGTGCCGGTGTACGGGTCCCCCATGGTGCAGGTGGACCAGCTTTTCAACCTGGCGATACTAAAGGAGGACCGTGAGGCGGAGGCTCAACTCGACGCGGAGCGCGCGCATGCCGCTGCCATCGAGGCCCTCCTGCAGGCGGAACCAGATGTCGTGGATGTGAACCGGGCGGCGAAGGCTCAACTTGATGCGAAGTGCATGGATGCCGCTTCCATCAAGGCCCTCCTGCAGGCGGAACCAGATGTCTTGGACCTGAACTGGGCGGCGGAGGCTCCACTTGACGCGGAGCGCACGGATGCCGCTGCCATCGAGGCCGTCCTGCAGGCAGAACCGGACGTCCTGGACTTGAACCGGGCGGTGCTCGCATCCGTACAGAGCGCCTGTACGCTCCACGTGAAGGAGTAGCTGGAGGCCGAAGACAACCACGGTGCGGAGACACACGTCGGCAGCTACGGCTGGTTCGCGCCGGCGGCCAGAGACGACGAGACCGTCTCGTTGCGCGAGCAGTGATAGTTTTTCTTCATGTTGTAGTTTTTAGGGATTTTTTGTTGTGTAAAAACATATATTTATGCAAGTCACCTGACATTCATCATTTTGGTCAGTCGACCATTTCAGGCGGTTGGATGAGTATCCTATGTCTCCTAACCCTTATTCCTCACCTCTTCTTCTTCCCCAACGGACCACCGCACGGGCCAAACGGATCTTCCCCAACATGCGGTTCGATAAACATACTATATGAATGAAAATTATGTGTCAGCGGTAGGATGACTGAGTTTGGTTTGATCACATGCGGTAGCATGTGTTAGTGGGGGTGCATTCCCTTCGTTGGGTTTGCAGCATGCAAGAGCGACTGTGTGAGGGTGCGGTCCGGCCGCGACAGCCATGCGCAAGTGTACCTCCTTTTCATTTTGAAATTTTGAGGCAAGCTTGGCAAAAATGTGTGGCGAAGTATGGCAATGCAAGGCCTAGACCCAAACAGGATACAAGTACGTACGTAAGAGTACTACTTGTGTTAGAAAAGAAAGGCGGGGTTTTCCTTCGCGGGATTGATCGATACAAATCCTCGTTTGACGTGTCAATTAATGCACATTTTTTCTCCAACGCCCAAAGAGCTAACCATCTCACTCCTCATCGCTTGATCAATGCAACGCCATGCAAACCAACCTTCTCAGTTCCACATGCATGCAAGGGTATATTAATGTCCTTGGTTGCTAGTACGAGGCAAACCCCATCAATTTTGCCTCGATTAGTGTTAGTGGCCTTCTTCAAATTGTAATTTTGATATACTGGCCTTGTGTACCAAAAAATGGAGGTAGTAACTATTTGACTTCCTTCCCCATCGCAGTGACGTCGATGATATCTCGAACGTTGTTGTTTGGTGAAGTGCGTTCGACGGAGCACACTATTGAGGGAGACCACGGTGAGTCATTCGCAAGTGCCGCCTGCAAGCCGAGACAACCACATTCTTTGCATCCAGGAAGTCCGTTGAACCAAATGACACGTAAATGTACTAGTACTACACAATAGTGTCGTTCGTCCAGCTTAGTGCGGTTAGGTGGTTTCTCGAAGAAGATGATGGAGAAGTGGAGTCAAGGAAGAGTGAAATGATGGTTGCTTCATCCGTGCTTTGTGGTTTGATGCCTCACTACTTTGTGATTTGTAATAGAAGGGACCATGGGAGTACACTCTATGCTCTATATGTTGTACATGCGTCCAAGCACGGGAGAAAGAGGAGAGAGGTTGCATTTTTCTATTCCTTCAATCCATCAATTAGGGAGCTTCGGTTCCATCTTTTTGGCTTTGGCAGCACTGTCCACAATGGTTCCCATCGATGCCAAAAACTATTTTCACATTTGGCTACACATTGTGGATGCCCTTACCATACCACTTGGTTTTGCTCCTGTGTGCTACCATACCACTTGGTTTTGCTCCTGTGTGCTATGTATACAAATGTCAATTATATTGATCTAAAAAATTATAGTATCAAGATTAGTAAAAAGGAGGTGATTTTGACGCGCGGATGGCGGGGGAGGTTTCTTATTTTTACAAGATGTTGACCTAGCGGTTTGCTAACATGCGGTCCCACGCGTCAGTGCTTTACCAAGCCGGTCCGCGTCCCACATGAGGCAGAACAACGGCAGAAGCAACACGTGGTTAAGTTGAAGAAGATGAGGGAGAAGCGGATTCAGCAACGATTGAAATGATTGTTGCATCATCCTCCCAAATTCTTTTTAGCATTATTACTTCGTCCCTCCCACTTAACTGCGAGAAAGGTGTAGTTTTGTGATTTCACGCCTCATTGCTCATTACTACGTCGGCGCCATGACTGGGGTGCTTCACCCCTGCTGCTCTACACTGTTATTTCGGTATGGCACGTGGACCCAGTTGCTTTATGTCCCACATGTCGGCGAAAGGGACTAGAACATTTATGAATGCGAGGGCTCCACTCTTACGACAGAGGAATACACGACATGACGGCAGAGTGAACTCTTACTTGGACTGTAGTACTACAATAGTTTTGCTGTTTTGCACGATCCATCGATACAAACCCAATTAAAAAGGCAAGGGCAGGATTTTTCCCGCGCGGTAGATGATACTAGCCATACATTTCAAAGGCAATTTTAATGTATGCAAACTGAATAATTAACTAACAATATGAGATCTAGTACATATATGATTTATTGTGTTAGAGTGTAGTAGTAGGGTTGTATTGCATAGTTGTTAGATGTAACATGCGAGAACGTGTAGAGGTGTAGTTTTGGAGGGCCTACAGAGAGAAATTTGGCATAAAGTGGATTCAAATATTTGTATTCGTCTTCATAGCATTTGTAACTCATATCTACAGTTTGTATAGTAGACGTGAATGCTTTTGCTCTTACGGTACAACAATAATGGGGTGGCGTGCACCAATTTAGGCACTGGCACATTGGCCTACTCGGTTCCACAGAGAGAGCGAGAGAATAGAGAAATACATGGGCGGTCAGTGTATTTCAAGCGAAAAGCGTAATGCGGTCACTGAACTTCAGAATACGCTCATTTCGGTCACTATATACGTTTTGCGGTGATTATACGGTCACTTGCACACCGTTCAACATCGGATTGCACTTTGTTGACCGGCCAAATAGTCTGCATGACACTATGTTGACTAGTTAAATTGACCATGTTCCTTGTGGGTCCCACCTATCAGTTCGCATAGGAAAAAGGCTAGATAAACACAAATTTACGCATGCGCAACAAGACTCCAGCCCGTGCGCGAGAGCCACCTGATTGTGTATGTGTTTGTCACGGCCTCATGTGTGCGCATGCATGTGTAGGTTGAGCACTTGAGCGTGAGAGTGTGTGTTGGTCGTGTGGTGTGTGTATGCATGCGTGCGTGTGTGCATGCGTGGCTGTGTGCGTACGTGTAAGTGTTGCGTGTGTTCGTGTGAGTGTTGCGTGCATGCAGTTCGTGTCCATGCATGCATGTGTGTATAATCACCACACCAACTCATGTGTGTTAAAATGGACGGCTCAGCATACCAATACAAGGCCACCTTGTCCACTGTGCCCGCGGTCATGACTTCGAACCACCATCCAATATTTTTTATTGTTTGTTTTCATTCTTATACACGCCGACAGGTGGGCCCAATGGTAGTGAGATAATGTGATGCAACACTAGAGGTGCCATGTGGAGCGTTTAACTAGTCAACTAGTCGTGTCTTGAGCAAATACAAAGCTACACGGTGAGCCCGTGACTGTATAATAACCACAAAACATAAATGCTGACCGTAATGAGTGGTTTTTGAAGTCCAATGTACGTATCGTGCTTTCGCTTCAAATACAATGATCCTCACTGTACATATCGTGAGAGAAAGATGAAACATGCGTGAATGTGTTGGGGCGTACTTTTAGAGGACCTGGAGATAGTTTGTGTGCATACGTGAAAGGGGCGTAGAGGGGGTGTATGTTAATACGTCTCCTGCGTATCTATAATTTTTTATTGTTCCATGATGTTATATTATCATTCTTGGATGTTTTGCAATCATTTTATAATCATTTTTTGGTACTAACCTATTGACATAGTGCCGAGTGCCAGTTGATGTTTTCTGCTTGTTTTTTATATCGCATGAAATCAATACCAAACGGAGTCCAAACGCAGTGAAACTTTTTGTGGATTTTTTATGGAGCTGAAGACACCCAATGGGTCGGAGAAGCACTTGGGGGTGCCCCGAGGGGGGCACAAACCACCAGGGCACGCCCAGGCCCCAGGCGCGCCCAGGTGGGTTGTGCCCACCTCGGTGGCCTCCTGCACCGCCTCTTTGCTCTATAAATACCCCAATATTCTAGAAACCCTAGGGGAGTCGACGAAAATCAATTCTAGCCGCCGCAAGTTCAAGAACCACCAGATCCAATCTAGACACCATCACGGAGGGGTTCATCCTGTTCATTGGTGCCTCTCCAATGATGCTTTATTTTCTAGTGTAGACCTATGGGTCCAACTTACCATGTTCTGGCAGTAGTAACTATACTAGTCCCTACGTACTCCCTCTGTTTTTATTTACTTTGCATTTTAGCTTTGCTCAAAGTCAAATGTTGTAAACTTTGACAAAGTTTATAAACAGAAATAATAACATATACAATAACAAATCAATACCATTAGATTCATTATTGAATATACTTTCACATCATATAGATTTGTTATTGTAAATGTTCATGTTTTCTCTATAAATTTGGTCAAAGTTTATGAAGTTTGACTTCAATCAAACCTAATATGCAGAATAAATAAAAACGGAGGGACTATCTTACTCTGTGACTAAGACGGAAGGGAAAATGAGACAACTTATTGTTTATTTGAGCCGTTCAAGTATAATCATGTGGCGTTGCTTATTTCTCATTCCTCTCCAACCCTCTTCACCATCGATCATGCAGCCCTCCAGTCGAGTCCATCCTCCCACATGCCTCATTTGAATATTCTGCTGAGTATCATTCGCATGTGGGCCTAGACCATGCTTGTATTTCCAATGTTGTAATTTGTCTGACATGCATACAGACAAACGGTTCGTTTAAAGTTTCACTTTGCCTCCATTACGTGTCACTCTTCCCATCTTAGTTTTGATATCCCATTCGGTCCATGCCCTGACACAGCTTGACGAGATCGATTGATGTTGTGAGATCAAGTGCGTGTCGTGCAAGGAGATAAATGTTTGGTTTGTTTCTATGATAGAAATGATCTAGGGGGTCTATGGGGATCAGAGGGAGTATATTGTATGTTCAAAAGCGAAACTAACATACTGTACCCACCCTTGTCCTCTTTCAATCGATCTCCGGACTCCGAGTTCAAACCAAGAGAGAACGTGTGGGTGCATGTGTGATACCTAAGGCGGATTCAAAATTTTGAACTGGTGATCATAGCATTAGCAAAACTTATATATAAAGGGCATTCAATGTTCATTTTTCTTTTGAACATACAATATACTCCCTCTGATCCTTTCTAGTTTACATATAAGTTATATGTGTAGGAAAAGTACCAGTAGTATACTCCCTCTGTTTTTATTTACTCCGCATAAAACAGGGGGAGTACTAGTAACACTCGGCTGACCTCTCTCTCTCTCTCTCTCCTAGTAGTAGTATAAATGACGCGGGCAGGGGAGGGACGTCAGTTTCCTGTCAACTTCTATCCCACAAGCAAGCGAAAACAGAAGACTAAGCGCGTTCCATTCAATGAGCGACGTGGAGGGCCCAGCGTGCCAGGGTGCAACGCGAACGCGACAAGAGCGATGTACAATCAAAACCGATTGACGGGTCATCACCAGAACCACTATTCACACCAGAACCTTCGATGCTTGGGCTACACCAGCCACTGGCCCAAAACCACACCTCCTCTCTAGCCCATTCCCCCACCTTTCGATCCCCTAGCCCGCATCAAGAGTCCCCTAGTTTGCCGAAAGTCATGGTGCGCCGCAAGATCACATACTACAAGATGCTGACGCCGAAGCGCCACACAGAAATCACGGCGGCGGTTGGCGCCACAGACCTCCGTTCCCTAGCTCGCTTTGCAGCGGGTCAATCCCCGAGTTCTCTGGAGCCAAGCTCCGAGGTGAAGGAAGCCGATCCAATGTTCATGGCGGAGGTCGCCGCGCAGAAGGCCCCCGATGCGTATGGGACGATGGACGTCGACTTCGTGCCGGCGTCTGGGTCCCCCATGGTGCAAGCGGACCAGCGGTTCAACCTGTCGATACTAAAGGAGGACTGGGAGGCAGAGGCTCAACTCGACGCGGAGCGCGCACATGCCGCTGCCGTCGAGGCCCCACCTACAGGCGGAACCAGATGTCGTGGATGTGAACCGGGTGGCGGAGGCTCAACTTGACGCGAAGCGCGCGGATGCCGCTGCCATCGAGGCCCTCCCGCAGGCGGAACCGGATGTCCTGGACCTAAACTGGGCGGCGGAGGCTCAACTTGAAACGGAGCACGCGGAAGCTCCTGCCATCAAGGCCCTCCTACAGGCGGAACCGGACGTCCTGGACTTGAACCGGGTGGTGCTCGCGTCCGTGTAGAGCTCGTACATGCTCTGCGTGAACGAGTAGCTGGAGGCCAAGGACAAACACGATGCGGAGACACACGTCGGCAGCTACGGCTTATTCGCGCCGGCAACCATAGACGACGAGACCGTCTCGTTCCGTGAGCAGTGATAGTTTTTCTTTATGTTGTTGTTTTTAGGGATTTTTTGTTGTGTAAAAACATATATTTATGCAAGTCACCTGACTTTCATCATTTGGGTCAATCGACCATTTCAGGCGGTTGGATGAATATCCTATGACTCCTAACCCTTCTTCCCCACCTCTTCCTCTTCCCCAAAGGACCACCACATGAGCCGAACGGATCTTCCCCAACATGCGGTTGATAAAAAATACTATATGAACGAAAATTATGTATCAGCGGTAGGATGACTAAGTTGGTTTGATCACATGCGGTAGCACATGTTAGTGGGGGTGCATTCCCTTGGTTGGCTTTGCAGCATGCAGGAGCGACTGTGTGAGGGTGCGGTGCAACCGCGATAGCCATGCGCAAGTGTACCTCCTTTTCATTTTGAAAATTTAGGCAAGCTTGGCAAAAATGTGTGGCGAAGTATGGCAATGCAAGGCCTAGACCCAAACATGATACAAGGACGTATGTAGGAGTACTACTTGTGTTAAAAAAGAAAGGCGGGGTTTTCCCTCGCGGGATTGATTGATACAAACCCTCGTTTGACGTGTTAATTAATGCGTATTTTTTTCTCCAACGCCCAAAGAGCTAACCATCTCACTCCTCATCGCTTGATTAATGCAGCGCCATGCAAACCAACCTTCTCAGTTCCACATGCATGCAAGGGTATATTAATGTCCTTGGTTGCCATTATGAGGCAAACCCCATCAATTTTGCCTCGATTAGTATTAGTGGCCTTTTGCAAATTGTAATTTTGATATACTGGCCTTGTGTACAAAAAATGGAGCTAGTAACTATTTGACTTCCTTCCCCATTGTGGTGACGTCGATGACATCTCAAACGTTGTGGTTTGGCGAAGTGCATTCGACGGAGCACACTATTGAGGGAGACCACAGTAAGTCGTTAGCAAGTGCCGCCTGCAAGTTGAGACAACCACATTCTTTGCATCCAGGAAGTCCGTTGAACCAAAGGACGCGTAAATGTACTAGTACTACACAATAGCGTCGTTCGGCTAGCTTAGTGCGGTTAGGTGGTTTCTCGAAGAAGACGACGGAGTCAACGAAGAGTGAAATGATGGTTGCTTCGTCTGTACTTTGTGATTTGATGCCTCACTTATTTGTGATTTTTAATAGAAGGGGAATGGGAGTAGACTCTGTGCTCTATGATGTACATGCGTCCAAGCACGGGAGAAAGATAAGAGAGGTTGCATTTTTCTACTCCTTCAATCAATCAATTAGGGAGCTTCGTTCCATCTTTTTGGCTTTGGCAGCACTGTCCACAATGGTTCCCATCGATGCCAAAAACTATTTTCACATTTGGCTACACATTGTGGATGCCCTTACCGTACCACTTGGTTTTGCTCCTATGTGCTATCTATACAAATCTAAGTTATATTGATCTAAAAATTATAGTATCAAGATTAGTAAAAAGGAGGTGATTTTGCCGTGAGGATGGTGGGGAAGGTTTCTTATTTTTAGAGGACGTTGGCCTGGCGGTTTGCTAACATGCGGTCCCACGTGTCAGTGCTTTACCAAGCCGATCCGCGTCCCACATGAGGCAGAACAACGGCAGAAGCAACACGTGGTTAAGTTGAAGAAGATGAGGGAGAAGCGGATTCAGCAACGAGTGAAATGATGGTTGCTTCATCCCTCAAACTTCTTTTTTAGCATTATTGCTTCGTCCCTCCCACTTAACTGCGGGAAAGGTGCGACTTTGTGATTTGACGCCTCATTGCTCATTACTACACCGATGCCATGACTGGGGTGCTTCACCCTTGCTGCTCTGCACTATTATTTCAGTATGGCACGTGGACCCAGTTGCTTGATGTCCCACATGTCGGCGAAAGGGACTACAACATTTATGGCAGCGAGGGATCCACTCTTACGACGAGGAATACACGACACGGCGGTTGTGTGAACTGTTACTTGGACTGTAGTACTACTATAGTTTTGTTGTTTGCACGATCCATCGATACAAACCCGATTAAACAGGCAAGGGCAGGATTTTCCCGCGCGGTAGATGATACTAGCCATACATTTCAAAGGCAATTTTAATGTATGCAAACTGAATAATTAATTAACAATATGAGATCTAGTACAGATATGATTTATTGTGTTGGAGTGTAGTAGTAGTGTTGTATTGCATAGTTGTTGGATGTAACATGCGAGAACATGTAGAGATGTACTTTTGGAGGGCCTACAGAGATAAATTGATCATAAAGTAGATTCAAATATTTGTATTCACCTTCATAGCATTTGTAACTCATATCTACAGTTTGTATAGCAGACGTGAATGCTTGTTTACTCTTACGAAACCAGTACAACAATAATGGGGTGGCGTGTGCCAATTTAGGCACTGGCACGTTGGCCTACTCGGTTCCATAGAGAGAGCGAGAGAAGAGATAAATACATGGGCAGTTAGTGTATTTCAAGCGAAAAGCGTAATGCGGTCAATGGACTTCAGAATACGCTCATTACGGTCACTATATACGTTTTATGGTGATTATACGGTCACTTGCTCACCGTTCACCATTGGATTGCACTCTGTTGACCGGCCAAATAGTCTGCATGGCACTATGTTGACTAGTTAAATTGGCCACGTTCCTTGTGGGTCCCACCTATCAGTTCGCATAGTAAAAAGGTCACATAAACAGAAATTTACGTAGGCGCGACAAGACTCCAACATGTGCGCGGGAACCACCTGATTGTGTATGTGTTTGTTTGGGCCTCATGTGTGCGCATGCACGTGTAGGTTGAGCACTTGAGCGTGAGAGTGTGTGTTTGTCGTGTGGTGTGTGCATGCATGCGTGCATGTGAGTGTTGCGTGCGTGCGTGGTTGTGTGCGTACATGTGAGTGTTGCATGTATGCGTGGCTGTGTGTGTTCGTGTGAGTGTTGCATGCATGTAGTTCGTGTGCATGCGTGCGTGTGTGTATAATCACCACACCAGCTCCTGTGTGTTAAAACGGACGGCTCAGCATACCAATACAAGGCCACCTTGTCCACTATGCCCGCGGTCATGACTTCGAACCACCGTCCAATATTTTTTTATCATTTGTTTTCATTCTTATACACGCCGACACGTGGGCCCAATGGTAGTGAGATAATGTGATGCAACACTAGAGGTGCCATGTGGAGTGTTTAACTAGTCAACAAGTCGTGTCTTGAGCAAATACAAAGCTATACGGTGAGCCTGTGACTGTATAATAACCACAAAACATAAATGGTGACTGTAATGAGTGGATTCTGAAGTCAAATGTAACTATCGTGCTTTCGCTTCAAATACAATGATCACCACTGTATATATCCCGAGAGGAAGATGAAACATGCGTGAATGTGCTGGGGGCGTACTTTTAGAGGACCTGGAGATAGTTTGTGTGTGTACGTGAAAGGGGCGTAGAGAGGGTGTATGCTAATACTTCTCCAACGTATTTATAATTTTTTTATTGTTCCATGCTGTTATATTATCATCTAGGATGTTTTACAATCATTTTATATCATTTTTTGGTACTAACCTATTGACATAGTGCCCAGTGCCAGTTGTTGTTTTCTGCTTGTTTTTTACATCGCAGGAAATCAATACCAAACGGAGTCCAAATGCAGTGAAACTTTTTGTGGATTTTTTATGGAGCAGAAGACACCCAATGGGCCGAAGAAGCACTTTGGGGTGCCCCGAGGGGGGCACAGCCCACCAGGGCACGCCTGGGGCCCCAGGCGCGCCCAGGTGGGTTGTGCCCACCTTGGTGGCCTCCCGCACCGCCTCTTTGCTCTATAAATACCCCAATATTCTAGAAGCCCTAGGGGAGTCGACGGAAATCAATTCCAGCTGTCGCAAGTTCCAGAACCACCAGATTGAATCTAGACACCATCACGGAGGGGTTCATCCCATTCATTGGTGCCTCTCTGATGATGCATGATTTTCTATTGTAGACCTACAGGTCCTTAGTTAGTAGCTAGATGGCTTCCTCTCTCTCTTTTTATTCTCAATACAATGGTCTCTTGGAGATCTATTTGATGTAACTCTTTTTGCGGTGTGTTTGTTGGGATCCGATGAACTTTGAGTTTATGATGAGATCTATGTTCTTATCCATGAATGTTATTTGAGTCTTCTTTGATCTCTTATATGCATGATTACTTATAGCCTCGTATCTCTGATATTTGGGTTTTGTTTGACCAACTTGATCTATTTATCTTGCAATGGGAAGAGGTGCTTTGTGATGGGTTTGATCTTACGGTGCTTGATCCTAGTGACCGAAGGGGAACCGACACGTATCTATCAGTGCTATTAGGGATAACAAGATGGGGTCTATTTCTACATAAATAGATCTTGTCTACATCATGTCATTGTTCTTATTGCATTACTCCGTTTCTCCATGAACTTAATACACTAGATGCATGCTAGATAGAGGTCGATGTGTGGAGTAATATTAGTAGATGCAGGCAGGAGTCGGTCTACTAATCTTGGACGTGATGCCTATATAATGATCATTGCATGGATATCGTCATGATTAGTTGAAGTTCTATCAATTGCCCAATAGTAATTTGTTTACCCACCGTTTGCTATTTTTCTCGAGAGAATCCACTAGTGAAATCTACGTCCCCGAGTGTCTTCTTTATTATATTTGCCTTCGCGATCTATTTTTGTTTGCTTTTATTTCTAGATCTATTAAATCGAAAAATACAAAAATACCTTGCTGCACTTTATATTAATTTGCTTTTATTCGAGATCTATTTATCCAATCTATCATATTTTTATCCCGTCTACTTGCCAATTTCTGGCACCATTACCCGAAAGGGATTGACAACCCCTTTAATACGTCGGGTTGCGAGTATTTGTTATTTGTGTGCAGGTGCCGTTCACATAGTGTTGCGTGGTTCTCCTACTGGTTCGATAACCTTGGTCTCATCACTGAGGGAAATACCTACTGTTGTTGTGATGCATCATCCCTTCCTCTTTGGGGAAATACCAACGTAGTTCAAGCAAATGTCAAAAGGAATTTCTGGCGCCGTTGCCGGGGAGGATCACGTCAAGAGAGTCTCCCATCAAGTCGCCAATTTCTGGCGCCGTTGCCAGGGAGACATCATCAACATCTACCAGGTTCCTAATCACAAATCTCATCTCTTTGCAATTTACATTATTTTCCATTTCCTCTCGTTTTTATCTCCCCACTTCACAAAAATTTGCCGTTTTATTCGCCCTCTTTTTCGTTCGCCATTTTCTTGCCATATTTGTTTTGAGTGCAATCTTGTTGCATAGTCACAATGACTCAAGAGAACACCAAGTTGTGTGATTTCTCGAATACCAACAACAATGATTTTATTAGGACTCCGATTGCTCCTCCCTCCACTAGTGCGAAATCTTGTGATACTAATACTGCTTTGTTGAATCTTGTTATGAAAGATCAATTTCCGGTACTCCTAATGAGGATGCCGCATCCCATCTTAACACATTCGTGGAATTATGTGATATGCAAAAGAAAAAATATGTGGACAATTATGTTGTGAAGTTAAAATTATTCCCGTTTTCTTTGCGAGATCGTGCAAAAATTTGGTTTTCTTCTTTGCCTCGCAATAGTATCGATTCTTGGGATAAGTGCAAGGATGCTTTTATTACCAAGTATTTTCCGCCCGCGAAAATTATTTCCCTTAGAACCCACATCATGAATTTCAAGAAACTTGAACATGCGCATGTTGCACAATCTTGGGAAAGGATGAAATTGATGCTAAGGAATTGCCCAACTCATGAGTTAAATCTTTGGATGATCATACAATTTTCTTATGCGGGGTTGGATTTTGTTTCTCGTAATCTTTTAGATTCTGCCGCAGGTGGTACTTTTATGGAAATTACTTTGGGTGAAGCCACCAAATTGCTTGATAATATTATGGAAAATTATTCACTATGGCATACCGAAAGAGCTCCTACTAGTAAAAAAGTTAATTCGATTGAAGAAATTTCTTCTTTGAGTGAAAAACTTGATGCTCTTATGAAATTGGTTTCTAATAAAAGTGCTCCTATTTATTTTAATTATGTGCCTTTGTCTACTTGGATTGAGCAAAATAGTGATGCCATAGATGTGAATTTTATCTCGCGAAACAATTTCAATAACAATGCTTATAAAGGTAATTTTAATCCTAGGCCTTTTCCTAGTAATTCCTCTAATAATTATGGTAATTCCTATGGTAATCCTTCTTATAATAATAATAGGAACACCTCTGGTCTTGAGAATAATATTGAAGAATGTATCAATACTCAAAAGGTTTTCAATGCTACAATGGAAGAAAAGTTGAATAAGATCGATGATTTGTCTAGAAGTGTTGATAGAATTTCTCATGATGTAGAAAATCTCAAGATGAAAATTTTTGTGCCTAAGGTTGAGGAATCAATTAAAGCCCTTTATGTTTCTATGGATGAAAGTAAGAAAAGAACCGCTATGCTTAGAGCTAGAAGATAATTTTTAGAAAAAGCGTTTTCTAGTGATTGCTTTCATGAAAGTGATGAAGATCTTAAAATGATTGGTGTTTCTTATATTGATTCTTTATTTAGTAAAATTAAGATTGATAATAAAGGGACTGAAGAAGAGTCAACTTTAGCTAGAAAGCGTCCCGATAATTCGGAGGGTGAAAATCTTGTTGATAAAAGTGGGTTTGAAGAGGTTAAAACTTTAACTAGTGATGTTCCCACTCTTTTGGATTACAAATACTTTAATTATGATATTTGATCTTTGATTTATTGTATTTCTTTGTTGCAATCCATGATAAATTCACCGTATGCTTATGAACAAAATAAAGCTTTTACTAAACATATCGTTGATGCTATGATAAAGCTTTAGAAGAAAAGTTGGAATTAGAGGTTTCAATTCCTAGAAAATTACATGATGAATGGGCACCTACTATCAAAGTCAAGATTAAAAAATATGAGTGTTTTGATTTATGTGATTTTGGTGCTAGTGTTGCTACAATTCTGAAATCTTTATGTGATGTGCTTAGTCTTACCGATATTGAAGAATGTTCTTTAAATTTGCACTTGGTGGATTCCACTATTAAAAAGCCTATGTGAAGAATTAATGATGTTCTTATTCTTGCAATTAGGAATTATGTGCCCATAGATTTTATTGTTCTTGATATTTATTGCAATTCGTCTTGTCCAATTATTCTTGGTAGACCATTTTTACGCAATATTGGTGCCGTGATTGATATGAAAGAAGGCAATATTAAATTTCAATTTCCACTAAGGAAGGGTATGGAACACTTCCCTAGAACAAGAATTAGGCCACCATATCAATCAATCATGAGGGCATCATATGGATCTAGAAACAAAGATGACAAAACTTAGATCCATGCTTTATGTCTAGCTAGGGGCGTAAAATGATAGCGCTTGTTGGGTGGGAGGCAACCCAATGAATAAAATCTATTTTTTGTCTTTTTCTTTCTGTTCTTGAGTGTTTGCACATTATGCTACTGTTATGATTGTGTTTCAATTAGTTTTTGTGCCAATCAAAGCCTTTAGGATCATGTTGGGTGATAGCTGATTTGATCTTGTTGAAAAACAAAAACTTTTGCACTCACAAAAATATTTTTCATTTTTAGCATAAGCGCGATAAAATACCAATTCTTTTGGCAGAAGATTAATATACAAATTTTTCACGTCTTCCTAAATTTTCAGAATTGTTGGAGTTACAGAAGTATTCAAAATACCCAGATTGCTACAGACTGTTCTGTTTTTGATAGATTCTGTTTTCTTTGTGTTGTGTGCTTGTTTTCATGATTCTATGGTTTCCTTTGAAGAGTTTTTGCCATAGAAAAGTTGTAATACATTAGATATAATGCATAAATAAAATATGAATGGGTTTTCAACAATACTTATAGTAGTGATTTGCTTTCTTATACTAACGGATCTCACGAAGGTTTTGTTGAGCTTTGTGCGATTGAAGTTTTCAAGTTTTGGGTGATGTTACAATGGATGAAGGAATAAGGAGTAAGAAGAGCCTAAGCTTGGGGATTCCCATGGCATCCCAAGCTATTATCCAAAGATAATAAAGTCACTAAGCTTGGGGATGCCCGAGTGGCATCCCCTCTTTCTTCTAATGAACATCGGTATTTTACTTGGAACTATATTTTTATTCGTCACATACTATGAGATTTGCTTGGAGCGTCCTGTATGATATGAGTCTTTGATTTTTTTTTCTTTTTATTTTAAGTCATGAATCCTTGCTGGACACACCTATTTGAGAGATCCTAAATTATGCTATGACTTGTTAGAATTGCTCTCTATGCTTCACTTAAATATTTATGAGCTATGGAATTGCTCTAGTGCTTCACTTATATCTTTTTGAGCATGGTGTGCTTTAGTATTTTTGAAGAAATGCTATCATGCTTCATTTAGATTTGTTTGAGAGTTAGTCAATTTTTAAGAAATTCTCTCTTGCTTCACTTCAATTATTTTGAGAGAAAGAAATATGATGCTCATGTTCTTCACTTATATTTGTTTGAGCTTATTAAAAGCAACATATGTAACTAGTCCCAAAGTGATAGATATCCAAGGAGGATATAATAAAAACTTTCATGAAGATCGTTGGACAAAATAAACTTGATTCCTTGTAATAGTTTTGAGATATGTCGATATGATATGCAAGTCATGTTGATGAGTAATCATGCTTTAGTAAGAATATTAGAGTTAAGGTTTGTGATTCCCTATGCAAGCACAAAAGTCAATAGTTATGCAATGAAATTACATCCTACTTGTGGTGCATTATTCAGTGTTATTTTTCTTAATGCTCGCTTATTAGATTTTTCGTTTCTTGGTTGGTCGCTTCTCAATCTTTTGCTAGCCTTCATTTGCACTAAGTATGATCTGTACTTGTGCATCCAAAATACTTTAAACCAGTTTTGCCACATGAGTCCACTATACCTACCTATATGCGGTATTCTTTTGCCGTTCTAAGCAAATTTATTTGTGCCATCTCTAATTTTTAAAATAAATTTCTCTTTTGTGTGCTCGTACCACGCATGAAATGGTAGGGGGTGGCTAATATATTTCCATGCTAGATGTGTTATTCTCAAGATGAGTGTTTATTCACTTGTCATTGCATGAGAGTACATCAAAGGTATTAGGGATGCCCAGTCCCGAAATGAAAAATGAATTTACTTTATGTTGTCAAATAATAAATTCCTTGGAAAGTGTTGGTGTGGAAGGCACCCATGAATATGGCTAGCCATGGAAAGTAAAAGTACAATTGAAAAAGGAATCAACTATATTTTCTGTTTGAGAACCGCCTATGATATATCTAGCATGGAAAGTATTGGGAACTACTCAATCGTTTTATTTGGCAGGAAAAGCATGCCTCCCAAAATGTTTTTATCTCTATCTTTCTCGCTTTGAGCTCTAACACCTCTACAAGTCCCTACTTCCCTCCGCGAAGGGCCTTTCTTTTACTTTATGCACTTTTTTATTTTACTTGAGTCTCCATCTTCTCTTATAAAGCACCAACGAAGGGGCACTATGATCGTACTTGAGCATTGGGTGTAGCTAGTATGCGAGTGTGTTTCATGAATGGATCAATGATTGAGCATAATGGTCTAGGGATAACTTGCTTTAGTGTTGATATTTTGAAAGGCGTGGTTGCTTGTTGATATCCTTGAGTATTAGAGTCTTCATGTCAAAACTAGACTATTGCTTTGAACCATATAAAAGTCCAAATGTCCATGCTACAAAGAAAAGAATATGTACTCGAGGACGAGCATGAATTAAGCTTGGGGATGCTTATACGTCTCCAATGTATCTATAATTTTTGATTATTCGATGCTGTTATATTATCATTCTTGGATGTTTGACAATAATTTTATAATCATTTAATACATTTTTGGTACTAACCTATTGACATAGTGCCTAGTGCCAGTTGCTGTTTTCTGCTTGTTTTTTACATCATAGGAAATCAATACCAAACGGAGTCCAAACACATTGAAACTTTTTGTGGATTTTTATGGACTAGAAGACATCCAATGGGCCAGAGAAGCACCTAGGGAGTGCCCCGAGGGGGGCACAACCCACCAGGGCGCGCCTGGGCCCCCAGGCGCACCCAGGTGGGTTGGGCCCACCTCGGTTGCCTCCCGCACCACCTCTTTGCTCTATAAATACCCCAATATTCCAGAAACCGTAGGAGAGTCGACGAAAATCAATTCCAACTCCCGCAACTTCTAGAGCCACCAGATCCAATCTAGACACCATCACTAGGTCTCATTATGCTCACGTGTGAAGAATGAAGCGGCTGATGCTTTAAGCCGGCTGGGGTCTCAGCGTAAGCCGATGCCACCTAAGACTTTCTTATATGTTCTGCATAACCCTTCTGTCAAGTTGGCTACGGAGGAAGACTTGGCTGTTCCAGACCCGGAGGCACAATTGGTGGCGGCTCTTCACGTCATCCCAGATTGGACAGTGCCATATTTGGCTTATATGACCCGGGGCGAGTTGCCTAAGGATGAAACCTTGGCTAGACAGATAACCCGATGGTCTAAATCAATGACAATTGCCAATGGTGAGTTACATCATCATAGTGTCACAGGGGCATTTCCATGATGTGTCTCTCTCGAGGAAGGTCAAGAAATTCTCAGAGTGCATGCAATATATAAAAAATTTCCTGACTTACACTCTGAGAATTTGTTGACCTTCCTCGGGAGAGACACATCGTTGAAATGCCCCTGTGACACTGCGATGATGTAACTCACCATTGACAATTGTCATTGATTTAGACCGCCGAGTTATCTGTCTAGCCAAGGTTTCATCCTTAGGCAACTCGCCCCGGGTCATATAAGCCAAATATGGCACTGTCCAATCTGGGATGACATGAAGAGCCGCCACCAATTGTGCTTCCAGGTCTGGAACAACCAAGTCTTCCTCCGTAGGCAACTTGACAGAAGGGGTATGCAGAACATCTAAGGAAGTGTTAGGTGGCACCGGCTTACGCTGAGACCCTAGCCGGCTTAAAGCATCAGCCGCTTCATTATTTCTGCGATCAATTTGTTCCACTTGGTAACCCTTGAAGTGTCCAACAATGGCATCAACTTCACGGTGATAAGCCGCCATGAGAGGATCTTTGGAATCCCACTTTCCTGATACTTGTTGAGCCACCAAATCTGAGTCCCCAAAGCACCTTCCCGGCTCAAACTCATCTCCTTAGCCATCTGAAGACCATGGAGAAATGCCTCATACTCAGCTGCATTGTTAGTACAGGGAAACATCGACCATAACACATAACAAAATTTGTCACCTCGAGGGGAAGCTAAAACAACTCCATCCTCCGAGCCCTCTAATTGCCTGGACCCATCAAAATGAATAGTCCAATATGTGTTGTCCGGCTGCTCTTCAGGCATCTGCAGCTCTGTCCAATCGTTGATGAAATCCACTAGTGCTTGAGACTTGATAGCAGTGCGCAGCACATACTTTAAGCCATGAGGCCCAAGCTTAATGGCCCACTTGGCGACTCATCCTGTGGCTTCTATATTTTGAATGATATCTCCTAAAGGAGCAGAACTAACCACAGTAATGGGATGACCCTGAAAATATTGCTTAAGCTTCCGGCTCACCATGAACACCCCATAAACAAGTTTCTGCCAATGTGTATATCTTTGTTTGGACTCAATAAGCACCTCACTAACGTAGTACACCGGCCATTGAACCGGATATTCCTTGCCAGCCTCTTTGCGCTCTACTACAATGGCCACACTGACCGCACGTGTGTTAGCAGCCACATAGAACAATAATGGCCCCTTATCAATAGGAGCAACAAGGACCGGTGGCTCAGCGAGCTGTCTCTTCAGATCTTCAAAGGCAGCGTTAGCAGCATCACTCCAGACAAAATCGTCTGTCTTCATCATCATTTGATACAGCGGTATGGCCTTCTCACCTAACCGGCTTATGAACCGGCTTAAAGCAGCAATACGACCCGCCAAACGCTGAACATCATTGATGCACACCGGCTTAGCCAAAGAAGTGATTGCTTTGATCTTCTCCGGGTTAGCCTCGATGCCTTTGTTAGAAACCAGAAAACCCAAAAGCTTGCCCGCTGGTACACCAAAAATGCACTTGGCCGGGTTAAGCATCATCTTGTAGACCCAGAGGTTTTCAAAGGTTTCCTTCAGATCATCTATCAAGGTCTCCTTCTCTCTGGACTTCACCACAATATCATCCACCTAAGCATGAACATTGCGCCCAATCTGATTGTGAAGATAGTTCTGCACACATCGTTGATAAGTCGCCTGGGAACTCTTTAGCCCAAAAGGCATAGACACATAGCAGAAGGCTCCAAATGGAGTAATAAAAGTCATCTTCTCCTGGTCCTTAACTGCCATCTTGATCTGATGATAACCAGAATAAGCATCCAAAAAGCTCAAACGCTCACAACCCGCCGTAGCATCAATGATTTGATCAATACAAGGGAGAGCGAAAGGATCAGCCGGACAAGCCTTGTTTAAGTCCGTGTAATCCACACACACATACGCCAGGTGCCGTTCTTTTTAAGCACGAGCACCGGGTTAGCCAACCACTCTGGATGAAAAACTTCAATAATGAACCCGGCCGCCAAGAGCCGGGCCACTTCCTCACCAATGGCCTTGCGCCTCTCCTCATTGAACCGGCAAAGAAACTGCTTGACCGGCTTAAATTTTGGATCAATATTGAGTGTGCTCAGCGAGTTCTCTCGGTACACCCGGCATGTCAGAAGGTTTCCATGCAAAGATGTCCCGATTCTCACGGATGAACTCGATGAGTGCGCTTTCCTATTTGGGATCCAGATTAGCACTGATACTAAACTGCTTAGATGAGTCACCTGGAACAAAATCGACAAGCTTGGTGTCATCAGCCAATTTAAACTTCAGCACTGGCTCATGTTATGTAGTTGGCTTTTTCAAAGACATCATGTCCGCCGGGTCAACATTGTCCTTGTAGAACTTCAACTCTTCTGCTGCACAAACAGATTCAGCGTAAGCAGCATCGCCTTCCTCACATTCCAAGGCTATCTTCCGACTCCCATGCAATGTGATGGTGCCCTTATGACCCGGCATTTTAAGCTGCAAATAAACGGCCGTGCCATAAACTTGGCATAAGCCAGTCGTCCAAACAGGGCATGATACGGGCTCTTGATTTTGACCACCTCAAAAGTTAACTTCTTGGCCCTAGAATCATGCTCATCTCCAAAGGCTACTTCCTGTTCAATCTTACCCACTGGGTACGCCGACTTACCGGGCACCACTCCATGGAAAATAGTGTTGGACGTCTTAAGATTTTTGTCAATCAACCCCATGCGATGGAAAGTCTCATAATAGAGGATGTTGATGCTACTGCCTCCGTCCATGATTACTTTAGGGAATTTATATCCACCAACCTGAGGTGCCACCACAAAGGCCAGGTGACCCAGATTGTCAACCCGGGGAGGGTGATCTTCCCTACTCCATAGAATAGGCTGCTCAGACCATCTCAAATAACGAGGGACTGCCGGCTCAACAGCATTCACAACCCTCTTATGAAGCTTCTGGTTCCGTCTGCACAAACTGGTGGTGAACACATGATACTGTCCACTATTCAACTGCTTTGGATTGCTCTGGTATCCAGATTGCTGGTGCTGCTGACCTCCCTGGCCAGATTGTTGATTATAGCCCCCTTGATTTCCTTGAGAGCCTTGAAAGTTAGAATTTGAACTGTTGCCCGGGCCATGAAAATCGCCGCCACCTGATCCGGCGCCCGGCCCATGATTCCTATTGAACATGTTAGAGATCTTGAAAGCCTTCATGATCGTACAGTCCTTCCATAGGTGAGTGGGTGGTTTCTGCTGAGTACTGTGCATTGGACAGGGCTCATTTAACAGTTGCTCAAGAGTGGGACCCGACCCACTGGACCGAGGAGGTGGCCTCCCCTTACGTCGCTGATTGTTGCCCTGTGCATTGGTGTTAGCCACAAACTCTGAGCTACCGTCAACTTTACACTTATTATTGCCTCCTTGATTCGCCGGGTTATGCTGATGACCCTTGGCATTGCCGTTCTTCTTCCCCTTCCCTGTCTTCTCATTGTCAGACTCGGGATCCTTGGTACTATCAGAGTCGGCGTACTTGACTAGAGCCGCCATTAACTGGCCCATATCATTACAATCACGCTTGAGCCGTCCCAGCTTCTGTTTCAGAGGCGTAAAACGGCATTTTTTCTCCAACATTAAGACTACAGAGTCGGCATCCATCTTATTAGATGAATGTATTATAGCTTTGACCCGGCGCACCCAATGGGTCGTGGACTCACCTTCCTCTTGCTTACAATTAGTCAAATCCACAATTGACATGGGTTGCTTGCATGTGTCTTTGAAATTCTGAATAAACCGGGCTTTTAATTCTGCCCATGAACCAATGGAATTGGGTGGCATCCCCTTCAACCAAGTGCGGGCTGTTCCATCCAAAATCATGGTGAAGTACTTGGCCATTGCCGCGTCACTAACCTCCAGTAGTTCCATGGCCATCTCATAGCTTTCAATCCATGCCCCTGGCTGTAAATCCGCCGTGTAATTAGGCACCTTTCGAGGCCCCTTGAAATCCTTGGGCAAACGCTCATTACGCAGAGCCGGTACCAAGCAAGGGACACCTCTAGTCCTTGTGGTCATGCCTGCCTCAATAGAGGTCATCGGATGAACCGGAAAATACTGGTGAGCCGCCCGCTGAGCCGCCTGCTCAGCTGCCTGTTGAGTCGCCCGCTCAACCTCTCAGCGAATCCTGTCCTGGTCAACCAAGTTAGGAGCTCTATCACGCGCCGGGTCATGCCCGCATGGCTGGTCACGGCGCCGGGCGTTGCTTGAAACGGCTGCTGAATCTATGTGCCTGCTATAACTCGGGCTCTGGCTTGGGCGAGGGGTCGAATGAACCCTGTCTTGACTATAAGAATATGCCTCCTGCTGCGCAAGAGCCGTCTGAAGAAGTTCTCTGACCCTTCGGGTTTCAATCGCTATTGGAGAGTCACCCTCTGCTGGGATTGCCGCCAATCGCGCCGCCGCAGCGATCATGTTCTCCAAAGGGTTAGAATAATGACCCGGTGGTGTTGGTACATAAGGAAGTGGAGCAGTATTCATACGAGGAGGTTCCATCACCCGTGGCTGAACCGGCGCTCCAGCCCTGGGCGTTGCAACCCGGTTTACCTCCGGCGGGTTACTGGGGCCTGCACCGGGTGTGCCGAAGAGATTTCTAGGATCATAAGTCAGAGGTAGACGGGATTGAGCCTTCTGGTGTCTTCTCCTCATGACCTCATTTGATGCATTTAGATCCATTGTAAGCTGGAAAGCCTCTGATTGAATCTGCTGAGCTCGAGCGTCCAAAGACGCCCGCTCCATGGCCATCTTGACGTCCTCCGTTGGTAGGTTTTCCTTGGCTTGTGCTACCTCCTCACATAACCATGCCACTTATGCATCATGCCGAGCCTGATCCGTTGGGTTAACCACGGCAGTTAACAGGGTTGTCATCCTATCCATGAGATCCATCAGTACCTGAGTCGGCGGGCGCACAGGGCCTCCTGCCCCGACCGCCGCTAACCCGGAGGTTATCGCTGCCGCAGCCGTAGAGTTTTGAACGGGTTGCATGCCAGTCATGAAGATCCCTGCCCTGCTTGGCGGCTGAAAGGGGTCCGGAATACTGCTTCCATCAGAACAGCCCCCAAGCCCATCGTCTTGCAATTGATACAATGAATCCGTCTCACCTGTGGACGACCCACCGTCGGAGTAGATGGCCATCTCACCGCCAGACACAGATCCTTCAGGAAATTGTCCTCCATGGATGCATCCCACGAAGGCATGTTTCATGGCGGGCTAAGTCTGGGCGGGTCTCGCGCGCTGAACCGTCTCGATGATGTCGGTGCAGATGTCCGGCTCAGGCCTCGGCTCGCCAATCTGGCCAATGAAGACGTGGATTCCGCTGAAGGGGACCCGGTACCCATACTCAATTGGTCCAGTGTCGGGGCCCCAGCCTGCATCGTCGATGTAGAGCTTGCCGCAATGACTCTTGGTCATCCGACCCACAACGTATCCCTTGAGCCCTTCGAAGCTGCCCTTCAAGAACTCAAATCCACCGTGCGCAGGCCCCACGGTGGCCGCCAACTGTCGTGGAATTGTCACGGCAGATGTCGTAGTGGAGGGACTTAATCGTGGAGCCATTGCAACTAGGAATCTTAAAGGGGTTAAACGGGACAAAGGACACGAGGGTTATACTAGTTCGGCCCCTTGCAGCGAAGGTAAAAGCCTAGTCCATTTTGAGGTGGTATTGCTTATGTTTCGATTACTAGGGAGCGAATCCGCTTGACCTAGCTTTCGATCTGATCTTACTTGCCCTGAACCACTGCCGGGTCGTCCCTTTATATACAGAGGCTGCCCCCGGCGGCTCATAGAATCCCAGCCGGCTCATAAACAGTGTCCGGCTCGGTCTCTAACTATTCCCTCCTTACAATGCAAGTTATGTACATATGGCGGTTTATCTCTACGGGCCTTGAGTCACCTTTGGGTCTTGGGCCCTTAAGTAAATCGCCATCTTCCAGAGCTGTCTTGGGCTTCATGAATCGCCATAGGTATAACCCGGCCCCTCCTGGGTGGGTCATACCTAATAGTTATATCCCCAACACTTTGCTTGGTGATGAGTGCATGCTGTAATTCATATCATTTTGAGCGCTCCACCAAGATGTATGTGACATGGAAGAGTGACCCATGATCCTAATCGATTGTGCATTTGCATTCAAAAGCAAATCTTAAATAGTGCACAAATTTAGGGGGGGGCTCTTTTATATCACATACTTCTCAAAGCGATGATGTATTTAAATCTTATTATCATTTGTCGAAGCTTTGATCTATGTGTTGTCATCAATTACCAAAAAGGGGGAGATTGAAAGTGCAACTATCCCTGGGTGGTTTTGGTAATTATTAATAACATATAGCTCATTGAACTAATACTATTTCAAGATGATCATTTCAGAAAGTTTAATGATTGGCATGGCATGGATTAGGAATGTGGACCCCTCAAAATGCTAAGGACACACATTGGCTCAAGCTCAAGACTCTACATTTTCATTTTAGTGATCCAAGATCACATTGAGTCCATAGGAAAAGCCAATACTATTAAAAGGGGATGAGGTGTTGCTTAATGGCTTACTTGCTCAAAATGCTTAGTAATATGCTCCAAAAATCCTCAACCACTTTCTCATATCCACATATGTCCCAAACCAAAAGAGAAACTCGGCCCCACCGAAATGTTCTATCCGGCGCCACCGAGTTCACTTGACATAGGCACTGCCAGAAACCCTAGTCATATCGGTCTCACCGATAGGGATCTCGGTCTCACCGAGATGGGATTGCACACTCTCTGTTTCCCTTCATAACGTTTCGGTTCAACCGAGATGAGCGATCGATCCCATCGAGTTCGCAATGCAAACTATCTGTTTCCCTTTCGTAACGTTCCAGTCTCACCGAAATGAGCAATTCGGTCCCACCAAGTTTGCTTGACCAACTCTCTGGTTAGCCTATTACCAAAATCGGCCCACCGAGTTTGTCTAATCAGTCTCACCGAGATTACGTTATGCCCTAACCCTAATGGAATCGGTTCCACCGAGTTGACATGTCAGTCCCACCGAAAAGCCTAATGTTCACATTTTTGAACTGAATTGGTATGACCGAGTTTTCTGATTCGGTCCCACCGAGTTCGGTAAATTGTGTGTAACGGTTAGATTTTGTGTGGAGGCTATATATACCCCTCCACCCTTCCTTCCTTAGTAAGGGGAGCCATCAGAACATGCCTACACTTATCATTCATTTTTTGAGAGAGAACCACCTACTCATGTGTTGAGACCAAGATATTCCATTCCAACCATATGAATCTTGATCTCTAGCCTTCCCCAAGTTGCTTTCCACTCAAATCATCTTTCCACCAAGTCCAAATCAGTGAGAGAGAGTTGAGTGTTGGGGAGACTATCATTTGAAGCACAAGAGCAAGGAGTTCATCATCAACACACCATCTATTACCTTTTGGCTCCTAGATTGGTTAGGTGTCACTTGGGAGCCTCCAACAAGATTGTTGAGTTGAACCAAGGAGTTTGTACGGGCAAGGAGATCGCCTACTTCGTGAAGATCTACCCTAGTGAGGCAAGTCCTTCATGGGCGATGGCCATGGTGGGATAGAAAAGGTTGCTTTTTCGTGGACCCTTCGTGGATGGAGCCCTCCATGGACTCGCGCAATCGTTACCCTTTGTGGGTTGAAGTCTCCATCAACGTGGATGTATGATAGCACCACCTATCGGAACCACACAAAAAATCTCCGTGTCTACATTGCGTTTGCTCCCTCCAAACTCCTCCCTTTACCTTCATATGAAAATGTTTTACATTCCGCTGCTATACTCTTAGACTTGCATGTGTAGGTTGATTGCTTGACTTATGCTAAGTTGCTAAAATCTGCCAAGACTTAAAATTGGGAAAAGGCTAGATTTTTATTTGGTCAAGTAGTCTAATCACCCCCCCCCCCTCTAGACATACTTTTGATCCTACAAACAGACACCTTTGGAGATACCTGTAGAGCATCTTTATGATCACCCAGTTACGTTGTGACATTTGATAGCACAGAAGGTATTCCTCTGGTATCCGGGAGTTGCATGATCTCATGGTCGAAGCAATATGTATTTGACATTAAGAAATTAGTAGCAATAAACTGAACGATCATATGCTAAGCTAATGGATGGGTCTTGTCCATCACATCATTCTCCTAATGATATGATCCCGTTATCAAGTGACAACCCATGTCCATGGTAAGGAAGGCTTAACCATCTTTGGTCAACGAGCTAGTCTAGTAGAAGCTCACTAGGGACACGATATTTGTTTATGTATCCACACATGTATTTAAGTTACCGATCAATACAATTCTAGTATGAATAATAAACCTTTATCATGAATAAAGAAATATAATAATAATAACTTTATTATTGCCTCTAGGGCTTATTTCCATCAGTCTCCCACTTGCACTAGAGTAAATAATCTAGATTACATAGTAATGAATCTAACACCCATGAAGTCTTGGTGTTGATCATGTTTTGCCCACTGAGGGAGTCCTAGATTAGGGGGTCTCCGGACAGCCGGACTATATCCTTTGGCCGGACTATTGGACTATGAAGATACAAGATTGAAGACTTCGTCTCGTGTCCGGATGGGACTCTACTTGGCGTGGAAGGAAAGCTAGGCAATACGGATATGGATATCTCCTCCTTTGTAACCAACCTTGTGTAACCCTAACCCTCTCCGATGTCTATATAAACCGGAGAGTTTTAGTCCGTAGGGGACAACAACTACAACATACAATCATACCATAGGCTAGCTTCTAGGGTTTAGCCTCTCTGATCTCGTGGTAGATCTACTCTTGTACTACTCATATCATCAATATTAATCAAGCAGGACGTAGGGTTTTACCTCCATCAAGAGGGCCCGAACCTGGGTAAAACATTGTGTCCCCTGCCTCCTGTTACCATCCGGCCTAGACACACAGTTCGGGACCCCCTACCCGAGATCCGCCGGTTTTGACACCGACATTGGTGCTTTCATTGAGAGTTCCTCTGTGTCGTCGCCGTTAGGCTTGATGGCTCCTACTATCATCAATGGCGATGCAGTCTAGGGTGAGACTTTTCTCCCCGGACAGATCTTTGTCTTCGGCGCCTTTGCACAGCGGGCCAATTCGCTTGGCCATCTGGAGCAGATTGAAAGTTACGCCCCTGGCCACCAGGTCAGGTTTGGAAGCTTAAACCACACGATCGATATCCGTGGAGACTTGATCTTCAACGGATTCGAGCCTCTGCCTTGTGCGTCACGCGGTCACGATGAGTACGATTTAGCTCTACCATCGGACAGTGTCCAGGAGATCGCACAGGCAGCCGCTCCGACCCTCAATTCGGAGCTAGGTGCGCCTTCCGGGGATGGGTGGATGGACCCCGCCACGGAGGCCTTACCCTCAGCGGCGATCGAGCCAAACATCGACCTTACCTTGCACGAGAGTCGTGTCATTAAACTGCCGGATCCTTCTCCGGCCACGGACTCCGAACCGCCTGTGCCCGTTTCTATCGAATCCGAATGGGCACCAATCATGGAGTTTACCTCCGCGGATATTTTTCAGCACTCGCCCTTTGGCGACATATTGAACTCATTAAGGTCTCTCTCCTTGTCAGGAGGATCCTGGCCGAACTATGTCTGGCAGGACTGGGATGCGGACGACGAAGAAATTCGAGGCCCACCCACCACCCACTTAGTAGCCACTGTCGATGACTTAACCGACATGCTCGACTTCGACTCCGAAGACATCGATGGTATGGACGACGATACGGGAGGCGAAGAGGAACCACCGTCCACAGGGCACTGGACAGCCACCTCATCATACGATATATACATGGTGGATACACCCAAAGAAGGCAATGGCGGCGAGATAGCAGAGGATGACCCCTCCAAGAAGCAACCCAAGCGCCGACGTCAGCGGCGCCGCTCTAAGTCCCTCCAAAGCAAAAGTGGTGATACCGGCGCAGGAGATAATAATACTCCGGATAGTGCCGACGACAACAACAATCCCCTCCAGCAAGATTTAGAACAGGAGAATGGAAGAGCCAACCCTCCTAAGAGAGCGGCAGATGGAGAAGAGGAGGATGATAATTACATGCCCCCGTCCGAGGACGAGGCAAGCCTCAGCGACGACAAATTCGTTGTGCCAGAGGATCCCGTCGAACAAGAGCACTTCAAACGCCGGCTTATAGCCACGGCAAATAGCCTTAAGAAAAAGCAGCAGCAGCTTCAAGCTAATCAGGATCTGCTAACTGACAGATGGACTAAAGTCCTCACGGCTGAGGAATATAAACTCGAGCGCCCCTCCAAGAGTTACCCAAAGTGCAGGTTGCTACCTCGACTGGAGGAAGAAGCGTATGATACGGCTGATCGGCCACCTCGTGGCCGCGATAGAGACGCATTCCAGCCAAAAACTCAGCCTCCACCCCGACGCCATTCAAATAAAAAGGCATGGGGAGATATGCCAGACCTGCGAGACATATTGGAGGACAAAGCAAAGCATGCAAGATCGATCTACGGATCACGAGGGCACGCCACTCTGCGAGACGATAAACGTCATGCCGGATACAGCAAAAGCAAATCCGGCCGGGCCGAACATAGTGGGCAAGACCCATTCGAGCTGTGTCGCGATATAGCACAATACAGAGGCGCCGCACACCCCTTATGCTTCACAGACAAAGTAATGGATCATCAAATCCCAGAAGGCTTCAAACCTGTAAATATTGAAACGTACGACGGCACAACAGATCCGCAGTATGGATCAAGGATTTACTCCTCCATATCCACATGGCCCGCAGTGACGACTTACACGCCATCAAATACCTCCCACTAAAGCTCAAGGGACCAGCGCAACATTGGCTTAACAGCTTGCCAGCCGAGTCCATCAGCTGTTGGGAAGATCTGGAAGACGCATTCCTCACAACTTTCAGGGCACTTATGTGCGGCCACCAGATGCCGATGACTTGAGCCACATAATTCAGCAGCCAGAAGAATCGGCCAGGCAATTTTGGACTCGGTTCCTAACAAAGAAAAATCAAATTGTCGACTGTCCGGATGCAGAGGCCCTAGCGGCTTTCAAACACAACATCCGCGACGAATGGCTAGCCTGGCACCTTGGTCAGGAAAAGCCGAAATCTATGGGAGCCCTCATGACACTCCTGACCCGCTTTTGTGCGGGAGAAGACAGCTGGCTGGCTCGTAGTAATAACATATCAAAGAACCATGGTACTTTGGATACCAAGGACGGCAATAGCAGGTCACGCCGCAACAAACATAAGCGCCACATTAACAGCGATAATAATGAGGATACGGCAGTCAATGCCGGATTCAAAGGCTCTAAACCCGGTCAGCGGAAAAAGCCATTCAAACAAAGTACGCTGGGACCGTCCAGCTTGGACCGTATACTCGATCGCTCATGTCAAATACACGGCACCCCAGAAAAGCCAGCCAACCACACCAATAGGGATTGTTGGGTGTTCAAGCAAACCGGCAAGTTAATTGCCGAAAACAAGGACAAGGGGCCACATAGCAATGATGAGGAGGAGCCCCTGCAGCCACACACCGGAGGACAGATGTCACATCCCTAGTCTGGTATGACCTAGACTATCTAGTCATTTGTGCATCATGTTTAAATTCCATTTAAATTTGAAATGAGGATTGGTGGAACCCTCAGAATCATTTTTGAAAATGACCCAAATGAAAATTTCTCCAAAAGGGTCCAAGAAAATGCTCATGTTGCTCTCTGAAAATATTGGACAGAGATAAAAATCAAACCAATATTTTTAAGAGCTCATAGGTATTTATTTTGGGCATTTGGAATTAATGCATAAATATTTGCATTGGAAATATATTATTTATATATATTAATATATGTCCAAAAATTATGCCACCTGTTGGGGAGCTCTGGAATAATATAGTTAGCTCCTGCAAAAATTGGCATAAGGTAATAAAATGATTTAATATTTTAATTAAATCAAAACAAATGTCAGAAAAATAGAAAAGAAAACAGAAATAAAAAGGGAAACTTACCTGGGCCTCCTCCCTGTGCAGCCCAGCAGCAGCCAGCGCCGGCCCAGCCCACTGGCCCCTCCTCTGTCGTCTTCGTCCTCGACAGGGGGACGGGCGCGTGCCCGACGCGCGCGCGCTCCGCCGCGCCACGCCACCAGCCTCCCTGCTTGCCTGCCATCTCCCCTCCTCGTCTGGACTCCTCTGGAGACGCCGCGCGCCGCCCCAACCCCTCTCACTCTCCCCCCCGTGCTCCTCCTCTCCCCCTGCTCTCTCCCTCGCACACCCGAGCGCCATCACCGCTGCCACTCGCCGTTGTCGCGGCCACCGGCCTCCCCTTGCCCTCCGCCTGAGCCTAGAAGCTCCGCCTCGTCGTCCGCATCATCCTCGACGAGCCAAGTGACCAGGGACGCGCCCCATCGCCGACACCATCGTCTTCTTCATCGCCGGCCGCCGTGGATCCCCATCGCCGCCCCGCTGTCTCCAGTGCGTCCCCAAGCCCGCTTCGACGCCCGCTGCAACCGCGGTGAGCTCCGCCACCGTTTCCCCCTCTCCGCTTAGTCACCCGCACGCCGTAGCCCTTTCTCCACCATGGCCGAACCTCCGCCGCCGCCGAGCTCGCCGTCGACGCAGCTCCGATGACCATTTGGTCACCCCGGCGAGTCCAACAAACTCGTAAGGCCCCGCAGAGCATCCCTAGCGCTTTGCTTCGCTCGTCTTCGAGCTCCAAACGCGTTTTCGTGCACGACCGAACTCCGGCGGCCGCAACCGAGCTCGCCGCCGCCGACTCCGGCCATCCCAGGCCCAGCCACGGCCACCGCCCGACGCGCCATCGAGCTAGCTCTCCAACGCGCCTAGCCGCGCGTCATTTGGAGCACCACAGAGGAAACCCGGGGCACAAGTACGCCGCGGATCTCGCCGGCGACTAACCGCCGGCGGGTTTGACTTGTTTGACCTGGGGTTTGACCCCCCCAGGGTCGCTGACTAGTGGGGCCAGGCCCTGCTAATTTTAGTTAAATAGTAACTAAACCTAATTAGCCACTAACACTGACCAGTGGGCCTCGACCCGCCCTAATCTTTTAATTAAGTTAATCTAACCCTCTGTTTACCCTGTGACACTGTCGGGTGGACCCCACGTGTCAGATTTGACCTGGACAGCCGCGTTGACCCGCTGATGTAGTGATGACGTCATGCTGACGCAATTATATATTTTCTGGAATTAACATAATTCAGGAAATTCCAGAAAATGATTTAAACTTCAAAAAATCATAACAATTCAACCGTAGCTCAGATTAAAATAATTTATATATGAAAAATTATCAGAAAAATGTAATCTATCCATCTGTACTAGTCTCATGCATGACAAACCAACTTATACATGCTGAATATGGGAAAACACATTATGGCATATATAAGAGCCTACTTTGGAAGTGCATTTGAGCTTTTGGGTTCAAATGGATTTCAAACCAAATGATTACTAGTTGCATTAGCTCACACAACATCACATCTTCATGCCATGTTCATGCATCATATTGTTGCATATGATTGTGTATTGATTGCCGGCACTGTTCCTTCTCGATAGGTCCTGCTCCGGAGATGTTCCAGAGTACCTGTCTATGAAGCAGTGCCTCCCTTGTTGATTTACCAGGCAAGCAAACCCCCTTGTTCATTTCGATAAAACCCTACTCTCTCGCTCCTGCTCTCAGTTATTGCATTAGGACAACAACGATTCATCTGCTACTTTGTGCTGCGGTAGTTGAACCCATTCCTCTGCATGACCTGTCATTGCCACAGTAAATAGTTGAAACCCACTAGCATGTGTAGGAGTTGATTGAGCCATGTTGTGTTCCTACCATGCTATGCCTGCTATTGCTTAGAGTTGTGTCAGGTCTGGTTCATTGGGAATGAATTGGAGTGTTACGATATGTTCTGATGCTGAGAGTGAAGTGTGTGAACACGATTTGGTAAAGGTAGTGGTGAGAGGCCATGTAGGAGTACATGGTGGGTTGTCTCACTGGAACCGTCCTTAAGCACCGAGTTCTATGTATGTTGTCCAATGACTCGATACCACCACACATTGGGCTCCGGGCGCTCCAAGCCCTCTCGACTTATTAACCGACTTGATCTCTGTCCAGGAGTCGCAACTAGTTTCTGGTGTTTGTAGGTAGTGCTATTTTTCTACCAAGTGGCACCCGGCAGGGTGGGCTTGGGACAGACTAGGCACACGTGGCCTGGTGTACCGAGTGGCACCCGGATGGTGGGCCCGGGAACCCTGCACACATCGTTTGGGGCCGTGAGCGACACCCCGGTCGGATCTCCTTGCGGATGGAACCCGAATAGGCGATAAACCTGGGCTAGAGTCTTGTGTGGTTAGTCAGGTTGTGGCCGACACCCTCGCCAGGCTTCCGCTTGAAGGTTGCCGAGATACATAACGTGTACATGGCGGTAAGTGGCGAGAGCGTGTGTGAAGAAGTACACCCCTGCAGGGTTAACATGATCTATTCAAATAGCCGGGTCCGCGGTTATGGACTTCTTGGATGCTTACATGGTACATAGACAACTTGAAGTGGATACTATAAAATGCTCAAGACAAGTGTGAGTGCTATGGATGGCCTTCTCGTAGGGAGACGGGGATGAATCCATAGTAGTGTATTGTGTGGTGATTAGTGGACTCGTGTGCGCCATATCACCTCAAGAGTTTCTGGTAGTCGTAGAACAGGATAGCCACAGAGTCAAAGCTGGCTTGCTGCAACTAAACCCCACATTACCCTCTTGATACAAATGCATGTATGATAGGATCTGATGTAAGTCTTGCTGAGTACCTTTGTACTCATGTTGCTTTATTTATGTTTTTGCAGCGGAGACTTCGGTCTTAATAGTGTTCTCGTGGACTTCGACGAGTAGCTTGTACCTCAGCTACGATCTTGATCGGACGTTGTAGATAGTCAGGCTTTCAGCCTTTTTCATTTATAGATGTCTGTACTCAGACATGTAATGCTTCCGTTTGTTGCTTGATTGCTCTGAATGTTGGGTCACGTGACCCCTGTTTGTAATAACTGCTATGATGGCTCTTCTGAGCCTTTATCTATATGAGTTGTTGAGTTATGTTGTGATGCCATGTTGTACATCACATACTTGCATGTTATGCGTACGTGTACTGTGTATTGCTATGTGTGGGATCTGACTATCTAGTTGTTTATCCTTTGTAGTCTCTCTTACCGGGAAATGTCTCCTAGTGCTTCCACTGAGCCCTGGTAGCTTGCTACTGCTCCGGAACACTTAGGCTGGCCGGCATGTGTCCTTCTTCGATCCTGTGTCTGTCCCTTCGGGGAAATGTCACGCGATGAATACCGGAGTCCTGTTAGCCTGCTACAGCCCGGTTCACTGGAGTCCTGTTAGCCCAGTGCTGCAGCCTGGATTCACTCGCTGATGACCGACACGTTCGATGCTAGGTCATGGATGCCTGTCCCTGTAAGTTTGTGCCACTTTGGGTTTACGACTAGCCATGTCAGCCCGGGCTCCTTATCATATGGATGCTAGCGACACTGTCATATACGTGTGCCAAAAGGTGCAAATGGTCCCGGGCAAAGGTAAGGCGACACCCGTGGGGATACCGTGCGTGAGGCCGCAAAGTGATATGAGGTGTTACATGCTAGATCGATGTGGCATTGAGTCGGGGTCCTGACAGCCTTGGTATCAGAGCCTGACTGCCTGTAGGATTACCAAGCCAAACTGGTCGAAGTTGAGTCTAGAAATTCTTTAGTTATGTAAGGGAATTGATTGTGGGAAGGAACGTAAGGCTCCTTTTACTCCTTTACCTCATGGCCTTCTGATCTGAGTCATCCTATCTTTCCTAAGGGGTTAAGGAACTAGGCTTTCTCTTCCGTCTATCAGGATCACGTGTTACTACTCCGTAGTCCCATAGGGTTGGTTGATCAGAGTCATACCCCAGTTTTGAGTATTTCCGGTGTAGTCTGTTTAGTATGATCTCAGAACCTTGAGTAATGCTGATGAGTATGTTACCACCCCATTTTTAGTAGGATGTCTCATTCTGAGCATTTTACTGCCGTTATGCTGCCGGAATTTCCCTAGGAGTTCGAGAGATACTAATTCCTTGTCCTACATTCTACAGTCTATAGTTGATGCTGACTCCGTCCCTGGTTTCGTTTCTTAGGATGTCATCAAGTTCTATTATTCGTATCCAGAACCATGAAGATGGTAGGGATGAGGATCCTCCCGACCCGCCTTCGTTGACAGAGTTCATGTTAGAAATGGAGAGGAACAAGCGTGAGTCTAACCGTTTGTTGGCACGTATCGAGGAGAACACCGCACATCGGTCCAATAAGTCTGCGACCATTCATGACTTCATTCACTTGCACCCACCCACCTTTCATCATTCCATCGAGCCACTCGATGCAGATGACTGGCTCCGTAGCATCACTCATAAGCTGCATTCCGCGAGCGTAGCTGAAGATGACAAGGTCACTTATGCCACATACCACCTGGAAGGTCCTGCTAGTCTTTGGTGGCAGAACTATGAGGCTATGGTTCCAGCTGGCCAGAATCCTACCTGGAGAGATTTCACTGAGGCTTTTCGCGAGCATCACATTCCTGAAGCCCTCATCGATCGCAAGAGAGAAGAGTTCTGTAGTTCCACCCAGAGTAAGATGGCTGTTGATGCTTACAGTAGAGAGTTCGAGAACCTTGCCCGCTATGCCACAGAAGAAGTGTCCACGGACGCCAAGAAGCAAGCTAGGTTCCGGAAGGGTCTCAACCCCAAGTTGCGTCGTGATCTCCACCTGCATCATTGTGATACATTCCAAGCTCTTGTGAACAAGGCCATCAATGCAGAGACAGCTCAGCTCACTTACGAGGAGTCTCATAAGCACGCCCGTGATTTGGGATCTACTTCCGGTTCTAGTTCTCAAAAGCGCCGGATTTGGGTTCCAAACTCCGCTCTTCCTTCCGGATATGCACCAAGGCCATCCCATGTGGTGCCTCCCCCAGCTCAGCCATATGTTCCACCCAGGCCTACTGGTAGACCGCTTGTCAGTGCGGGTCCCCGTCCAACCTCCGGGACTTGCTTCACATGCGGGAAGCCAGGACACTATGCACGTGACTGTTCTCAGACTAGTTATGCTCCACCCCAGCCCGAGAAGACTGTTGGCTGTGTTAAGCCATCACGCAAGATGATCAGTGTCAAGTCAGCCCCCACTGAACGTGGACGTGTGCATCACGTCTCAGCTAAAGACGCTCATGATGATCCGGATGTCGTTCTTGGTACACTCCTTGTCAATTGTCACCCAGCATCAGTTCTATTCGACACTGGAGCATCTCACTCCTTCATTTCTGAAGGCTATGCTCGTTTGCACGACATATCATTTTGTGATATGCCAACTCCGCTTGAAATCCAAACCCCAGGGTCTAGATGGCAGACCACCAGAATCAGCTATGGTAACGAAATCCTTGTTGACAGACTTGTATTCCTTGCATCACTTGTAGCCCTCAAGTCCTCAGATATTAACATCATCTTGGGTATGGACTGGATGACAGCTCATCATGCCAAGATTGATTGTTACACCAGATCTGTTCAGCTTACACACCCATCTGGCAAGATAGTCACTGTCTCCACTAGAGTTGCAAAGCGTCAGCTCTATTCTCTTAATGCCAGCCCTCTTCCAGACCTTGAAGATATCCCGGTAGTCCGTGACTTTCCGGATGTCTTTCCAGAGGAACTGCCAGGTGTTCCACCTGACAGAGATGTAGAGTTCGTCATAGATCTTATCCCAGGAACAGCTCCAATCTCTAGGAGACCTTACAAGATGGCACCCTTAGAACTAGCCGAGCTTAAGAAACAACTTGATGAGTCCTTGCAAAAGGGTTTCATCCGTCCTAGTTCTTCTCCTTCGGCTTGCCCCGTCCTCTTCGTCAAGAAGAAGGATGGTACGGACCGGATGGTTGTAGATTATCGTCCCGTTAATTTGGTCACGATAAAGAACAAATATCCGCTCCCCAGGATCAACGATCTGTATGATCAGCTCGCTGGATCCTCAGTCTTCTCCAAGATGGATTTAAGGTTAGGCTACCACCAAATCAAGATCAGAAACAGGGACATTCCCAAGATGGCCTTTGTCACTCGTTATGGCCAGTACGAGTACACCGTCATGTCTTTTGGTCTAACCAACGCTCCAGCTACATTCTCCCGCTTGATGAACTCGATCTTCATGGAGTACTTAGATAAGTTCGTCGTGGTTTACCTCGATGATATTCTTATTTACTCGAAGAACGAGGAAGAGCATGCCGAACATCTTAGACTTGTGTTAGAAAAACTCAGAGAGCACCGCCTTTATGCCAAGTTCTCCAAGTGTGAATTTTGGTTGCCAGAAGTGACCTACCTAGGCCACGTAATCTCTGGTAAGGGCATTGCTGTCAATCCCGAGAGAGTTCAGGCTGTTCTCGATTGGACTCCACCTGAAACCGTTAAACAAGTTAGGAGTTTCCTTGATCTAGCCAGCTATTGTCGCCGCTTTGTTGAAAACTTCTCCAAAGTAGCCAAACCCCTCACGGAACTTCTCAAGAAGGATGAAAAGTTTGAGTGGTCCCCACAGTGTGAGTACAGTTTTCAGGAACTGAAAAGACGCCTGACTTCTGCTCCCATACTTGTGCCACCGGATTTCACAAAGGACTTTGTTATCTATTGTGACGCCTCACGACAGGGACTAGGTTGCATTCTTATGCAGGATCGTCATGTGATTGCCTATGCATCTCGACAGTTGCATCCACATGAGGATAATTATCCTACACATGATCTAGAGCTTGCAGCCGTAGTCTATGCACTCAAGACCTGGTGACATTACCTTCTTGGTAAACATTGCGAGATCTACACCGATCACCAGAGTCTCAAGTATATCTTCACCCAACCGGATCTGAACCTTAGGAAAAGATGTTGGTTGGAGTTAATCACAGATTATGATCTAGGGATTACCTACACCCCAGGCAAAGCCAATGTCATGGCTGATGCTCTAAGCCGTAAATCCTATTGCAACAATCTCATGTTGCAGCAAGGCCAACCACTTCTCCATGAGGAATTCTGTAAGCTTAATCTTCACATTGCTCCTCACGGATTCCTTTCTACCTTGGTGGCGAAACCTGATCTTGAAGATCGGATTGTCGCTGCTCAAAAGCAAGACACAGGAATTTCTCGGATCAAGAGAAACATTAAGAAGGGAGTTGGTGGATGTTTCTCTATGGATGATCGTGGTGTTGTTTTCTTTGAGAATCGCTTGGTGGTTCCCAAGAATCAACATCTGCGGCAATTGATTCTTAAGGAGGCGCATGAATCTCCTCTCACGATTCATCCCGGTAGCACTAAGATGTATCAGGACCTACGCCAGAGGTTCTGGTGGACTAGGATGAAGAGAGAAATCGCCGACTTCGTTGCTAATTGTGACGTATGTCGTCGTGTTAAGGCAGAGCATCAAAGGCCTGCTGGCACCCTTCAGCCTTTAGCTATTCCTGAATGGAAATGGGATAAAGTTCGTATGGACTTCATCACCGGCTTTCCCAGGACCAAGAGAGGGAATAACACTATCTTTGTAGTCGTTGATCGTCTTTCCAAAGTGGCTCACTTCCTTCCTGTTTGAGAGAGTATCACTGCTAGTCAGCTTGCTGACTTATAGATTTCTCGAATAGTGTCACTTCATGGTGTTCCACTAGAGATCAACACAGACCGTGGCAGTCTTTTCACTTCTCATTTCTGGGAGAGTTTCCAAACTGCCATGGGAACCCATCTTTCCTTCAGTACTGCTTTCCACCCTCAGTCGAGTGGTCAGGTGGAACGGGTCAACCAAATTCTCGAAGACATGCTTAGAGCATGCGTTATCTCATTCGGTATGGATTGGGAGAAATGTCTTCCTTTTGCTGAGTTTGCTTATAACAATAGCTATCAATCCAGCCTCAAGAAAGCTCCTTTTGAGGTTCTCTATGGACGAAGATGTCGAACACCTTTGAACTGGTCAGAAACCGGTGAAAGACAATTCTTTGGACCGGACATGATCCAGGAGGCAGAAGAGCAAGTTCGCATCATTCGTGAGAACTTGAAAACAGCCCAGTCTCGTCAAAAGAGCCAGTATGATCGTCATCATAGGGATATGACTTATGAAATTGGCGACCAAGCTTACCTTCGGGTTACTCCTTTGAAGGGTACCCATCGTTTCGGTATCAAGGGCAAGTTGGCTCCTCGTTACATTGGTCCTTTTCGCATTCTTGCTAAACGAGGAGAGGTTGCCTACCAATTGGAACTACCCCCACATCTTTCTCGAGTTCATGATGTCTTCCACGTCTCTCAACTCAAGCATTGCTTCTCGGATCCTATCCACGGAGTGGACCACGAAACGCTTGATCTCCAAGATAACCTCACCTACCGAGGGTACCCGGTTCGCATTCTTGATCAAGCAGAGCGTGTTACCCGACGTCAGAACATCAAGTTTCTCAAAGTTTAGTGGTCTCATCATTCTGAAAGAGAAGCTAATTGGGAGCGAGAAGATCGTCTTCGACTGGAGTACCCCGCTTTCTTTTTGTCAACCCCTGAATCTCGGGACGAGATTCTTTCAAGTGGGGGCGAGTTGTCACATCCCTAGTCTGGTATGACCTAGACTAGCTAGTCATTTGTGCATCATGTTTAAATTCCATTTAAATTTGAAATGAGGATTGGTGGAACCCTCAGAATCATTTTTGAAAATGACCCAAATAAAAATTTCTCCAAAAGGGTCCAAGAAAATGCTCATGTTGCTCTCTGAAAATATTGGACAGAGATAAAAATCAAACCAATATTTTTAAGAGCTCATAGGTATTTATTTTGGGCATTTGGAATTAATGCATAAATATTTGCATTGGAAATATATTAGTTATATATATTAATATATGTCCAAAAATTATGCCACCTGTTGGGGAGCTCTGGAATAATATAGTTAGCTCCTGCAAAAATTGGCATAAGGTAATAAAATGATTTAATATTTTAATTAAATCAAAACAAATGTCAGAAAAATAGAAAAGAAAACAGAAATAAAAAGGGAAACTTACCTGGGCCTCCTCCCTGTGCAGCCCAGCAGCAGCCAGCGCCGGCCCAGCCCACTGGCCCCTCCTCTGTCGTCTTCGTCCTCGACAGGGGGACGGGCGCGTGCCCGAAGCGTGCGCGCTCCGCCGCGCCACACCACCAGCCTCCTTGCTTGCCTGCCCTCTCCCCTCCTCGTCTGGACGCCTCTGGAGACTCCACGCGCCGCCCCGACCCCTCTCACTCTTCCCCCCCCCGTGCTCCTCCTCTCCTCCTGCTCTCTCCCTCGCACACCCGAGCGCCATCACCGCCGCCGCTCGCCGTTGCCGCGGCCACCGGCCTCCCCTCGCCCTCCGCCCGAGCCTAGAAGCTCCGCCTCGTCGTCCGCATCATCCTCGACGAGCCAAGTGACCAGGGACGCGCCCCATCGCCGACACCATCGTCTTCTTCATCGCCGGCCGCCGTGGATCCCCATCGCCGCCCTGCCGTCTCCAGTGCGTCCCCGAGCCCGCTTCGATGCCCGCTGCAACCGCGGTGAGCTCCGCCACCGTTTCCCCCTCTCCGCTTAGTCATCCGCACGCCGTAGCCCTTTCTCCACCATGGCCGAACCTCCTCCGCCGCCGAGCTCGCCGTCGACGCAGCTCCGGTGACCATTTGGTCACCCCGACGAGTCCAACAAGCTCGTAAGGCCCCATAGAGCATCCCTAGCGCTTTGCTTCGCTCGTCTTCGAGCTCCAAACGCGTTTTCGTGCACGACCGAACTCCGGCGGCCGCAACCGAGCTCGCCGCCGCCGACTCCGGCCATCCCAGGCCCAGCCACGGCCACCGCCCGATGCGCCATCGAGCTAGCTCTCCAACGCGCCTAGCCGCGCGTCATTTGGAGCACCACAGAGGAAACCCGGGCACAAGTACGCCGCGGATCTCGCCGGTGACTAACCGCCGGCGGGTTTGACTTGTTTGACCTGGGGTTTGACCCCCCCCAGGGTCGCTGACTAGTGGGGCCAGGCCCTGCTAATTTTAGTTAAATAGTAACTAAACCTAATTAGCCACTAACACTGACCAGTGGGCCCCGACCCCCCCTAATCTTTTAATTAAGTTAATCTAACCCTCTGTTTACCCTGTGACACTGTCGGGTGGACCCCACGTGTCAGATTTGACCTGGACAGCCGCGTTGACCCGCTGATGTAGTGATGACGTCATGCTGATGCAATTATATATTTTCTGGAATTAAAATAATTCAGGAAATTCCAGAAAATGATTTAAACTTCAAAAATTCATAACAATTCAACCGTAGCTCAGATTAAAATAATTTATATATGAAAAATTATCAGAAAAATGTAATCTATCCATCTGTACTAGTCTCATGCATGACAAACCAACTTATACATGCTGAATATGGGAAAACACATTATGGCATATATAAGAGCCTACTTTGGAAGTGCATTTGAGCTTTTGGGTTCAAATGGATTTCAAACCAAATGATTACTAGTTGCATTAGCTCACACAACATCACATCTTCATGCCATGTTCATGCATCATATTGTTGCATATGATTGTGTATTGATTGCCGGCACTGTTCCTTCTCGATAGGTTCTGCTCCGGAGATGTTCCAGAGTACCTGTCTATGAAGCAGTGCCTCCCTTGTTGATTTACCAGGCAAGCAAACCCCCTTGTTCATTTTGATAAAACCCTACTCTCTCGCTCCTGCTCTCAGTTATTGCATTAGGACAACAACGATTCATCTGCTACTTTGTGCTGCGGTAGTTGAACCCATTCCTCTGCATGACCTGTCATTGCCACAGTAAATAGTTGAAACCCACTAGCATGTGTAGGAGTTGATTGAGCCATGTTGTGTTCCTACCATGCTATGCCTGCTATTGCTTAGAGTTGTGTCAGGTCTGGTTCATTGGGAATGAATTGGAGTGTTACGATATGTTCTGATGCTGAGAGTGAAGTGTGTGAACACGATTTGGTAAAGGTAGTGGTGAGAGGCCATGTAGGAGTACATGGTGGGTTGTCTCACTGGAACCGTCCTTAAGCACCGAGTTCTATGTATGTTGTCCAATGACTCGATACCACCACACATTGGGCTCCGGGCGCTCCAAGCCCTCTCGACTTATTAACCGACTTGATCTCTGTCCAGGAGTCGCAACTAGTTTCTTGTGTTTGTAGGTAGTGCTATTTTTCTACCAAGTGGCACCCGGCAGGGTGGGCTTGGGACAGACTAGGCACACGTGGCCTGGTGTACCGAGTGGCACCCGGATGGTGGGCTCGGGAACCCTGCACACATCGTTTGGGGCCGTGAGCGACACCCCGGCCGGATCTCCTTGCGGATGGAACCCGAATAGGCGATAAACCTGGGCTAGAGTCTTGTGTGGTTAGTCAGGTCGTGGCCGACACCCTCGCCAGGCTTCCGCTTGAAGGTTGCCGAGATACATAACATGTACATGGCGGTAAGTGGCGAGAGCGTGTGTGAAGAAGTACACCCCTGCAGGGTTAACATGATCTATTCGAATAGCCGGGTCCGCGGTTATGGACTTCTTGGATGCTTACATGGTACATAGACAACTTGAAGTGGATACTATAAAATGCTCAAGACAAGTGTGAGTGCTATGGATGGCCTTCTCGTAGGGAGACGGGGATGAATCCATAGTAGTGTATTGTGTGGTGATTAGTGGACTCGTGTGCGCCATATCACCTCAAGAGTTTCTGGTAGTCGTAGAACAGGATAGCCACAGAGTCAAAGCTGGCTTGCTGCAACTAAACCCCACATTACCCTCTTGATACAAATGCATGTATGATAGGATCTGATGTAAGTCTTGCTGAGTACCTTTGTACTCATGTTGCTTTATTTATGTTTTTGCAGCGGAGACTTCGGTCTTAATAGTGTTCTCGTGGACTTCGACGAGTAGCTTGTACCTCAGCTACGATCTTGATCGGACGTTGTAGATAGTCAGGCTTTCAGCCTTTTTCATTTATAGATGTCTGTACTCAGACATGTAATGCTTCCGTTTGTTGCTTGATTGCTCTGAATGTTGGGTCATGTGACCCCTGTTTGTAATAACTGCTATGATGGCTCTTCTGAGCCTTTATCTATATGAGTTGTTGAGTTATGCTGTGATGCCATGTTGTACAGCACATACTTGCATGTTATGCGTACGTGTACTGTGTATTGCTATGTGTGGGATCTGACTATCTAGTTGTTTATCCTTTGTAGTCTCTCTTACCGGGAAATGTCTCCTAGTGCTTCCACTGAGCCTTGGTAGCTTGCTACTGCTCCGGAACACTTAGGCTAGCCGGCATGTGTCCTTCTTCGATCCTGTGTCTGTCCCTTCGGGGAAATGTCACGTGATGAATACCGGAGTCCTGTTAGCCCGCTACAGCCTGGTTCACCGGAGTCCTGTTAGCCCAGTGCTGCAGCCTGGATTCACTCGCTGATGACCAACACGTTCGATGCTGGGTCATGGATGCCTGTCCCTGTAAGTTTGTGCCACTTTGGGTTTACGACTAGCCATGTCAGCCCGGGCTCCTTATCATATGGATGCTAGCGACACTGTCATATACGTGTGCCAAAAGGCGCAAACGGTCCCGGGCAAAGGTAAGGCGACACCCGTGGGGATACCGTGCGTGAGGCCGCAAAGTGATATGAGGTGTTACATGCTAGATCGATGTGGCATTGAGTCGGGGTCCTGACAACAGAAGAGGTTTCCCCCACAAGTGCAGAAGGTGAACATAATATCCGCAACCCACATCCCCAAGAGGGAACGGAAGTGTGCGCTCAGGGACGTATATGCGTTGGAGCCAGTCGCCCCAAAATTCAACGCGTGGTCCTCCTATCCGATCACTTTCGATCGCAGGGACCATCCCACTAGTATCCGTCATGGCGGATTCGCCGCACTGGTTCTGGACCCAATCATTGATGGATTTCACCTCACTTGAGTCCTTATGGATGGCGGCAGCAGCCTGAACCTGCTTTATCAGGACACAGTGTGCAAAATTGGTATAGACCCCTCAAGGATCAAACCCACAAAAACGACCTTTAAGGGCGTCATTCCAGGCGTAGAGGCCCATTGTACAGGCTCAATCACACTGGAAGTGGTCTTCGGATCCCCGGATAACTTCTGAAGCAAAGAGTTAATCTTCGATGTAGTCCTGTTCCGCAGTGGTTATCATGCACTGCTCGGGCGAACCGCATTTGCGAGATTCAATGCGGTACCGCATTACGCATACCTCAAGCTCAAGATGCCAGGACCTCGCGGGGTTATTACAGTCAATGGAAACATAGAGCGCTCTCTCCGAACAGAGGAGCACACTGCGACCCTCGCAGCAGAAGTGCAAAATAGCCTCTCAAGGCAATCCACCAGTTCGGCGGTTCACAACCCGGACACCTTCAAGTGCACTCGGAGCAATCGACAGATAGACCGCCTGACGCGATCTGAGCTCGCGTAGCAATGCGGCCCCCACCCCAGTCCTAGCCAAACGGCAAAGCTCGTGCCACGCGTACATAATTACGCATTAAAAATACCATGGGCACAGGTGGGGAGGGGGGCACACTGCGGCACACCCCAAGATGCGGCTTAAACCACATTAGGGGCTTCCCTTTGGTTAATTTTCTCTTTTCTTCAGGACCTTAATCTCTGGAAACCCTGTCAGGCAGCACTATTGCCGAACACATGATGCAACAACCAAGGAGGCAGAAAGCTACGTCACACCATGGAATTCCCAGGTGGATTACAATAATGAGCGAAATATTTGATTTAATACTATTCCTCAGCTTGCCCTTGGAAGGGACATAGTCCCACTCTTTGCTTATCGTACTATCTGTATCATTCTGCTTTAACGCACCTTTTTGAATAAACAATGCATAACATCACGACTATTATTGCATTATTGTTATATATATGTGTGTGTTCACTAACGACGCCTTGCAACCGTACACTTTGGTACGACCAATACACCAGGGGCTTACATACCCCACAACATGGTGTGAAAAGTCCAAACACTTTCACAAGTGTGGCACCCCGAACTTATAGCATTATATGCATCAACTCTGAATCATGTCTTTGGTCAAATGTTGGGTTTGCCCGGCTCCTATGTTTTGGTACCTTATGTTCCACTCTATCGGCTAAGGTAGCGCTAGGAGAACTACTGCGATTGTGCCCCAGTTCTACTGGGCTGAGCATCTCAGTAGAGAAAGCTAAAACTGACTGTCATGATAAGGCGAGAGACTGGTCGCTGTTCGGCGAGGTTTTCAAGTCCCTAAAGACTTATGCCGCTTAGGGCGAGGGGCCGGCCCTGTCCGGCTTACATGCGTGTATCGCGCCCCGAATTCAGCCTTCCGAATACCAGGGGCTTCGCCGAAATTTAAAATTATAGAATTCTATGGCTAAGTGAGAGTGATAAAGCATTATTAGTCTAGTTGCCTTGTTCGTTGTGCTGAGCACCTCCCTCGAAGGACCCAAATATGGGAACAAGAGTGCTCAGGTTTATCCCGAACACCCCAGCACTCGTGGCATGGGGGCAGAAACCGAGGACTAGCCATCTCTCAGATTGGATAAACGGCTAAACAGAAGGTAATATTTTAAATTCACACAAGTGTTGCATAGCGCATATGAAACAAGTTTTCATCATACAGGATCACACGAGCAAGTTTACTCAAATATTACATCCTTTGAACATTCGTCCGCTACAAGACGGGCACCCCTCAGGACACCCTCATAATAAATCTCGGGGGTGCGATGCTCCTTGCCCTACGGTGGCCCTTCCTTGATCAGCTTCACAACGTCTAGCTTGGCCAACTACACCTTCACACGGGCAAAAGCCCGGCGTGCACCTTCGATGCAGACGGACTGCTTGAGGACCTCCAGCCGTGGGCAGGCATCGACAAGCCGCCTCACCAGGCCGAAGTAGCTGTTCGAAAGGGCGTCGCCAGGCCACAGCCGGACTATAAGTCCCTTCATGGCCTGTTCGGCCGCCTTGTGCAGCTCGACCAGCTGCTTTAGCTGGTCGCTCAAAGGCATCAGGTGTTCGGTCTCAGTATACTGAGACCAAAACAGCTTCTTTGTTGAGCTTCCCTCCTCGGCCTGGTAAAATTGTGCGGCATCCGACACGCTGCGGGGCAAATATGCGAATGCTCCTGGAGAGCTTCGAATTCGGGTAAGTAATCGGTAATTTACTTTCACATGCTTGCTTTGCATTTAGAATGCCTTACTCGCCGCTATTTTCTTCATCGCGTCAATCTCCTAGAGGGCCTTTTGGGCCTCGGCCTTGGCACTCTTCGCGCTCTCGAGGGTCGCGGCAAGCTCAGACTCTCGCGTCTTCGAGTCAAGCTCCAATGCCTCGTGCTTCGTCACGAGAGCCTGGAGCTCTTGCTGCACCTCGCCCACATGAGCCTCTTGTTTTTCTCGCTCGGTGCGCTCCTTGGCCGCTTTATCTTCGGCCTTGGTTAGCGCTTGCTTCAGGGTCGCCACCTCGATCGTGGCCTGTGGCAAATACACGATGATCCTGCCATTTTGCAATCGCGTCTTCTTTTATATATACGTATCTACAGACAAGGTATTACTTACCCTTGTTCTCCTCGAGCTGCCTCTTGGCAAGGCCGAGCTCTTTCTTGGACCCCTTGAGGTCCTGCTTCAGTACGGCAACCTCCGCAGTTAGTGCGGCGGACGCTAGCAGTGAGGCCTTCATACGCGTATTGACAAACTTATATTAGACTCCTGCGATATTATTTGATCCTCTGTTCGGCTTTTCTTTGTGAACACCGAACAAAGCATCAGGGGCTACTGCCTATGTGGTAATATTTTCCTATACTTTAAACACTTACCTCAAATCTTGTTAGAAGGCTGGCACATGCTTCAGTCAATCCGCTCTTGGCGGACTAAACCTTCTGGACCACCGCACTCATAATAGTACGGTGCTCCTCGTCGATGGAAGCGCTGTGAAGCGCTTCCAGCAGATTGTCCGGCGCCTCTGGATGGACAGAGGTCACTGGCACAGGCGTCTTGGCCCTCTTGGAAGGAGGCCACCTGCCCGAGCCCGGAACCACTGGAGGTTCCGGCGCGGTGTTCGGCTGAGGGCCGAACTCGGAGCTCTCGAGGGCCCCGTCCCCTCGGCTCCCGGAGTCCGGAAGGTCGCCTTGAGGCGCCTCCGGGACTGTCGCCCCTCGACCCGGTGCCTCTTGAGATGGCACCTCGGCGTCGTCAGCAGGATGAGGGGAGGTGGCGGTCGGGACTGAATCGCTATCCATGTCCGACAAGCCCAGGGAGCCGTCCGATGATACATCGATACTGGCTCGTGGCGGCCTGCATAATTATGTTCGGCGTTAGGGAAAGCAGTGCGACAAAGGAATGCTATGAGTTACTCTGGTATCCGAATACTTACGATCTCCCCAGGGGCTTGGCCCTGGGCAACCACTCGTCTTCGCCTTCGTCGGCGGCGGTGGAACTGTTCGGAAGGAGAGTCCTTCCCTTCTTGGACCCTTTGGCCCCCCCAATTGGGGCGGCCTTCCTTTCCTTATCTCCCCCATCTGGAGGGGGAGCATCTTCTTCTTCTTCCTCGTCTTCGGGGGAGGAGTGCGTCGTAGAGTCATCGGACGGTGAGTCTGACGACGCCTGGCGTCGGGAACTCTTTCGGGTTCCCTTGACCTTCTTGGTCTTCTCCGACACCGTATAAGGAGCTGGAGTCAGCATCTTCGCCAGAAGAGCGTCCGCTAGAACTTCGGGCAAAGGAGCCGGACAGTTGATCTTTCCGGCCATCTCCTGCCAGTCCTGTCAAAGGTACAGGATTTTAGATCCGGCATGAAGTCAATCTATAAAAGATAAGTATCCTGTGAAAGGTAAAACAGCTTACCGCACTGGCTTGGCGCTTCGCACTGAATCCGCGATCCTCAGTAATGGGAGGGGGGGCCTTGGCGCTTTTGAACAGCACCCTCCAGGCATCTTCGTGAGTTGTGTCGAAGAGCCTGTTCAGAGTTCGGTGCTCCACCGGGTCGAACTCCCACAAGTTGATGTCCCGTTGTTGGCACGGGAGGATCCGGCGGTGGAGCATAACTTGGACCACGTTGACGAGTTTGAGCTTCTTGTTCACCATGTTTTGAATACATGTTTGGAGTCCGGTTAGCTCTCCAGAACTACCCCAGGACAGGCCCTTCTCTTTCCAGGAGGTGAGTCGCGTGGGGATGCCAGATCGGAACTCGGGGGCCGCCGCCCATGTAGGGTCATGCAGCTCGGTGATGTAGAACCACCCTGATTGCCACCCCTTTATGGTTTCCACAAAGGAGCCCTTGAGCCATGTAACTTAGGGCATCTTGCCCACCATGGCGCCTCCGCACTCTACCTGGCGGCCGCCCACAACCTTCGGCTTTACATTGAAGGTCTTCAGCCATAAACCGAAGTGGGGCTTGATGCGGAGGAAGGCCTCGCACACGACGATAAACGCCGAGATATTGAGGATGAAATTCGGGGCCAGATCGTGGAAATCCAGGCCATAGTAGAACATGAGCCCCAGGATGAATGGGTGGAGAGGGAATCCCAGTCCGCAGAGGAAATGGGTAAGGAACACTACCCTCTCATGGGGCCCGGGGGAGGGGATAAGCTGCCCCTCATCTGGGTGGCGGTGCGCGATGTCGTCGGGCAGGTATCCGGCTCTCCTCAACTTCTTGATGTCTCCCTCCGTGACGGAGGAGACCATCCACCTGCCTCTCGGTCCGAACATGGTGGGGGAAGGTTGAGGTGGGAAGTGCGGACTTGGGCGCTAGAGCTCAAGTGTGCGAAAATGGATGAGCAAAGGAGGAGGAAGGCGTGGATGAAAAGGTGAATCCTTATCCCTTTATATGGGCAGACGAAACTATGCGCCCCCCACTTGCCTGGTAAAACTCGCTTATCCCCCAAGCACCGTAATCGATGGCGTGGTTGGGTTACCCACGCCCGTATTGATGAGAATCCCGTAATAAGGGGACACGATCTCTGCTTTGACAAGACGTGTCAAAAAACTGCCTCACGTTATGTGCGGGGCTAGTTAAAGGAAACCGTTCAAATAAACACCGGGCCATGACATAACGTCATGCTGTCAAAACAAGTCAGCAAATTAGATTTGCGAAAATATTATTCTCTCTATGGTGGTATGTCGAACTTATTTTGCAGGGTCGCACACTATCCTTGTATTCAAATTCTTCCGTGGTGTATTCGGAGGAGGAACCCGCCTTGCAATGCCGAAGACAATACTGCGCGCCGGACTCATCGTCATTGAAGCCTGGTTCAGGGGCTACTGAGGGAGTCCTGGATTAGGGGGTCTCCGGACAGCCGGACTATATCCTTTGGCCGGACTGTTGGACTATGAAGATACAAGATTGAAGACTTCGTCTCGTGTCCGGATGGGACTCTACTTGGCGTGGAAGGCAAGCTAGGCAATACAGATATGGATATCTCCTCGTTTGTAACTGACCTTGTGTAACCCTAACCCTCCCCGGTGTCTATATAAACCGGAGAGTTTTAGACCGTAGGGGACAACAACTACAACATACAATCATACCATAGGCTAGCCTCTAGGGTTTAGCCTCTCCGATCTCGTGGTAGATCTACTCTTGTACTACCCATATCATCAATATTAATCAAGCAGGACATAGGGTTTTACCTCCATCAAGAGGGCCTGAACCTAGGTAAAACATTGTGTCCCCTGCCTCCTGTTACCATCCGACCTAGACGCACAGTTCGGGACCCCCTACCCGAGATCCGCCGGTTTTGACACCGACACCCATGGCAGAGGTTTAGTCAACAGGTCTACTACATTCAGATTCGTGTGTATTTTGCAAATTTCTATGTCTCCATCCTTGACCTTTTCATGAATGTAGTTGAAGCATCTCTTGATGTGTTTGGTTCTCTTGTGAAACCTGGATTCCTTCGGTAAGGCAATTGCTCCAGTGTTGTCACTAAAATTTTGATTGGTCCCGACGTACTAGGTATTACACCCAGATTGGATATGAACTCCTTATGCCAAACTCCTTCATGCATTGCTTCCAAAGCAGCTATGAACTCCACTTCACACATAGACCCCGCCACGACGCTCTGCTTGGAACTGCACCAACTTACAACTCCACCACTCAATATAATATGTATCGGGTTTGTGACTTAGAGTCATCCAGATCAGTGTCAGAGCTGGCATCAACGTAACCTTTTATGACGAGCTCTTCGCCACCTCCATAAATGTGGAACATATCCTTGGTCCTTTTCGGGTACTTCAGGATGTTCTTGACCGCTGTCTAGTGATCCACTTTTGAATTACTTTGGTACCTCCCTGCCAAACTTATGGCAAGGCACACATCAGGTCTGGTACACATCATGGCATATACAATAGAACCTATGGCTGAGGCATAGGGAATGACTTTAATTTTCTCTCTATCTTCTGCCGTGGTCGGACTTTGAGTTTGACTCAATTTCACACCTTGCAACACATGTAAGAACCCTTTCTTAGACTGGTCTATTTTGAACTTCTTCAGAACTTTGTCAAGGTATGTGCTTTGTGAAAGTCCTATTAATCGTCTTGGTCTATCCCTATAGATCTTAATGCCCAATATATAAGCAGCTTCATCGAGGTCTTTCATTGAAAATTTCTTATTCAAGTATCCTTTTATGATGTCCAAAAATTCTATATCATTTCCAATCAGCAATATATCATCCACATATAATACCAAAAATGCTATGATACATATCCATCAAATCTATAATTTTTTATTGTTACACGCTGTTATATTATCAATCTTGAATGTTTTATAATCATTTTATATCATTTTTTGGTACTAACCTATTGACATAGTGCCAAGTGCCAGTTGCTATTTTTTGCATGTTTTTTACATCACAGAAAATCAATACCAAATGGAGTCCAAATGCAGCGTAACTTTACGGAGATTTTTTATGGACCAGAAGACACCTAATGGCCAAGGCTATGCCCTGGTGGGTTGTGCCCACCTTGGGTACCCCCGGACCGCCTCTTTTCTCTATAAATACCCCAATATTCAAGAAACCCTAGGGGAGTCGATGAAAATCAATTCCAGCCGCCGCAGATTCTTGAACCACCAGATCCAATCTAGACACCATCACAGAGGGGGTTCACCACTTGCATTGGTGCCTCTCCGATGATGCATGAGTAGTTCTTTGTAGACCTTAGGGTCCGTAGTTAGTAGCTGGATGGCTTCCTCTCTCCTGTTTGATTCTCAATACAATGGTCTCTTGGAGATCCATATGATGTAACTCTTTTTGCGGTGTGTTTGTTGGGATCAAATGAACTTTGAGTTTATGATCAGATCTATCTTTTTATATCCATGAAAGTTATTTGAGTTTCTTTGATTTCTTATATGCATGATTTCTTATAGCCTCGTATTTCTTCTCCGATATTTGGGTTTTGTTTGGACAACTTGATCTATTTATCTTGCAATGGGAAGAGGTGCTTTGTAGTGGGTTCGATATTACGGTGCTTCATCCCAGTGACAGAAAGGGAACCGACACGTATGTATTGTTGCTACTAAGGATAAAACGATGGGGTCTATCTCTACATAGATATATCTTGTCTACATCATGTCATTGTTCTTATTGCATTACTCTATTTCTCCATGAACTTAATACACTAGATGCATGCTGGATAGCGGTCGATGTGTGGAGTAATAGTAGTAGATGAAGGCAGGAGTTGGTCAATTAATCTTGGACGTGATGCCTATGTAATGATCATTTCCTGGATATCATCATGATTAGTTGAAGTTCTATCAATTGCCCAATAGTAATTTGTTTACCCACAATTTGCTATTTTTCTCGAGAGAAGCCACTAGTGAAACCTACGGCCCCCGGGTCTCTTTCTCATATTATTTTCCTTCGCGGTCTACTTGTATTTGCCTTTTATTTTTAGATCTATTAAACCAAAAATACAAAAATACCTTGCTGCAATTTATTTTATTTGTATTTCGATATATAAATATTTACAACTCTCTCATGTCGTTTGCCCATCTTGGGGCGCCGCTACCCGAAATGGATTGACAACCCCTTATACACGTCGGGTTGCTAGTATTTGTTATTTGTGTGCAGGTGCTATTTACGTTGTGTTGCTTGGTTCTCCTACTGGTTCGATAACCTTGGTTTCATATCTGAGGGAAATACCTACCGCCGCTATGCTGTATCATCCCTTCCTCTTTGGGGAAATACCGACGTAGCTGCAAGTGACATCAAAAGGAATTTCTAGCGCCGTTGCCGGGGAGACATCATCAACATCTACCAGGTTCCTAATCACAAATCTCATCTCCTTGCAATTTACATTTTTTGCAATTTGCCTCTCATTTTCCTCTCCCCCACTTCACAAAAAATTTCCGTTTTATTCGCCCTCTTTTTCGTTCACCATTTTCTCGTAAGATCTCATGTTTCCTTGTGTTGCCATGTGCATTCTATTTGCTTGCATCTTTACTTGCTAAAATTTATTGTTATGGATCCTCATCCACTTTCTAATCTTTTCAAAAGATCCAATTATGATGAACCAATTGCTAGTGAATTGAATTCATTAGATTATCTTTCTGAAGTTTTTCTTGAGATTTATGAATCTGAAAATTGTGATTAAATGTTAAACGACGGAATTTATAAAGTTATTCATGATAGCTCCTTGAAGGAAAAGCATGATTGCAATGATGTTATTTTTAATTCTATTAATGTCAATTTTTCTAATAATATGCAAAACCCCAAGCTTGGGGATGCTAATATTGCTAGGTCCACTACTTATTGCAATGATCATGATTGGGGTGATAATGATTCTTATGATTTTGAAAATTTATTTAAACCTCATGATGAATATGTGTGCGAAAACATTAAAAGTGGGTTTGGAAGAGTGTCAACTTTAGCTAAAAATAGTCCCACATATTTGGAGAGTGTTCAGTCTTATGAAATTTTTGATAAAAGTGGGCTTGGAGAGGTCATGACTTTATTTCATCATAATCCCACTATTTTGGAAGAGTGACAATTTTGCATGCATAGGGATCATGAAGAGAATATTTTATGTGATAGTTATATTGTTGAATTTGACTATGATCCTATATGTAATTATTATGAGAGAGGAAAATATGGTTGTAGAAATTTTCATTTTACTAAATTACCTCTCATTATGTTGAGATCGTCAATGTTTAATTCCTCTTCTTTGCATTTGTTAGATGTTTCCTGTCTTCATAATTTGTTTGCTTATATAATTCCTATGCATAGGAAGTATGTTAGACTTAAATGTGTTTGTCACATGTTACATGATGCTCTCTTTTTGTTTCAGTTATTATCTTTTGTGTGAGCATCATTGAAATTTTATGCCTAGCTAAGAGCGTAAAACTATAGCGCTTGTTGGGAGGCAACCCAACGAATAAAATTTATTTCTTCTTTTTTGCTTTCTATTCTTGAGTGTTAGCACAATTATGCTACTGTTATGATTGTGTTTTTTATGTTTTAATTAGTGTTTGTGCCAAGTAAAGCCTTTAGGATCTTCTTGGGTGATAGTTGTTTGATCTTGCTGAAAAAACAGAAACTTCTACGCTCGCGGAAATAATTTTAATTTTTAACCACACAGCTATAAAATACCCATTCCTTTTGCAGTACATCAATATGCAAATTTTTCAGGCTGTCCTAATTTTTCAGAGTTTTTGGAGTTACAGAAGTATTCAAAACACCCAGATTGCTACAAACTGTTCTGTTTTTGATAGATTCTGTTTTCTTTGCGTTGTGTGCTTATTTTGATGGCTCTATGGTTTTATTTGATGAGTTTTTGCCATAGAAAAGTTGGAATATAGTAGATATAATGCAAGAACAAAATATGAATTGGTTTACTACAACACTTATAGTAGTTATTTGTTTTCTTATACTAACGGATCTCACGAAGGCTTTTGTTGAGTTTTGTGTGATTGAACTTTTCAAGTTTTGGGTTATCTTATGATGGATGAAGGAATAAGGAGTAAGAAGAGCCTAATCTTGGGGATGCCCTGGCATCCCAAGCTATATTATCCAAAAGATAGCAAGCAACTAATCTTGGGGATGCCCCTGAGTGGCATCCCCTCTTTCTTCTAACGACCATCGGTATTTTACTCGAAGCTATATTTTTATTCATCACATACTATATGTTTTGCTTGGAGCGTCTTGTATGATATGAGTCTTTGCTTGTTTTATTTTGTGTTTTAAGTCTTGATTCCTTGCTGGACACACCTATTTGAGAGAGCCAAAATTATGTCATGACTTGTTAGAATTGCTCTCTATGTTTCACTTAATTTTTTATGAGCTATGGACTTGCTCTAGTGCTTCACTTATATCTTTTTTAGCACGGTATGCTTTCGTATTTTTGAAGAAATGCTCTCTTGCTTCACTTAGATTTATTTGAGAGTTAGTAAAATTTTCAAGAAATTCTCTCTTGCTTCACTTAAATTAATTTAAGAGAAAGAAAAATTATGCTCATGATCTTCACTTATATTTGTTTGAGCTTGTCCAAAGCAACATATGAAAATTATTCCCAAAGTGATAGATATCCAAGAAGGATATAATAAAAACTTTCACGAAGATCATTGGACAAAATAAACTTGATTCTTAGAAATTGTTTTGAGATATGATGGTGTGATATGTGAGTTATGTTGATGAGTAATTATGCTTTAGTAAGAATATTGGTGTTAAGCACGGAAGTCAATAATTATGGAATGAAATTATATCCTACTTGTGGTGCATTATTCGGTGTTAATTATGCTTAATGCTCGCTTATGAGATTATTCGTTTCGTAGTTGGTCGCTTCTCAATCTTTTGCTAGCCTTCATTTTGCACTAAGTATGATCACTACTTGTGCATCCAAAATCCTTTAAACCAGTTTTGCCACATGAATCCACTATATCTACCTATATGCATTATTCTTTTGCCGTTCTAAGCAAATTTGTATGTGCCATCTCTAATTTTCAAAATAAACTTCTCTTTTGTGTGTTCGTTTTGCTTGCGGAGTGGTGAGGGGTGGCTAATATTTTCCATGCTAGATGTGTTATTCTCATGATGAGTGTTTATTCCCTTGTCATTGCACAAGAGTAAGACAATGTATTAGGCATGCCCAGTCCCGAAATGAAAATGAATTTACTTTATGTTGTCAAGTAATAAATTCCTTGGAAAGTGTTGGCATGGAGGGCAACTGTGGATACGGCTAGCCATGGAAAGTGAAAGTATGGTTGAAAAATGAATAAACTTTAATTTCTGTTTGGGAACCTCCTATGATATATCTAGCATGGAAAAGTGTTGGGAACTCTAAGTCATTTTCGTTGGTGGGAAGGGCACACCTCTCAAAATGTTTTTATCTCTAAGTTTTTCACTTTGATCTCTGGCACCTCTACAAATCCCTACTTCCCTATGCGAAGGGCCTTTCTTTTACTTTATGCAATTTTTATTTTGAATTTGATTCTCCATCTTCTCTTACAAAAGCACCAACTAGGAGGCACTATGAACATACTTGAGCATTGGGTGTAGTTAATATGCGAGTGTGTTTCATGAATGGATCAATGATTGTGCATGATGGGCTAGGGATAGCTTATTTTAGCGTTGATATTTTGGAAGACATGGTTGCTTGTTGATATGCTTGAGTATTTAAGTTATCATGTCAAAACTAGACTATTGCTTTGAACAATATAAAAGTCCAAATGTCCATGCTATAAAGAAAAGAATATGGTATGACATGATAGGCAGCATTCCACATCAAAAATTCTGTTTTTATCACTTACCTACTCAAGGACGAGTAGGAGTTAAGCTTGGGGATACTAATACGTCTCCAACGTATCTATAATTTTTGATTGTTCCATGTTGTTATATTATCAATCTTGGATGTTTTATAATCATTTTATAGTCATTTTATATCATTTTTTGGTAATACCGTATTGACATAGTGCCAAGTGCCAGTTGCTGTTTTTGCATGTTTTTTTACATCACAGAAAATCAATACCAAACGGAGTCCAAATGCAGCGAAACTTTACAAAGATTTTTTATGGACCAGAAGACACCTAATGGGCCAAGGCTGTGCCTGGGGGAGGGGGTGCTAGGAGGCCCGGGCACGCCCTGGTGGGTTGTGCCCACCTCGGGTGCGCCCGGACCGCCTCTTTCTCTATAAATACCCCAATATTCTAGAAACCCTAGGGGAGTCGACGAAAATCAATTCTAGCCATCGCAGAGTCCAGAACCACCAGATCCAATCTAGACACCATCATGGAGGGGTTCACCACTTCCATTGGTGCCTCTTCAATGATGCATGAGTAGTTATTTGTAGACCTTCGGGTCCGTAGTTAGTACCTAGATGGCTTTCTCTCTCTCTCTCTCTCTCTCTCTCTCTCTCTCTCTCTCTCTCTCTCTCTCTCGTTTGATTCTCAATACAATGGTCTCTTGGAGATCCCTATGACGTAACTCTTTTTGCGGTGTGTTTGTTGGGATCGGATGAACTTTGAGTTTATGATGATCAGATCTATCTTTTTATATCCATGAAACTTTTTTGAGTTTCTTTGATCTCTTATATGCATGATTGCTTATAGCCTCGTATTTTTTCTCCGATATTTGGGTTTTCTTTGGCCAACTTGATCTATTTATCTTGCAATGGGAAGAGGTGCTTTGTAGTGGGTTCATTCTTACGATGCTTGATCCCAGTGACAGAAAGGGAACCGATACGTATGTATTGTTGCTACTAAGGATAAAACGACGGGGTCTATCTCTACATAGATAGATCTTGTCTACGTCATGTCATAGTTCTTATTGCATTACTCCATTTGTCCATGAACTTAATACACTAGATGCATGCTGGATATTGGTCAGTGCGTGCAGTAATAGTAGTAGATGTAGGCATGAGTCGGTCTACTAATCTTGGACGTGATACCTATGTAATGATCATTGCCTAGATATCGTCATGGTTATTTGAAGTTCTATCAATTGCCCAACAATAATTTGTTTACCCACCGTTTGCTATTTTTCTCAAGAGAAGCCAAGTGAAACCTACGGCCTCCGGGTCTCTTTCTCATATTATTTGCCTTCTCGATCTAATTTTATTTGCCTTTTATTTTCAGATCTATTAAACCAAAAATACAAAAATACCTTGCTGCAATTTATTTTATTTGGCGTTCGATCCATCAATATTTACAACTCTCTCACGTCTGTTTGCCCATCTTGGGGCGCCGCTACCTGAAAGGGATTGACAACCCCTTTTACACGTCGTGTTGCGAGTACTTGTTATTTGTGTGCAGGTGCTGTTTACGTTGTGTTGCTTGGTTCTCCTACTGGTTCGATAACCTTGGTTTCATACATGAGGGGAATACCTACCGCTGCTGTGCTGCATCATCCCTTCCTCTTTGCGGAAATACCGACGTAGCATCAAGCGACATCAAGCTACAGAGCTCCCACTCACTTTCTTGTAAATACAGGCTTCACCATAAGTCTGTATAAAACCATATGCTTTGATTATATTATAAAAGAGTATATTCCAACTCCGAGTTTCTTGCACCAGTCCATAGATGGATCGTTGGAGCTTGCACACTTTGTTACCACATTTAGGATCGACAAAACCTTCTAGTTGCATCATATACAAGTCTTCTTTAAGAAATCCATTAAAGAATGCGGTTTTAACATCCATTTGCCAGATGTCATAATCATAAAACGCGGTAATTGCTAACATGATTCGGACAGACTTAGGCATCGCTACGGGTGAGAAAGTCTCATCGTAGTCAACCCCTTGAACTTGTCAAAAACCTTTTGCGATAAGTTGAGCTTTGTAGACAGTGACATTACCATCAGTGTCCGTCTTCTTCTTGAAGATCCATTTATTCTGAATGGCTTGCTGATCATCGGGCAAGTCCATCAAAGTCCATACTTTGTTCTCATACATGGATCCTATCTCAGATTTCATGGCCTCGAGCCATTTATCCAAATCTGGGCTCATCATAGTTTCTTCATAGTTCGTAGGTTTGCCATGGTCTAATAACATGACTTCCAGGACAGGATTACTGTACCACTCTGGTGCTGAACGTGTTCTGGTTGACCTATGAGCTTTAGTAGTAACTTGATCCAAAGTTTCATGATCATCATCATTAGCTTCCTCTCTAGTTGGTGTAGGCATCATGGGAACGGTTTTCTCTGATGTGCTACTTCCCAGTTCGAGAGAAGGTACAATTACCTCATCATGTTCTACTTTCCTCCCACTCACTTCTTTCGAGAGAAACTCCTTCTCTAGAAAGGACCCATTCTTGGTAATGAAGATCTTGCCTTCGGATCTGTGGTAGAAGGTGTACCAAATTGTTTCCTTAGGGTATCCTACGAAGATGCACTTCTCTGATTTGGGTTCGAGCTTATCATACTGAAGCCTTTTGACATAAGTGTCGCAGCCCCAAACTTTAAGAAACGACAACTTAGATTTCTTGCCAAACCATAGTTCATACGGTGTCGTCTCAACGGATTTAGATGGTGCCCTATTTAATGTGAATGCGGCTATCTCTAATGCATAACCCCAAAATGATAAAGGCAAATCGGTAAGAGACATCATAGAACACAACATATCTAATAAAGTACGGTTACGACATTTGGACACACCATTACATTGTGGTGTTCAAGGTGGCGTGAGTTGTGAAACAATTCCACAATGTTTTAAATGAAGGCCAAACTCATAGCTCAAATATTCGCCTCCGCGCTCAGATCATAGAAATTTTATTTCCTTGTTACAATGATTCTCCACTTCACTCTGAAATTCTTTGAACTTTTCAAATGTTTCAGACTTGTGTTTCATCAAGTAGATATAACCATACCTACTCAAATCATCTGCGAAGGTCACAAAATAACGATACCCGCCGCGTGCCTCAACACTCATCAAACCCCATACATCGGTATGTATAATTTCAAATAAGTCATTAGCTCGCTCCATTGTTCTGGGGAATGGAGTTTTAGTCATCTTGCCCATGAGGCATGGTTCGTAATTATCAAATGATTCATAATCAAGTGATTCCAAAAGTCCATCCGCATGGAGTTTTCATGCGCTTTACACCAATATGACCTAAACGGCAGTGCCATAGGTATGTTGCACTATCATTATCAACTTTGCATCTTTTGGCATCAATATAATGAATATGTGTATCACTACAATCGAGATTCAACAAGAATAGACAATTCATCAAAGGTGCATGACCATAAAAGATATTACTCATATAGATAGAACAACCATTATTCTTTGACTTAAATGAATAACCGTCTCGCAATAAAAAAGATCCAGATATAATGTTCATGCTCAACGCTGGCACCAAATAACAATTATTGAGGTCTAAAATTGATCCCGAAGGTAGATGTAGAAGTAGTGTGCCGACGACGATCACATCGACCCTGGAACCATTCCCGACGCGCATCATCACCTCGTCCTTAGCCAAATTTCGTTTATCCAAAGCTCTTGTTTCGATTTACAAATACGAGCAACCAAACCAATATCAAATACCCAGGCGCTACTACGAGCATTAGTAAGGTACACATCAATAACATGTATATCAAATATACCGTTGTTCACTTTGCCGCCATTCTTATCCACCAAGTATTTGGGGCAGTTCCGCTTCCAGTGATCATTCCCTTTGTAGTAGAAGCACTCAGTTTCACGCTTGGGTCTAGTTTTGGGCTTCTTCATGGGAGCGGCAACTTGCTTGCCATTCTTCCTGAAGTTCCCTTTCTTTCCCTTGTCCTTTTTTCTTGAAACAATGGTCTTGTTAACCATCAACACTTGATGCTTCTTCTTGATTTCTACCTCCGTGGCCTTAAGCATTGCGAAGAGCTCGAGAATTGTTCTTGTCATCCCTTGCATATTATAGTTCATCATGAAACCTTTTTAGCTTGGTGGCAGTGACTGAAGAACTCTGTCAATAACACTCTCAACTTGAAGATCAATTCCCAGCTGAGTCAAGTGGTTATGATACCAGATATTTTGAGTATGTGTTCACTGACAGAACTATTCTCCTCCATCTTGTAGCTATAGAACTTGTTGGAGAATTCATATCTCTCAACCCGGGCATTAGCTTGAAATATCAACTTCAGCTCTTGGAACATCTCATATGCTCCATAGCGTTCAAAACATCTTTGAAGTCCAGGTTCTAAGCCGTAAAGCATGGCACACTGAACTATCGAGTAGTCATCAGATCGAGTCTGCCAGACGTTCGTGACATCTGTAGTATCTCCTGCAGCAGGTTTGTCACCTAGAGGTGCATCAAGGACATAATTATTCTATGCAGCAATGAGGATAATCCTCAAGTTACGGACCAAGTCCATGTAGTTACTACCATCATCTTTCAACTTAGCTTTCTCTAGGAACGTATTAAAATTTAGGGGAACGGTAGCACAGGCCATTGATCTACAACATAGATATGCAAAAACTATTATGACTAAGTTCATGATAAATTAGGTTCAATTAATAAAATTACTAATGAACTCCCACTTAAATTAACATCCCTCAAGTTACCTTGGTGATACACGATCCAAATCAACTAACCCATCTCCGATCATCACGTGAGATGGGGTAGTCATCAATGGTGAACATTTCTATGTTTATCATATCTACTATATGACTCAGGTTCGACCTTTCGGTCTCTAGTGTTCCGAGACCATGTCTATACATGCTAGGCTCGTCAAGTTTAACCCAAGTATTCTGCATGTGCAAAACTGTCTTACACCCGTTGTATGTGAATGTAGAGTCTATCACACCCGATCATCAAGAGGTGCTTCGAAACGCCGAACTTTGGCAACGGTGCATACTCGGGGAGAACACTTTTATCTTGAAATTTAGTGAAGGGATCATCTTATAATGCAACCATTGTTCTAAGCAAACTAAGATGCATAAAGGATAAACATCGAATGCAATCAAAATATGTGACATGATATGACCACCACCATCTTGTGCTTTTTATCTCCATCTCCAAAGAATCGTCATGATCTCCATCGTCACCGGCTCGACACCTTGATCGCCATCGTCGCGTCAGGGTCGTCTCGCCAACTATTGCTTCTACAACTATTGCTAACACATAGCGATAAAGTAAAGCAATTACATGGCGCTTGTATTTAATACAATAATTAAGAGACAACCCTAAGGCTCCTGCCGGTTTTCGATATTACAAAACATGATCATCTCATACATCAACATATATCACATCATATCTTGACCATATCACATCACAATATGCCCTGCAAAAAAAAGTTAGACGTCCTCTACTTTGTTGTTGCAAGTTTTATGTGGCTGCTATTGGCTTCTAGCAAGAACCGTTCTTACCTACAAAAAACCACAACGATGATTATCAAGTTTGTTGTTTTAACCTTCTTCAAGGACTGGCAGTAGTCAAATTCGATTCAACTAAAGTAGGAGAAACAGACACCCAGGAGCCACCTTTATTAAAAACAAGTTGCATTTCAGTCAGTGGAACCGGTCTCAAGTGCGTGGACACGTAAGGTTGGTCCGGGCCGCTTCATCCCACATTACCGCCGAATCAAAATAAGACGTTGGTGGTAAGCAGTATGACCATCACGGCCCACAACTCCTTTGTCTTCTACTCGTGCATATCATCTACGCATAGACCTGGCTCGAATGCCACTGTTAGGGAACGATGCATGGAAAACAAAAAATATATACGCACACGCAAGATCTATCCATGGAGATGCATAGAAACGCGAGGCGAGAGTGTGTCTATGTATCCACATAGACCATTTAGCGGAAGCATTTATCAATGCGGTTGATTTAGTCATACACCTTCACGATCCACCTGACCAAGTACCGAACGTATGACACCTCCGCATTCAGCACACGTTCAGCTCGATGACGTCCTCGCCTACTTGATCAAGCAAGATGGGCGAAGTAGTAGATGTTTTCCGGCAGCATGAAGGTGCAGTGACGGTGGTGATGCAACTATCTTCGCAGGGCTTCGCCGAGCACTACGAGAATATGACCGAGGATGAACTAGATGGAGAGGGGCACCGCACACGGCTTGGGGATCGTTGTGTGTCTTGCCCCTCTCCCTCCACACATATATATAGGTGGGGGAGTAGGGGAGGCAGTCTAGGGCAACCCCAAGGGGTCCGACGGCCACCCTTGGCCACTCCCATGGTCGCCCCCTTCCTTCTGGGATGCGCGGGGGAAGGCATGAGGGGGTGGCGCCCCCTTTCCTTTCTCTTAGGCTGAGAAAATGCAGGAGGGGCTATCCCTTCCCCCTTACCATCCATAGGGCTGGCGTCCCAGAGGTGGGGCGCGCCAGCCCCTTGTGGGCTGGTGTGCTCCCCTCTTTTGGCTCATATGGCCCATTAACCTCCTGGGGCCTCCTGGAACCCCTTCTGGTGATCCGATGACTACCGATACATTTCGATACCTTTCTGGTGACCAAATAGCACCGTCCTATATATCAATCTTTACCTATGGACCATTACGGAGCTCCTTGTCATGTCTGTGATCTCATCCAGGACTCTGAACAACATTCGGTCACCAACTCACATAACTCATATAATACTATATCGTCAACGAAGGTTAAGGGTGCGGACCCTACAAGTTTGAGAATGATGTAGACATGACCGGGACACCTCTGTGGTCAATAAACAATAGCAGGACCTGGATGCCCATATTGGTTCCTACATATTCTACGAAGATCTTTTTCGGTCAAACCTTATGACAACATACATAATTCCCTTTGTCTATCGGTATGTTACTTCCCCGAGAGTCGATCGTCGGTATCTTCATACCTAGTTCAATCTCGTTATTGGCAAGTCCCTTTACTTGTTCCGTAATACATCATCTTGTAACTAACTCCTTAGTCACTTTGATTGCAAGCTTCTTGTGATGTGTATTACCGAGAGGGCCCAGAGATACCTCTTCGATACACGGAGTGACAAAACCCAATCTCGATCCATACCAACTAAACAGACACCTTCAGAGATACCTGCAGAGCATCTTTATGATCACCCAGTTATGTTGTGATGTTTGATAGGACATAATGTATTCCTCCGGTATCCGGGAGTTACATGATCTCATGATCGAAGGAATATGTATTTGACCTTAAGAAAGCAGTAGCAATAAACTGAACGATCATATACTAAGCTAACGAATGGGTCTTGTCGATCACATTATTCTGCTAATGGTGTGATCCATTTATCAAGTGACAACACATGTCCATGGTTAGGAAACCTTAACCATCTTTGATGAATGAGCTAGTCTAGTAGAGGCTCACTAGGGACACGGTATATGTTTATGTATCCACACATGTATTTAAGTTTCCGACCAATACAATTCTAGCATGAATAATAAACCTTTTACATGAATAAAGAAATATAATAAAAAACTTTATTATTGCCTCTAGGGCATATTTCCATCACACACCAGGGCGCGCCAGAGGGGTCTGCCTTGCCCCGGTGGGTTGTGGTCAGCTCCAGGTCCATCTTTGTGTGATTCCAATGCTTAAAAATCCTATAAATAGAGAAACCATCAGAAATAACCCTATATCAGAAGTTCCACCCGCTGCAAGCCTCTGTAGCCACGAAAAACCAATCTAGACCCTGTTTCCGCACCCTGCCAGAGGGGGAAATCATCACCGTTGGCCATCTTCATCATCCCGGCGGCCACCATGATGAGGAGGGAGTAGTTCACCGTTGGGGCTAAGGGTTTGTACTGGTAGCTATGTGTTTAATCTCTCTCTGTCTTTCGTGTTCTTGAGATGTCACGATCTTGATGTATCATAGGCTTTGTTAATATAGTTGGATCATATGGTGTTTTCCCCTCTCTATCTTGTTGTGAATTTAGTTTTCCCTTTGAGATTTCGCTCTTATTAGATTGAATACTTTTATGGATTTGAGAACACTTGATGTATGTCTTGCTATGAATACCCATGGTGGCAATGGGGGTATCATATTGATTCACTTGATGTGCGTTTTGGCACTCAACTCGCAGATTCCCGAGGTGACATTGGGGTAATCTATGCATAGGGATTGATGCAAGTTCTCGTCTTTGTTTCTCGGGTAGAAATCTTGGGGCACTCATTGAGGTTCTTTGTGTTGGTTTGAGTATTATGAATCTAAAATTGTCTGATGCGTATCGCATAATCAACTCACGGATACTCGCGGTGACATTGGAGTATCTAGGTGACATTAGAGTTGGTGGATGTGTATCATATGGTGTTATTTTAGTACAGAATCTTGGTTAGATCGATCAGAAAGAATAGCTTGGTGTCATTTTAGGACAAACTCTAGGATCACTACAAAAAAATACACTTCCGTGATGATACATGTTTGTCACAGTAGGTCACGTTTTCTGTCATGCATGTACATCCATGACGATTTTACGATAGAATCAAGATAGTTATACCTGTGTTATCGTAGAAGTGTTCCATGACATTGCCAAAATTATCACCACGGAAGTGTCCACTTCCATGACGATAAATGATGCGTCATGAAAGTGCTTTCGTCAAGGGTAACCGACACGCGGCATCCACCATAATGGGTCACCGTTAAGCTATCGGGTTTGATTTTGGATCTGATAACCCGTTGATAGCCCGGACCAATGGGGATTTTCCACATGTAAAATTCTCACTGACCAGAGGAACCACATGTCGGCTCACCGTTGGGACAGATGTCATCCACTCATTGGACCGGAGGCGCCTATGATACATTAAAACATGGCACGGCCCAACAGAGGCCCATTTCGGTGAAAAGGTTGGCCCGTTTTACTTGGACAAAACATAGTGGGCCGGCCCACGGAAAGCCTGTTAACGGCCTTTTCATATATATCCCATTTAGGGCCGCTGACTCACGTCCTGTTATGGCCTATCCAAATTAGGCGAAGTAGCATCATTTGGGCCATCCAATATGATTCTAGTCTGTTATAACTTCCGGCCCATGTATGGCCCATGACGTCTTTCGGCCCATATGAAGCCCTTTGTAACTCTGTCCCATTAACGGCCTGTGGTGAAACTGGACCGTAATGAACAATTTATCGCTTTGTACCCATTAACAGCCCATTATTCCATTGGGCCATTTCCAGCCCTGATATCTTTCGGCCTTCTTAGGGCCCATTTATTCTTGGGCTCATTTCCAGCATTCGGTTACAGTCGGCCCGTTTGTGGGCCAAATTCAGCCCGTGGTTACAGTCGGCCCGTTTGTGGTCCATTAATCCGTTGGGCCATTTTCATAGCGTCATCAAATACCGACGATTAACAACGGCTCATTATGGTCGGCCCATGAACGGATGACTCCAACTCTAGCCCGTATACGACCCATAATGCAGTTAGTTATTGGCCCATGTTTGGCCAATCGATCATACGGCCCGTAGAAGGCCCATTGATGCTACGACCCGTAGAAGGCCCATTGTTTCTACGGCCCGTAGGAGGCCCACGGTCACTTCAGTAAATATGTAGCCCATGGTTATTCTGGCCTAGTTTTTAAAAGTAGGTTATTGCGGCCACTAGCAAACCCCGGAAAAAGAACTGCACTGGCTACAGGCAAACAAATAAACAAGACAACAAGGAAATAAATAAGCAAGCAACTTACGCTAGGCTATCACGACAATTACACACATTAAATCCAGTGGGCATCAAAGTTCGCCACCAGTGCAAATCTAGGGAACAAAGCAGCATATCACATACACTAGTTGTCAAATTGGGACCAGTGCAAATAAACGCCGCAACAAAACAAGTCCAGAGCTGAAACCACTTCAGAAGAGCTCAAGAAACATTATCCTGGGTAGTCATAATGCTAGCAAGATGCTTAGCAAGCTTATTAACTTTCTCTTGTTTGGCGCTTAAATCCTCCAACACTTGTTGTTGCACCAGAAAGTATGCATCTAAATTCTGCAAGGACTTCCTCAGTCCTTCGGCTTCATGTCGCAGCACATCTAATCGATGTCTTTCAACTTGAAGTTGAGACTCAAGAAGAAGAATTGATTCAGGCAGCAAGTTTGAAGAGCTTGTGCCAACAGTAGTGGCCAGTAACTCGAACACTACATTAAGACAGGACTTTTGGGTTGTCTCACTGCCGTCAAGATAGTTTTTATCAGCTTGCCTGGAGACCAGCAGGGATGTCTCACTATCTTGAACCTTATCTGCATTACTTCCTCTACCATTGCATAATGGGGTACTCTTCTCCAATATTTTGTCCACATTCTAAAAGAGAAACAAGCAGACACATCACAGGTTTACCATGCTGTATATGAAACTCATTTTGGTAAATCAGTTCAATAGTAAAGTGGATAAGATAACATCATGAAGCAAACATATATCTATGTACCATGGTCACTGTATGGTCTATATCATTCTAGTTTTTGTTGCCAAATCAAGATAGAGACACAGTTCAAATAATATCTATTTAAGACAAAGCAGAATAGACAGAATGTAAGTATGGGAAACTACATAGCAATGACAACACTTGTAATGTGCATGACATGAGAACATAACTGTTTATTCAATTGAAACTGGAATCAACATAGAGCAAGTTACAACAGCAAACCAGTTAAAGAAACAGGTTTAAAACATACATGTTGTGCCATTGGAGTTCCAATTGCATCCTTCAAATTTGAAAATAGTTGGTATGAGTAAATACAGTGACGCAAGAGCAAAGGAGTATGAACCATAGCTACAGAACCTGACCTAAGTATAATTCTTCTTTTGCTTTAAGCGTTGAGTTGGGGTTCGGAGTGGTGGTCGTCCTACTCTGGCCAGTGCAGTTCCCTTACTAACTGCTCGTGATTGGGTGCTCTGTGGTGGAGACAGTCCCATGTCAACTAGAACTGGGTTACTATCTGCAGGGGTTGGGGTTAGAAGGGGTGTAGACAGTTCTCTGCCCAACTGGGTAGGGGTACAATCTGCGAGAGTCTGGCTGATGTGTGGTGGGGCTGGTTCTTGGGCAAGTACAACCGTGGTTCTATCTGCATCGACTGGTAATACTATCTTTTCTGAAGATCGTGCTGTTACTCCCTTAGATACTGCCATCACCCTATCCGATTCAAATGGCTGATAAACAAGAAAAGAAATTGAATGTACATACATTGTATGATAGATAGGTGCAATGGATAGTGGGGCATAAAAGAGGGCATGAAATAATTCACATTTATGTTGTCTAACCAAACAGGATAGCATGACACAATTTCACATATATGATGACTAACTAAACAGGATAGCATGACACAATTTCACATATATGATGGCTAACTAAACAGGATAGCATGACACAATTTCACATATATGATGACTATGTAAACAGGATGACATGATATAACTATATAATGTGTTTATTAAATAGGTTGGCATGCCATAATTCACATACATGCCGCCTATGGAAACATGATAGCATGATATAATTCAAGGATAGAATGACATAATTCAAAATATGATGACTGTAACACTAAACAGGATGAGATGATATAATTGTATGATGTCTTTATTAAATGGGTTGGCATGCATAATTCAGATAGATGATGTCCATGTAAACATGATGGCATGATATAATTCGAATATATGATTTATATACTAAGCAAGTAAGCAGATGGCAATCACATATATGATGTAAAAACTAAGCAATGCAAGACAACATATGCATGACATGAGTAATATAACCCTGCCAAGTTTGAGCATAAACCTCAGGGGGAAATAGGACTAGTCATCTGTCTCTGAATCCTCCTGTGAGGAGCTATCTGTAACCAGCAATATGTCTGCTTCAGCAGGTAGCGTTGTCAGCTTTGAATACCATGTTTTCACTCCAGATACTTCCATCACCACTTCAAATGGCTGATGCACAGGAAGATTAGTTGAATATACAAACGTTGTCTACAAATGTAATACGTAATACAAAAAAAGGATAGCATGATATAATTCACATATATGATGATTGGCTAAACATCATGGCATTGCATAATTCACATATATAATGCCATGCAACAAGATAGCATTGCATAATTCACATATATAATGTCTTGCAACAAGATGGCATTGCATAATTCACATATATGGTAATTAGACACTAAACATGTGACATTCACACAAATCATGCCTAAACTAAGCAAATGACATAGCAATGCAAGAGACCATATGCACAATATGAGCAACATAACCCTGCCAAGTTAGAGCATACACCTCGGAGGGGATAGGACTGGTCATCTGTCTCTGAATCCTCCTCTGACGAGCTATCCGTAACCAGCGAGATATGCACTTCGTCAGATAGCATAGTATGCTCTGAAGACCTTGTTTTCACTCTAGAATTTTCCATCACCGTGTCAAATGGCTGATGCACACGGAGAGTAGTTGAATGTAGTATCATTGTTGACAAATGTAATACATAATGAAAAAAAGATGGCATGATATAATTCACATATAAGATGACTGGCTAAGCAGGATGGCATTGCAAAATTCACATATATGATGCCTGGCTAAACAAGAAGGTGTTGCATAATTCACATATACGATAAAGAAACTAAACATATGGCATTCACACAAAGCATGTCTAAACTTAGCAGATGACATATTTGATGTATAAAGTAAGCAATGCAAGGCACCATACGCATGATATTACCAACATCAGCATGCCAAGTTAGAGCGAAGACCTCAAGGGGTAAATAGGAGTGGTCTTCTCCTTCTGAATCTCCCTCAGAACAATTATCTTCCTCTTGATTACAATCTGAAATGGGTGGAGGGCGGGTTGCCTTTGCGCCCACCATGGAGCAACATCTACATGAAATTTTATTGCCATGAAAGGCTCGTCTCTTTTGCTCTACATGTTTAGTTCCATTGTGTACAATAACTAACATGCATATGAATAAAACATAGTGAGATTATGTAAGGAGTGCATGCAGAAATCCAAAGTGATGGTAGCAACCTGACCCAAAACCAATGATAGCAGGCAGATAATGGCTTCATCAGTTAAAAAATATAGATAATGGCTTCTTTACTGTTTGTTTCCCACCCAACATGAAACTCATAGTCGACACCAGAGATTAACCAGATAGTAGACATATACTATTGATTGTGGCCTCGATATGTACCCCACAACCATTTAAAAACTCAAGTTTGAGCATTAGTTTGGAGCTGACACAGAGTCTAATCGGTGAACGGGATGATAAAGTAGCATGTAATATTAAGCGATGCATAACGTAAGCAGACACGAAAGAGTGCGACCTCTCTTGCGGACCCGTGTAGTCCTTGAGGCCATCTGCTCGGTTGATGATGGTAATGTAGTTGTCGTGGCTGCCGGTGGTGGGGAATAATATCTAAGACGGTGAAAGAAAGTCTGGAGGGCGGATCCCTATTGTGGTGGACCGTTCTATCGTTGGAGCAGCTGAGCTGGGGTGGACGATGACGCAGCAGGAGCGGGACAAACCACACAAGGTTTTCTTTGACAACTATCTGTAAGAGAAGTAATTCTGTAAGGGCTCGTTTGAATTGGAGGATTCTAACAATGCAAGGATAGGAAATACACAGTAATAGGATAGGAACGCATGTGCAAAGAATTTAAAATCACAGGATTTCTGTCAATCCGGGTGTCTGGTTCATAGGAATTGGACGGTCATAGGAATGCAAAGAAGCATGGTCAAATTAAGTCAAACCACAAGAAAATGTACAGTTATAATGCTATTATGCTACTATCACTTAGTCATGTTCTTCATGAATAGGAATTTGAAAAGGAGGGCCAAGTGAATATTACAATTCCTACAATTTTTCTTTGAAAGAGACACTAAAGGAACAAATCCTACAGTTTTCCTTTGCTCCATTCCTTTGAACCAAATGCATTAATAGTAGTACCATAGGAAACTTTTAGATTCCTATGTTTTTACTTCATTCACTTCTCCTTTCAACCACTGGCAATTCTAGTAGGCAGGCTTGAACAGGGAAAAGCCTACACTCAAAAAATGTTTTTGTGCTACTTCTACTACTTTGGACCCAGGCCACTGCCCTACTAGCTCAAATCCCAGGCCCATCTACAAATGCACAGCTCAATGATGACCCACAAGTATAGGGGATCTATCGTAGTCCTTTTGATAAGTAAGACTGTCGAACCCAACGAGGAGCAGAAGGAAATGATAAGCAATTTTCAGTAAGTTATTCTCGGCAAGCACTAAAATTGTCGATAACAGATAGTTTTGTGATAAGGTAATTTGTAACAGGTAACAAGTAATAAAAGTAAATAAGGTGCAGCAAGATGGCCCAATCCTTTTTGTAGCAAAGGACAAGCCTGGACAAACTCTTATATAAAGGAAAACGCTCCCGAGGACACATGTGGATTATCGTCAAGCTACTTTTCATCACGCTCATATGAATCGCGTTCGGTACTTTGATAATTTGATATGTGGGTGGACCGGTGCTTGGGTACTTCCCTTCCTTGGACAAGCATCCCACTTATGATTAACCCCTCTTGCAAGCATCCGCAACTACAAAAGAAGTATTAAGGTAAACTTAACCATAGCATGAAACATATAGAAAGACTTCTCCCATGTCCTCAGGAACAAACGTAACTACTCACAAATCATATTCATGTTCATAATCAGAGGGTATTAATATGCATAAAGGATCTGAAAATATGATCTTCCATGAATTAAACCAACTAGCATCAACTACAAGGAGTAATCAACACTACTAGCAACCCACAGGTACCAATCTGAGGTTTTGAGACAAATATTGGATACAAGAGATGAACTAGGGTTTGAGATGGGATGGTGCTGGTGAAGAGTTTGATGGAGATTGGCCCCCTCCCGACGAGAGGATCGATGGTGATGATTTCCCCCTCCCGGAGGGATGTTTCCCCGGCGGTAGGTATTTCCCTCAGATATGAAACCAAGGTTATCAAACCAGTAAGAGAACCAATCAACACAATGTAAACCCAACACAATGTAAACACCTACACACAAATAACAACTTCTCGCAACCCAACGTGTTAAAGGGGTTGTCAAACCCTTCCGGGGTACGCGCCTCAAGATAGGCAAAAAGGCGTGAGGTAAATTTGTAGTAGATTGATAGATCAAATGCCAAATAAATAAATAAGAATAAATTGCAGCAAAGTATTTTTGGGTTTTTGGTTTAGTAGATATGAAAATAAACGCAAAGGAAAATAGATCGCAAAGGCAAATAATAAGAGAAAGAGACACGGGGGCCGTAGATTTCACTAGTGGCTTCTCTCGAGAAAAATAACAAACGATGGGTGAACAAATTACTGTTGGGCAATTGATAGAACTTCAAATAGTCATGACGATATCCAGGTAATGATCATTATATAGGCATCACATCCAAGATTAGTCGACCGACTCCTGCCTGCATCTACTACTATTACTCCACACATCGACCGCTATCCAGCATGCACCTAGTGTATTAAGTTCATGGAGAAACAGAGTAATGCAATAAGAACGATGACATGATGTAGACAAGATCTATCTATGTAGAGATAGACCCCATCGTTTTATCCTTAGTAGCAATGATACATACATGTCGGTTCCCTTTCTGTCACTGGGATCAAGCACCATAAGATCGAACCCACTACAAAGCACCTCTTCCCATTGCAAGATAAATAGATCAAGTTGGCCAAACAAAACCCAAATATCGGAGAAGAAATATGAGGCTATAACCAATCATGCATAAAAGATATCAAAGAAACTCAAATACTTTCATGGATATAAAAAGATAGATCTGATCATAAACTCAAAGTTCATCGATCCCAACAAACACACCGCAAAAGAGTTACATCATATGGATCTCCAAGATACCATTGTATTGAGAATCAAGAGAGAGAGGTGAAGCCATCTAGCTACTAACTACGTATCCGAAGGTCTACAAAGAACTACTCATGCATCATCGGAGAGGCACCAATGGAGGTGGTGAACCCCATCCGAGATGGTGTCTAGATTGCATCTGGTGGTTCTGGACTCTGTGGCGGCTGGATGAACATTTCGTCGACTCCACTAGGGTTCTAGAAATATTTGGGTATTTATAGAGCAAAGAGGCAGTCCGGGGGGCACCCGAGGTGGGCAAAACCCACCAGGGCGCGTCTGGACCCCCTGGCGCGCCATAGTGGGTTGTGCCTCCCTCGGGGCACCCCCCTAGGCGCAGACAGGGCCCGCTGTGTTCCTTTTGGCCCATAAAAATTCTCTGTAAAGTTTCGTGGCATTTGGACTCTGTTTGATATTCATTTTCTCTGATGTAAAAAACATGGAAAAAACAGCAACTGGCACTTGTCACTATGCCAATAGGTTAGTACCAAAAAATTTATATAAAATGACTATAAAATGATTATAAAACATCCAAGATTGATATTATAACAGCTTGGAACAATAAAAAATTATAGATACGTTGGAGACGTATCAACATCCCCAAGCTTAACTCCTACTCGTCCTCGAGTAGGGAAGTGATAAAAACAGAATTTTTGATGTGGAATGCTGCCTAACATGTCATATCATATTTCTTTATTTATAGCATGGACATTTGGACTTTTATATTGTTCAAAGCAATAATCTAGTTTTGACATGATAATTTAAATACTCGAGCATATCAACAAGCAACCATGTCTTTCAAAATATCAACGCTAAAATAAGTTATCCCTAGCCCATCATGCTCAACCATTGATCCATTCATGAAACACACTCGTGTATTAGCTATGTCGAATACTCAAGTACGATCATATTGCATCCTAGTTGGTGCTTTTTATAAGAGAAGATGGAGACTCAAATTCAAAATAAAAATTGCATAAAGTAAAAGATAGGCCCTTCACAGAGGGAAGTAGGGATTTGTAGAGGTGCCAGAGCTCAAAGCAAAAAACTTAGAGATAAAAACATTTTGGGAGGTGTATCTATCCCACCAACGAAAACGACATAGAGTTCCTAATACTTTCCATGTTTAGATATATCATAGGCGGTTCCCAAACAGAAAATAAAGTTTATTCCTTTTTCCACCATACTTTCACTTTCCATGGCTAGTCGTATCCACGGTTGCCCTCCATATCAACACTTCCCAAGGAATCTATTATTTGACAACATAAAGTAAATTCATTTTTGCATTTCAGGACTGGGCATCCCTAATACCTTTTCCCTACTCTCATGCAATGACAAGTGAATAAACACTCATCTTGAGAATAACTCATCTAGCATGGAAAATATTAGCCACCCCTCACCGCTCCGTGAGCGAAAAAACACACAAAAGAGAAGTTTATTTTGAAAATTAGAGATGGCACATGCAAATTTTCTTAGAACGGAAAATGAATACTGTATATAGGTAGATATAGTGGACTCATGTCGCAAAACTGGGTTAAAGGTTTTTGGATGCACAAATAGTGATCATACTTAGTGCAAAGTGAAGGCTAGCAAAAGATTGGGAAGCGACCAACCAAGAAATGGATAATCTCATAAGCGAGCATTAAGCATAACTAACACCGAATAATGCATCGTAAGTAGGATATAATTTCATTGCATAACTATTGACTTTCGTGCTTGCATAGGGAATCACAAACCTTAACACCAATATTCTTACTAAAGCTTAATTACTCATCAAGATGACTCACATATCACATCATCATATCTCAAAACTATTACTAAGAATCAAGTTTATTTTGTACAATGATCTTCATGAAAGTTTTTATTATATCCTTCTTGGATATCAATCACTTTGGGACTAATTTTTATTTGTTGCTTTTGACAAGCTCAAACAAATTAAGTGAAGATCATGAGCATAATATTTCTTTCTCTCAAATTAATTTAATTGAAGCAAGAGAGAATTTCTTGAAAAATTTACTAACTCTCAAATAAATCTAAGTGAAGCAAGAGAGAATTTCTTCAAAAATACTAAGCACACTATGCTAAAAAAGATATAAGTGAAGCACTAGAGCAAGTCCATAGCTCATAAAAAATTTAAGTGAAGCATAGAGAGGAATTCTAACAATTGATGACATAATTTTGGCTCGCTCAAATAGGTGTGTTCAGCAAGGGATCAAGACTTAAAACACAAAATAAAACAAGAAAAGACTCATATCATACAAGACGCTCCAAGCAAAACACATAGTATGTGATGAATAAAAATATAGTTTCGAGTAAAATACCGATGGTCGTTAGAAGAAAGAGGGGATGCCACTCGGAGGCATCCCCAAGCTTAGTTGGTTGCTCATTTTTGGATAATGGCTTGGGATGCCGGGGCATCCCCAAGCTTAGGCTCTTCCACCCCTTATTCCTTCGTTTATCATAAGATAACCCAAAACATGAAAACTTTAATCACACAAAACTCAACAAAACCTTCGTGAGATCCGTTAGTATAAGAATAATAAATCACTACTATAAGTGTTGTATCAAACCAATTCATATTTTCTTCTTGCATTATATCTACTGTATTCCAACTTTTCTATGGCAAAAACTCATCAAAGAAAACCATAGAGCCATCAAAATAAGCACACAACACAAAGAAAACAGAATCTGTCAAAACAGAACAGTCTGAAGCAATCTGACTATTTCGAATACTTCTATTACTCCAAAAATTCTTAAAAAATAGGAAGACCTGAGAAATTTGTATATTGTTATAGTGCAAGTGGAATGGGTATTTTATCGCTCTCTGGTAAAAAATGATAAATAATTTGTGAGTGAAAAAGTTTCTATTTTTTCAGCAAGATCAAACAACTATCACCCAAGAAGATCCTAAAGGCTTTACTTGGCACAAACACTAATTAAAACATAAAAAACCAATCATAACAGTAGCATAATTGTGCTAACACTCAAAAACAGTAAGCAAAAAGCAAAAATAAATTTTATTCACTGGGTTGCCTCCCAACAAGCGCTATAGTTTTATGCCCTTAGCTAGGCATAAAGCAAGGATCTAAGTCTTGTCATCCTTGTCCAACTCTTCAATCAAACTCTTAGAACCTTCCAAAGATTTAGCATAAATATTTTCGATAATAACACTTCTAGGAATAAATCCAAAGATTTCATTCCTGCATAAAGGATCTCTTATCACTTCAACAAAATCCGGGTGAATACCGATCATCTTAAGATCTTCTTTATTAATATTACTAGATATTGCACCCTTGTTATTGGAAGCTCTACCAATTTTAACGGGAGTTTTTTCAATAGTTTTAGTGGAAGTGAAATCCGTGCTTAGATTACTAAAAATCTCTTGTAATTTATTAATCCGAGAAGGGCTTTCTTATATTCTATCATGATTTATGGTACCCTTTTCCCTTAACAACTTAAGAATATCTCCCGCTTTTGACCCCATATTGGTGGCAAAATTATTCATCTTTTATCTATAATTCCCATATGATCTTCGGTGAGCATTTTATTTTCAATAGCATCTTGTCTTTCCATAACATTCTCAAGAGTCAAAGTTATTTCATTAATCATGAGGGGTGGTGAGACCACTAAATTTCCCATAGCATTAAAGGCATCAAGAGAAGGACACATCAAGAAATTTCCACCGGTAATTGTATCAAGGATGAATCTATACCAAGTGGTGATGCCAACATAAAAACAACGAAGAACAACGGTGGATTGCTTACGGATAGATCTATTATGAGCATTGCAAATCCTATACCAAGCATCTTTTAAATTTTCTCCTCCCCTTTTTTAAAGTTGACAACCTCGTTCTCGGGAGTGCAAGCAATAGGAGAAGAACTATCCATAATGATAATAACGGCAAACAAGGTTGCACACAAAGACATTTTTGGCAAGAAAGCGGCGAACAGAAAAGAGGGGCGAATAAAACGACAAATTTTTGTGAAGTGGGGGAGAGGAAAACGAGAGGCAAATGGCAAATAATGTAAATTGCGAGGAGATGATATTTGTGATTAGGAACCTGGTATATGTTGAATATCCTCCCCGGCAATGGTGCCAGAAATTCCTTTTGATGTCGCTTGAAGCTACGTCGGCATTTCCCCAAAGAAGAAGGGATGATGCAGCACAGCGGCGGTAGGTATTTCCCTTAGATATGAAACCAAGGTTATCGAACCATTAGGAGACCAAGCAACACAACGTAAACAGCACCTACACACAAATAACAACTTCTCGCAACATGACGTGTTAAAGGGTTTGTCAATCCCTTCCAGGGTACAGCGCCTCAAGATAGGCAAACATACATGAAATAAATTTGTAGTAGATTGATAGATCGAACGCCAAATAAATAAATAAGAATTAATTGGAGCAAAGTATTTTTGGGTTTTTGGATTAGTGTATCTGAAAATAAACACAAAGGAAAATAGATCGCAAAGGCAAATAATAAGAGAAAGAGACTCGGGGGCCGTAGGTTTCACTAGTGGCTTCTCTCGAGAAAATTAGCAAACGGTGGGTGAACAAATTACTGTTGGGAAATTGATAGAACTTCAAATACTCACTACGATATCTAGGCAATGATCATTATATAGGCATCACGTCCAAGATTAGTAGACCGAATCCTGCCTGCATCTACTACTATTACTCCACACAGCTACCACTATTCAGCATGCATGTAGTGTATTAAGTTCATGGAGAAATGGAGCAATGCAATAAGAACGATGACATGATGTAGACAAGATCTATCTATGTAGAGATAGACCCCATCATTTTATCCTTAGTAGCAACGATACATATGTGTCGGTTCCCTTTCTGTCACTGGGATCAAGCATCGGAAGATCGAACCCACTACAAAGCACCTCTTCCCATTGCAAGATAAATAGATCAAGTTGGCCAAACAAAACCCAAATATCGGAGAACAAATACGAGGCTATAAGCAATCGTGCATAAACGAGATCAAAGAAACTCAAATACTTTCATGGATATAAAATGATAGATCTGATCATAAACTCAAAGTTCATCGATCCCAACAAACACATCACAAAAGAGTTAGATCATATGGATCTCCAAGAGACCATTGTATTGAGAATCAAGAGAGAGAGATGAAGCCATCTAGCTACTAACTACGGACCCGAAGGTCTAGAAAGAACTACTCACGCATCATCGGAGAGGCGCCAATGGAGGTGGTGAACCCATCCGAGATGGTGTCTAGATTGGATCTGGTGGTCCTGGACTCTGCAGCGGCTAGATGAATATCTCGTCGACTCCCCTAGGGTTCTGGAAATATTGGGGTATTTATAGAGCAAAGAGGCAGTCCAAGGGGCACCCGAGGTGGGCACAACCCACCAGGGTGCACCTGGGCCTCCTGGCGTGCCCTGGTGGGTTGTGCCTCCCTCGAGGCACCCCCAGGTGTAGCCAGGGCCCGTTGTGTTCCTTTTGGCCCATAAAAATTCTCCGTAAAGTTTTGTGTCATTTGGACTCCGTTTGATACTGATTTTCTGCGATGTAAAAAATAGGGAAAAAAATAGCAACTGGCACTTGGCACTATGTCAATAGGTTAGTACAAAAATGATATAAAATGACTATAAAATGATTATAAAACATCCAAGATTGATAATATAACGGCATGGAACAATAAAAAATTATAGATACGTTAGAGACGTATCACTCACTTCTTTTCATATAGTAGGAGAAACTAATCGTATTTCACGTTACTACGTGTGCTCAGTGGACAATTTATATAACATGTACAGTAAAAAAGCAATGCAACAAGTGTACAACCTCTTTGGCGAAGCCATGTCGATCTCAGCATGACTGGGTTGGTCAGTGAGGATGCTCCAGTTGATGTGGTTGTGGGAGGAGGGGAAGAAGATCTTAGGCGTTTGGAGAAGGAGCCGAGGGTACTGCTCCGTTGTGATGGAGGGTTTCGTCGTTGGAGCAGCTCCGTTGAGTTGTACGACGGCGAGGCCGAAGCAGGACAAGAGAGACAACGTTAACCTGAGTGGAATTCTAATAACATATCCAATAGATGATGTAAAATACATAACCACAAAGTGCTAGATCTAAAATACAACAACCACTCATCTTTGAACTTAACTATCGAAAGTGAATTTAACTGTCGAAACTGAATTTTACTGCTAAAACTGAATTTTGTTGTCGAAACTAAATTTTACTACCAAAACTGAACGCACTAGTATAAGAAAAGTAGTAGCAGCGCCTGGAGCAGCAGCGCGTGCGAGAGGCGGGGCTGCTGGTCGTGTAGCAGCATCTCGGGTAGCAGCTGCAGGGGCTCGAGCAAGAGCAGGATCTGTTGCTCGTGCACCAGCAACATACACAAGAGTAGAGCAGCAGCGCAAGCAAGAGCAAGAGCGAGAGCAGCAGCAAGAGCAAGAGCAAGAGCATACCAGGCAGGGGACCGAGAGCAAGAGCAGAGCAGTAGCGCGAGCGAGAGCCAAAGCACCGGCAACTCCTACTGATGTGGACGTCGACGCCAAGGGAGCGGCGCCATGGAGTAAGTGGCCGGGGACACCGCCGTGGATGGAACCGCGCCATGTTGTCTCGGGACCGAGCGCCGACAGCACCGTGAGATCGAATCAAGAAGAAAATGCAGCGATTAGTGTAGAACCTCTTTGGTGGCGCCGATTAGGCCTTAATTCATCTGAGGAATCGGTGATGATGCTGCTCTTCTGGTGGTGTAGGTGAAGACGAGAGTGTGGGAATGGAGGTGGCATGAAAGACGAGGGGAACATTGGGGTAGCTCCTTGGAGGTGGAGGACGGGGTGGCTGAACTAGCGGGACGATGAGATCGATGACGGATCCTCATCTGATGTAGTGGATGAGGGACATCGAGGTGTTGCTGTGGACGACATCGTCGGGGAAGAGGCTCCAGCTGGGTGGGTGGACGAAGGAGGGTGTGGGACTTTGTGGGTTTTCGCAGCTTCGGTGTACGAATGGGGGCGGAGGGGATGGGAGGGGGGAACCATGGCTTAGGGACGCGCTTGTCCGAAATGTGGGGTAAGTTACGAAAGTAACCCCACCGATTTGAACTAGGTGGTTCTTTCGGTTCAAGGGTATCACGGTAATTTCTCATGTCGGGATTTGGCAGGAGGGGGGAGTTTTCGCGCGCGTTGTAATTTTGGGATAGCAAGGCGCCGGTTGAGATGGAGGGAGTTTTCGGAGCACAACAAGACAAAGAGATATCTTAAAAAATTTGGGTAACAAGGCGTGGGTTGAAATTTCCGGACAAGCCTAACGTGTACTGTACCAAATTAATTCGCACTTCCCTTGACGAAAAACAAAAAGAAATCAATTCGCACCACACAAGAGAGTCTAGTCCCGTGTACTGTACCAAATCAATTCGCACTACAAATGCCATTCAAAACTTTGAATCCATGTTATGTTCAATTAAAATATTTCACTACATGTATAATGCATGCAACCTGCTACTCAAATGAACGTTTTAGTGCATTCCAAACGTATATACTACCGCTTCAATATGAACTAAATTTGAATTTGTTTCTCTATTTGAATAAGATCTAAGATCATGAATGTTGTCAAGTTAAAACATTTGAATTCATTTCTCTAATTTAATAAGATCTACCATCATCATTATTGTCAAGTTAAACCATCGTTTGTATATTATCTTCACAGCACAACACATGATTACTGTTGAGTTAGATATGAACTATGTGTACTATATGAACTCGAACTCGAATTTTTGAAGCCACTTTATGTTGATTTCAAATCACAGTACATCTCAAGCCCTAGCTAGATCTTCATAATCTAAACCATGTCTCATATGTATGTGTTTATGACATAATGTATGGTGCCCCGCCCCCTACGCCTACAAGTATTTAGATGTGAGTTGCAAACGCCACACATTATCACAAATTCAAATAAAATGTGAGATTGTTCGATATATAGTATGGTTTAGATTGTTTGATATTTAGTTGTGAGCTGCAAATGCCACACATTATCACAAATTCAAATAAAATGTGAGATTGTTCGATGTATAGTTTGGTTTAGATTGTTCGATATTTAGCTGTGAGTTGCAAACACCACACATTATCACATTATGGTATAACATGTCCAAAACCACACCACCCGTATCACCTCTATATTCATGCATGCATATGTTTATAACACTATGATCTCCTATTCAAATATATGAATCCACTTTCATATCGAATTATGATATTTGTTAGTCACTTACACTCACACAATCCTCTAACCTTTGTAGCTAACACTAACTTTCTCTCATGCATGCACACGCCCTCCCCCTCCCTCGGCATTCTATCCATCACGCACATTCATTTATTTCTTTAGGTCATTTTCCCACGGTCTCCACAACTCCTTTCCGACACACACCGATCGATAAACCTCTCCAATGATGTCTGCCTACCACATACACACACACTTTCCATCTCCTCCTTTATGTGTCCATGCCTCATGTCTCTCATACGGTCCCACACACATGTAAACTCTCGCCCTGATATGTCTTCGTCGTATCTCCTTTTCCAAACTCTTTTGCCCTTGTTTTGGACTCTAACTTGCATGATTTGAATGAAACTAACCCGAACTGATGCTGTTTTCAGCAGAATTGCCATGGTGTTATTTTTGTGCAGAATAAAAAGTTCTCGGAATGACCTGAAACATCACAGAGATAAGTTTTGGAATTAATAAAAAATATTGGTGAAAGAATCAAGTGAAGGGGGCCCACACCCTGGCCACAAGGGTGGGGGATGCCCCCAACCCCCTGGGGTACGCCACCCAACCTTGTGGGCCCCCTGGACCTCCACCGACCTCAACTCCAACTCCATATATTCACGTTTGGGGAAAAATCAGAGAAAAGGATTCATCGCGTTTTACGATACGGAGCCGCCGCCAAGCCCTGTTCTTCCTCGAGAGGGCAGATCTGGAGTCCGTTTTGGGCTCCGGAGAGGGGAATCCATCGCCATCATCATCATCATCAACCATCCTCCATCACCAATTTCATGCTGCTCACCATCGTGCGTGAGTAATATTATCATAGGCTTGCTAGACCGTGATGAGTTGGATGAGATTTACCATGTAATCGAGTTAGTTTTGTTAGGGTTTGATCCCTAGTATCCACTATGTTCTAATATTGATGTTGCTATGACTTTGCTATGCCTAATGCTTGTCACTCGGGCCCGAGTGCCATGATTTCAAACCGGAACCTATTATGTTTTCATCAATATATTTGTGTTCTTGATCCTATCTTGCAAGTTATAGTCACCTACTACGTGTTGTGATCCGGCAACCCCGGAGTGACAATAGTCGGGACCACTCCCGGTGATGACCGTAGTTTGAGGAGTTCATGTATTCACTAAGTGCTAATGCTTTGGTCAAGTACTCTATTAAAAGGAGGCCTTAATATCCCTTAGTTTATAGTAGGACCCCGCTGCCATGGGAGGGTAGGACAAAAGATGTCATGCAAGTTCTTTTCCATTAGCATGTATGACTATATTCGGAATACATGCCTACATTATATTGATGAATTGGAGCTAGTTCTGCGTCACCCTATGTTATAACCGTTGCATGATGAATGCCATCCGACATAATTATCCATCATCGATCCATTGCCTACGAGCTTTTCACATATTGATCTTTGCTTCATTACTTTCCCGTTGCCACTATTACGATTTCTACAAAATGGGTACTGTTACTTTTGCCACCGTTACCATTACTTCCATACTACTTTGCTACTAAATTTTTTGCTGCAGATATTAAGTCTTTCAGGTGTGGTTGAATTGACAACTCAACTGCTAATACTCAAGAATATTCTTTGTCTTCCCTTGTGTCGAATCAATAAATTTGGATTGAATACTCTACCCTCGAAAACTATTGTGATCCCCTATACTTGTGGGTTACCAAGACCTTTTTCTGGCGCCGTTGCCGGGAGCATAGCTCTATTCTTTGAGTCACGTGGGATTTATATCTGTTCATCACTATGAGGAATCTGAAAGATCAAAGAACAAAGATTTTTCCCTCAACTACGAGGGGAGGTAAGGAACTGCCATCTAGCTCTGCACTTGATTCTCCTTCTATTTTGCGTAAACTTGCGACACCTACACCTGCTATTGATTCTGATATGTCGCATGTTATTGATGATGCCACTTCTAATATGCATGATGCTTTTGATGAAACTACTTCTTTGCTTGATGATACTATGCCACTAGGTGAATTTCTTGATGAATAACTTGCTAGGGTTAGAGAGAGTGAAATTACTGAAACTGATGATATTATTGAAAATGATGATTATGATTCTCCCCCTAGATATGAATTACCTGTTGTACCTGAGGGTTATGTTATGGATGAAGAAACTGCTAGAGACTTCTTTGCTTGCAATGATAGAGAGGATCTTAGGAAATAGTTAGCTAAGCTGAAAGAAAAATCCTTGAATGCTAGAATGAAATATGATCCTAATTTTGCTACTTCACCTATCTTTGTTACAGATAAGGATTATGAATTCTCTGTCGATCCTAAGTTAATTATTTTGGTTGAATCTGATCCTTTTCATGGTTATGAATCTGAAACTGTTGTGGCACATCTTACTAAATTGAATGATATAGCCACCCTATTTGCTCATGAGGAAAAAATTCGCTATTACTATATTCTTAAATTGTTTCCTTTCTCGTTAAAAGTTGATGCTAAACTATGGTTTAATTCCATTGCTCCTGGTTGTGTGCATAGTCCCGGGGATATGATTTACTACTTCTCTGCAAAATATTTCCCCGCTCATAAGAAACAAGCTGCTTTAAGGGAAATATTTAATTTTGTGCAAATTGAAGAACAGAGTCTCCCACAAGCTTGGGAGAGGCTTCTCCAATTACTTAATGCTTTCCGTGATCATCCTCTCAAGAAAAATGAAATACTTGATATCTTTTTTAATGGACTAACCGATGCTTCCAGAGACCACCTGGATAGTTGTGCTGGTTGTGTTGGGAAAGAACTGTTGAGAAAGCTGAATTGCTATTGAATAATATATTGAGTAATGATAATGACTGGACACTTCCTGAACCAACTCTTAAGCCAATTGCAAAGAAAAGGGGTATTCTATTTCTCTGTCCTGAAGACATGCAAGAGGCAAAGAAATCTATGAAAGAAAAAGGTATTAAAGCTGAAGATGTTAAGAATTTACCTCCTATTGAAGAAATACATGGTCTTGATAACCCGACACACGTAGTAGAGGTAAACTCTCTCTGTAGATTTGATCAAGGTGATATTCCTCATAATAAGTCTGCTAGACAATGCTTGGATGAGTTTGATAATTTTATTGTCAAACAAGAAAACTTCAATGCTTATGTTAGTAGACAATTGAAATGTAATGCTTACATTCTTGATCACTTGGGTAATTATATGAGTAGAACTATTAATGATCTTAAGCTTATTAGTAAACATGCTTCCATGGTTACCACTCAAGTAGAACAAGTACTTAAGGCTCAAGATGATTTGCTTAATGAGTTGAATCGTAAGAATAATGATAATGTTGTTAGGGTTATGACCAGAGGTGGTAAAATGACCCAGGAACCTTTGTATCCCGAGGGTCATCCTAAGAGAGTTGAGCGAGATTCTCAGAGAACTAATACTGATGCATCTAGTCCTTCTAAGAAAAATAAAAAGAAAACTGAGAGGACTTTGCATGCTAGTGAACCTTCTATAGACGAACCTGAGAATCCCAATGATATTTTTATTTCTGATGTTGAGACACAGTTGAGTAATGAACACGAACCTAGTGATAATGTTAATGATGATGTTCATGTTGATGCTCAACCTAGTAATGATAATGATGTAGAAATTGAACCTGTTGTTGATCTTGATAACCCACAATCAAAGAATCAACGTTATGATAAGAGAGACTTTTGTTGCTAGGAAACATGGTAAAGAAAGAGAACCTTCGGTTCAGAAACCCATGCCCTTTCCTCCTAAGCCATCCAAGAAAAAGGATGGTGGGGATTTTGAGTGCTTTGCTAGAATGATTAGACCTATCTTTTTGCGTTTGCGTTTGACTGATATGCTTAAAATGCCTCCTTATGCTAAGTATATGAAAGATATTGTTACTAATAAAAGAAAGATACCAGAAGCTGAAATTTCCACCATGCTTTCTAATTATACTTTTAAGGGTGGAATACCAAAGAAACTTGGAGATCCAGGAGTACCAACTATACCATGCTCCATTGAAAGAAACTATGTTGAAACTACTTTATGTGATCTTGGAGCCGGTGTTAGTGTTATGCCTTTCTCTTTATATCATAGACTTGAATTGAATAAGTTGACACCTACTGAAATTTCTTTGCAAATGGCTGATAAATCAACTGCTATACCCATCGGTATTTGTGAGGGTGTGCCTGTTGTGGTTGCAAATATTACTATCCTAACGGACTTTGTTATTCTAGATATTCCCGAGGATGATAGTATGTCGATCATCCTTGGTAGACCCTTTTTGAATATTGCATGGCCTGTTATTGATTGCAACAAAGGCAATGTCACTTTTCATGTTAATGGTAATGAGCATATGGTACACTTTCTGAAGAAACAACCTCAAGTCCATGGTATCAATTCTATTGAATTTTTAACTATTACTATTGGAGGTTTTGAATTCCCTCTTCCTACTGCCAAAAAGAAGTATCATATTCTTATTGTTGGGGAAATGCACATCCTCGTTGAGGTAACCTAGTGTTATTCGAAAGTTCTCCGGTTTCATGTCATTCGGAAGAAGTTTGTTAAGAAGACTTGATCAACCTTGTTAATGGATTTCTTTTGATGAGCATGAGATGGATGAATTTAGAAGGCACAATTCTCTATACCCATCTTTTACTTTCTATTAATTAGATTAAATAAAGAAAAAATAGTATTTTCTGTCTGTTTTCTAAATTATCCGTGCAATAAAAAATGTCCCAAAAATAAAAGTTCTCCAAATGCCCTGAAAATTTAGTATGATTTTTTATATATTATTTTAGAATTTCTGGCACTGAACACACACCAGGGGGGCTCACCAGCTGGCCACAAGGGTGGAGGGCGCGCCCACCCCCTTGGGGCGCACCCCCAACCTTGTGGTCCCCACATGGCCAATTATTCCAGCACCCATCCTCTCCTTCCTCCAGCAAAAATCACCCCATAGCTCAAACTCGTGTTCTTGCTCATCTTTCTACCATTTTCGATCTCCTTGCTCAAAGCTCCATTAACAAAACTGCTTTGGGGGATTGTTCTTCGGTATGTGACTCCTCCAAAGGTCCAATTAGTTTTTGTTCTTGTGCTTTATTCATTGCAATTTTTTTGCTGCTGTGGTGACCTTGTTCTTGAGCTTGCATGTCAAATTTATATGGTCCAAAGTAGTTTTGATGCATGATATAGATTCTAGGCACTTGCAGGAGTAGTTGCTATCAACTTTGTTGAGTTTTGTGCACTTCTATTTTGAGTCACTAAAAAATTCAAAAAAATAAGAGAAAAAAATGTCTAGGAGAATGTACCAAGGTGGTTCTTAAAGGAAGCAAGCACCGAGGCATGCGATACGCGAACTGGACCTTGAAATGCCAAGGGAAGCTCAAGTAAGGCCTTGTGAATGGCTGTTGGATGAATTTATGGATCGTGTGGGTTTCAAGGATGAGTTCCATGCATATGTAAAAATGTCGGCATTGAAGATTTCTTATAAGACAAGTGCTTACAATATTATTATCTCACCGATTCCTTCATTCGGAGGTTTGAGTTTCCATCTAAGCGTAATACTCATACTGTCCTGTTTGATCTTTATGATGAATCTTATACCATGGACCTAGAATACTTTTGTGATGCGTGCAAAATTCTGCAATGGGGTAGTCTTAGTGAGCCTGACAAATCTGAATATAATGATTTCCTTGCTAGCATCATTGTTGGAGAAACTAGAAATATCACACAAGCCTCCATGGGGAGCATCCATTTTCCGGCCGTACATTGTTTTGCTCTCTTTATAGGAAGATGCATTAATGGTAAACATGATCATAGGCACCTTTGTGCTTCAGATCTTAGTGTCCTCAAGTGTGCGGTGTTGCATGACAAACGGTATAATTTAGGGGCTATTATTGCTAGGAGGTTACACCATAATGCTAAAGATGGAGATTTATTTGGTGGGATTTATGCAACTCGTTTAGCTAACTATTTGGGTGTACCTATTAGAGGGTATGATATTCAGTTTCCACATACTTTTCTAGATTACGAGGCTATGGTACGCTACCATTTTCTTCTGAGGAATGAATAGTTCCTCCAGTACCGACTAATCTTTGGTAGACGACACACCGTCCATGTTACTCTTCCTGCTCCTGCTTTCTTTAACTTTTAGGCAAATGGGAGATATTTTATAACTAGAGAGGAGGCAAACGAGTACGAGAGATCAGCGGAGGCTACTCGTCTTCAGGAAGCAGCTTGCCAAGCGGTAGCTGCCGCAGCACAGTAGGACCCCAACTATGATTCCGGATATCATCCAGGCCAGTGGTGGCCTTAGACCAACTTAGGCCAAAAGCCTAAGCTTGGGGGAGTATGTATTTCTCACCGACATTACATTCATGTTCACACACTCATTTCAGTTGTCGGTGCTGATACTTTTTCATTGTATTATCCATGTTAGTTTATTTCTTTTTCCCGCTTTCTTCGTGTGTTTTTGAAAAAACCTTAAAAAACCAAAAAAATAGTTGTAGTCTATTTCCCTTCTATGCATGCTTAGTTGTAGTATTAAAATAAAACCTAAAAAGATTTCTCATTCTTCTTTTGCTTGTGGGGAGCTTTCCCATGTAAATATTTTTTCTCGTTCTTGTTTTACTTTCTATAGAAAACAAAAACTCCAAAAATATTCCAGTGTGTTCTCTGAAATTCTTTTTATTTTCTTTAGGGGTCGAGTGGAGAAGACCACGATGAAAATGTTGAGTGGCTCTCATATATATTATTGTTGATCTAACAAAGAGCCCATATTACCTTGTCTTCTCCTTTGAATAAATGTTTGCAGATTCCAGCTTAGTCCAATGCATGTGCACTATTATTATTATCCACACCGTTCGGTTGTGCAAGTGAAAGGCAATAATGACGATATATGATGAAATGATTGAGATGAGGAAAAGCTGGTATGAACTCGACCTATCTTGTTTTTGTAAATATGATTAGTGTATCGTTCTTGATTCAGCCTATTGTGAATGAAACATGTTTGCAATGATGATTAGAGATTATAGCTACCCATGCCATGCTTACTTAGCTAGGAGCTTATAATGGTTTACCTTGTGTGCCAACATGGAAATTTAAAATGGTTGTGATGTAGTATGATAGGATAGTATCCTCCTTGGAATGATTCAAGTGGCTTGACTTGGCACATGTTCACACATGTAGTTGAAACAAAATCAACTTAGCCTCCACGATATTTATGTTCATGGTGATTTATATCCTACTCATGTTTGCATTCAACATTGGTTAATCTCGATGCATGTTTATGACTGTTGTCGCTCTCTAGTTGGTCGCTTCCCAATCTCTTTCTAGCCTTCACTTGTACTAAGCGGGAATACTGCTTGTGCATTCACTTCCGTAAACCCCAAAGTTGTTCCATATGAGTCCACCATACCTTCCTATATGCGGTTTTACCTGCCGTTCCAAGTAATTTGCAGGTGCCAAACTCTAAACCTTCAAATGATAATTTCTTGTGTATGCTCTAATCGCTCATGTACCAACTAGGGTTGTCAATATCTTCCATGCTAGGTGGGTTATTCTCACGATGAGTGTACTCCGCTCATCATTCACGAGAAAATGGCTGGTGACCGGGATGCGCAGTCCCATGCTCAAATCAAATCAAAATAATTGCAAATAGAACTCCCCCAGGATTGTTTTTAGTTGGACGGTACCGTTGTTTCGGACCAGCCGTGGAGTGTGCTTGTTGGTGGTGGGGGAGTATAAACTTTACCATTATGTTTGGGAACCACCTATAATGTATGTAGCATGGAAGATACTGAGATCTCTTGGTTGTTATGTTGACAATGAAAGCATACTGCTCAAAATATTATTTATCTCTGTTTTAAAAACTCGAGCTCTGGCACCTCTACAAATCCCTACTTCCCTCTATGAAGGGCCTATCTATTTACTTTTATTGTTGAGTCATCATCCTCTTATAAAAACACCAGTTAGAGAGCACCACTGTCATTTGTATGCACTGTTATTAATTTATATTGAGTATGATTGTGACTGGATCTCTTTTACCATGAATTACAATGTCGAGTCAGTACTTGATCTTCAAGGGTGCTCTGCATTTATGTTTGCGGTCTCATAAAGGGCTAGCGAGATACCATCTTGCTATATCATATCCTGATTGTTTTGAGGAAGTGTTGTCATCCGAGATTTATTATTATTGCTCGCTAGTTGATTGTGCCATTGATATGAGTAAATGTGAGACCTAAACGTTATTGTGAATATGGTTAGTTCATGATCTTTGCTGAAAACTTGAATGTTGGCTTTATCACTTTTAGTTTGTCAACTGAATTGCTTGAGGACAAGCAATGGGTAAAGCTTGGGGGGAGTTGATACATCTCCATCGTATCTACTTTTCCAAACTCTTTTGCCCTTGTTTTGGACTCTAACTTGCATGATTTGAATGGAACTAACCTGGACTAACGCTGTTTTCAGTAGAATTGCCATGGTGTTATTTTTGTGCAGAATAAAAGGTTCTCGGAATGACCTAAAACTTCATGGAGATAAGTTTTGGAATTAATAAAAAATATTGGCGAAACAATCAAGTGAAGGGAGCCCACTGTCGGTGTCAAAACCGACGGATCTCGGGTAGGGGGTCCCGAATTGTGCGTCTAAGGTCGATGGTAATAGGAGACAAGGGACACGATGTTTACCCAGGTTCAGGCCCTCTCTATGGAGGTAATACCCTACGTCCTGCTTGATTGATATTGATGAATAGGAGTATTACAAGAGTTGATCTACCTCGAGATTGTAATGGCTAAACCCTAGAGGTCTAGCTTGTATGGCTATGATAATGAGTATCCTATCAGGACTAAGTCCTCCGGTTTATATAGACACCAGAAGGATCTAGGGTTACACAAGGTCGGTTACAAAGCAAGGAATCTACATATTCGATCGCCAAGCTTGCCTTCCATGCCAAGGAGAGTCCCATCCGAACACGGGTGCAGTCTTCGGTCTTCGTAACTTCACAGCCCATCAGTCCGGCCCATGGCCAATTGGCCGGATGCCCGAGGACCCCTTAGTTCAGGACTCCCTTAGTAGCCCCTGAACCTGGCTTCAATGAAAAGGTATTCGGCGCATAGTGCTGCCTTCGACATTGCAAGGCGGGTTCCTCCTTCCGAACTCTAAAGTAGTCTTCAGACGAATTGATTGTGTCCAGACCCGTAACATACATCCGTAGAGAGTATAGTATTCTGCGAATCCAATCTGCCGACAACTCTTAGTAATGTGACGTCACGCTTTCTCGGTCACTATTTCAAACTGTTTCCCGTCCCGCCGTTCCATGTTTTGGGGCGTGGTTTTCATTGACACGTCTTGTCAAATCAGAGATCGTGTCCCCTAATTGCGGGATTTTCATCAATACGAGTGTGGGTAACCCAACCGTCCTGCAGGAAAGATTCCTTAGGAATAGGCAGGTTCTTAGGCTTAGGAGGAGGCGTTCAATACCCGCGGCCTTTATAAAGGAACCAAGGGTCGTCCTTTCATGCCAAACCTCTCCTCAGCCTTCCCAACCTCGAGCTCTAGCACCCAAGGTTCGACTTCATTGTTCCAAGCCTCCCCATCATGTCCAGACCCAGCTTTCAAGGCCGATGGATGGCTTCCTCCGTTACAGAAGAAGATATCGCAAAGCTTCGGGCGGCCAGATATTTGACCGCGGAGGTCCACCACAGGCTTCCTGCTCAAGGACAGGTTATTTCGACCCCCAGATCCGGCGAGAGGGTCGTATTTATCTCCCACTTCCTTCGGGGGCTAGGGTTCGCTCTTCACCCCTTCGTCTGGGGGCTAATGTTTTATTACGGACTAGATTTTCATGGCCTAGCCCCGGACTCTATCCTCCACGTCTCGATGTTTATCATTACATGTGAGGCCTTCCTCTGAATCCCCCACACTTCGGCTTATGGCCTAAGACCTTCTGTGTGAAGCCGAAGGTAGTCGACGGGGAACAGGTGGAGTGCGGCGGTGCTATGAGCCAACTCACCAGCACTCCTTGGCCAAAAGGTTCTTTTACCAAAACTTCCAACCACTGGCAGTGGGAGTGGTTTTACGTTACGGATCCCCGCAGCACCAAGTGGTAGCCGCACCCACATTCCGTCCTGGCCCACCTTTACAGCTTGCATCATGGGTCAACAAGGGGCTGGACTGGGGATCAGTTGATGAAGTGCAGACTTTACAGAGCCGCATCCGAACCCTCCTCGAGAGAGACATCGATCTTGTCAACATGATCCAAGTGATGTTATTTCGCCGAATCCTGCCATGCCAACGCAGGACTCGCCGCATGTGGGAGCTTAATCCAGAAGGACCACAAACCCTCCAACACTTCTTCGGCACCACACACAAAGGGATGTGGAAGTTATTTTTCGGGAAGCGGAAACATTGGCCGGACACTACCAAGGATGCTGGCCTTAACTGCAACCATCCGGACACCCTGGTAAGGACTTGGCTCCCGAATACTTTGTAATTATGCATACCATAATATGGTACTGAGCAAGCTATCTTCTTCCAGGGCTGGACAAAGAAGGCGGAACTAATTATGTGTTCGGCCCCTCTGCCCGAGGGCCCAGCGAATCCTGTTCTAACAAGGATGCTGGCCCTGGCACCATACCATATGCCTGTGAAGGAGGGCGAGGCGGAGAGTGAGAGGACCAAAGATGGCCCCTATTCCAAGGGTGCATCGGACTTTGTGTCCGGAGGAATTAAAATCCCCTCATCCGAAGACAAAAGTAAAGGGGGGCCACTGTCTCCTTCCCTCTTAGGAAGAAAAGGTCCGCCTCCGAAGATTGGGAGAAGTAGGCTCCTAAGCGAGGCAAGGTGCCTCAGGTGGGTGGCTCAGGCTTGGAGGATGTCGAAGCGCAGTCTCATGACGAGGACAAGCCTCAGGCCAAATCGTAAGTGAACAAGGCTGTTTTAAACATGTCCCGTTCTTTTCTTATAATGCCTGGGATATATATTTTTTGTAGCTCAGCACGCAGTCTTCCTCAACAATCCTCTTCCTTGGGGGACCTTCTCCCAGAGATGATGGAAAGTGAGACACCCCCACCGGCCTCTCCGTCCAATAGGGCGGACGACTTCGAGGTGTCGTCATGGAGGGTCTCCTCCGACCAACAAGTGGTGCAAGGAATGATGAAGACATTACCCGAAGGTGATACTTAGGTGGCCCAGGGTCCGGGGAACAACAACGAGGGCGCCGAACAATCCGATATGCAGCCGGATACGAATGAACGGATCCCCTCAGAGGGTGGCCGTACTCCTATGGCAGCCTCCGGAGACCCAGAGGCGCCGGATATCTAGACGAACATGCTGTGGCAGGCGTCCGTATAAGAGGAACATCGTACCTTGATGGGCACAGTGGTTGAAAAGGTCCAGTCCGCGAAGAGCGGATTGGATGAAGCCTTTTCGATCCTACTAAGAGGCTACGAGGTTTGTACTGTAATATGTGCAATTGTGTTTTATTTGCAAAATACACCTGTGTATAGATAGTAGCCCCTGAGACTCGGGTTGGCTTCCCATGGGAGGCGAACGGAGGATCAAGAAGAAATATTCAAGGACTAATCTGATTAACTTGAACACAGGCTGCTTCCCCCTGACTACTTCCCAGACTATGGATATAGCCGAGCTGCAACGGAAGCTTGATATGGACGGGGATGACATTGCAATAATCAATATGCGTCTTGATGAATCGCAAGGTATGTATTCGGGGCATTCCCTTCATATACATTGTTGTGATGTAAGCATGATGCTGAAAGTTATATACTGTAATACACATGGCTGCAGATGGTGCTGCCGCCGTTGAAATGCTTCGGGCGGAGCTGGCCCGGGCCAAGGAGCAGGCCCGGTGTTGTAATGCAGCTGCCGAAAAGGCATCGGCTGAGTTAAAAGCCGAATGAGCTGCTCGGCGTCAAGATGAGGAGAAGATGTCCATGATGGCGCTCGGACTAAAAAATGCTGCTAGCCGCTGTGAATTCCTTGAGAAGGAGAATGAAGCCAAAACGGCTGAAATTGACAAGGCCTTACGAGAGACGAGAGAAGCGCAATCTGAATCCAGAGATGCCCGTGAGGAGATCCGGCAAGCTAGGGAGATTGTAACTGGTGCGCCATTTTTGCTACAGACTAAGTTCGGCGATCTGAACTATGCTCAGCTTAACCAATTGTGGATTTCCCGGACGAGTTTTTAGACTTGCCGAAGAGTTCTTCCGATGCGGCGCTGTTTTACCAGACGCGAGAGGGGTATGCAACGGAGAAGCTTTTCTAGTCAAAATTCGGCGCCTCGAAGCGCCCCCTATTGCTGAATGAGCAGATGTCCCAGTGGGACGAGCTTCATAGGATATCCGGCGCTGCCATGAAGAATGTCATAATTCAGTTATGGCCAACTGAGCCTGTTCTGAATAGTTACTTCGGCTTGGTGCAGCGGCTTGTTGACGCGGTGCCACGTATCGACGCTGTGAAGCGATCGGTGTGCATCGAGGGTGCACGGATGACCTTTGCCCGAGTCAAGACATTTCGGGGGAAGATGAAGGCCATCGATGTTGCGGTGAAGAGTCCACCCAAGGGCAAGGACCGCCATGAACCGGAGCATTATTTTGAAGACGTCCTAGTGGCCGCCCGCTTGATAGAGGGTCATGCTCGAAAGACATAATGTTCGAGTGAGATGTATGGGAATTGTACGAGATAATTTTATTTTTATATATTGCTCGAAAGTTATTTTCCTCTTGTGCGGCCGTTTTAATATAATCTGAAAGTTTTTTAGTTGTCGGCTTCAGCCCCCTCATAGGAAGTACGGGGGTGTTCGGAAAAGCATTTGATCGCTCTTGACCCAACATCTTGGTCCGTGAAGGAGGTGTCAATGCGACGAACCAGGAAACCAGACTATAGGGCATTAACACTTTCACTTAGCCATTGGAGTTTTATGGTGGGTCTATGACATTGCCCCTGGTATGTATGCGGCTTATTCATACGATGTGTGTACATATTTGTCCGAAAAGAGGTCCTTCGTGTGACACGAAGGAATCGCTAGAGATTCTAATAAGTCATCGAGTGGTTGACCAGCTCTCGCCACATCATGACAGTCAGTTTTTGGCTTTCTCTACTGAGGTGCTGATCCAGGTGAACCAGAAGCACAGTCGCAGTAGTTCTCCCTTTACTACCCTAGCTGATAGAGCGAAACGTAGGATAGCAAGCACAGGAGCCGGGCAACCCAACTATTGACCCAAGACATGATTCGGAGCTGATGCATATAAGGCCAAACTCGCGACGCCGAAGTATGTTGTAAAAGTTGTCCGGACTTTGTTGGCAACTCAATTGTTCCCGTACCGAGCCCCTAGCAAGTTTAAGCCGGGGTATATCTGTGAAACAACCATAGGAGGCGTATTCATTTGTGGAAAGAAGCGGATGATTAATGTGGGTAATGTGAACTAGGACCTGAGCGATATGCCAAAAATTACTTGATATATATAAAGGCCACGATCTCGGCTATTTGATATGCCCGGGGTTGAAGGCAAAGGAAAAAGGCATGTTACAGTCTCGAAAAAGAGTGTGGTCTACAAAAAGTTATTTTGGACCTCCTGTCGCACGTCTGCGCCGCCTGTCCTCGGCGAGGGGAATCCTTGAAGGAAGTAGCCCCATAGGTGAGTGTACGGATCCAAACTCCGATAGAGTCGATCTTAGATGTTTCTCCTTTGTGCCACCTGTTTTTAAGAGATAGTGAAGAAAGAAAAAGGAAAGTAGATAAAAATGTTACCGGAGTGCTTGCAGACTTGTCCGTATTATGCTTCCGCCAATGCCCATGGTATCTTAAGTGCGTAGTTATGTATGCGCGGTATAGTTTTAACGGGTATATGAGATGGGCAACGAAAGCCGAACTGCTATTTCTGCTCCGAACTTGATCGATCTTCGGGGGGAAATTGCTTCTGACCCCTGACATTTGGCTGGTGAACCACTCTGTCATCCCTATTGCCTGGAGGCCCCCTTCCCTTGTGTTCGGCGTTGAGCTTGCCGGCCTGCTTGAGGACCCAACAACTTCTCTTGGTATGATTAGCTGGTTTATTGGGGTGGCCGTGAATCTGGCAGGGTCGGTCCAGTATCGTGTCTAGGTTGGATGGTCCGTCTATGTTCGCCTTGAATGGCTTTTTCTATTGACCGGGCTTGGGATTGCTGAATCCGGCATTGACCGTTGTGTCACGTGATCTTTCATTATCATTGCGACTGTTGTGTTTGCTTTGTCGTGACTTGCCATTGCCGTCTTGGATTTCGGAAGTGCCCGAGTCGCAGGTGCTATTGCTCCTGTGAGCGAGCCAGTTGTCTTCTCCAGCACAAAAGCGGGTCATTAGAGCGGTAAGGGCTTTCATGGATCTAGGTCCTTCTTGACCGAGGTGGCGTGCGAGCCATTCATCCCGGACGCTGTGTTTAAAGGCCGCAAGGGCTTCCGCGTCCGGACAGTTGACGATTTGGTTCTTTTTAACTAAGAAACTAGTCCAGAGTTTCCTGGATGACTCTCCGGGCTGCTGGACAATGTGACTTAATTCATCGCCGTCCGGTGGCCGGACATATGTTCCTTGGAAGTTGTCGCGAAAGGCGTCCTCCAAATCTTCCTAGTTGCCAATAGAATTTTCCGGCTGACTGTTTAGCCAGTACCGAGCTGGTCCTTTGAGTTTTAGTGGTAGGTATTTGATGGCATGAAGGTCATCTCCTTGGGCCATGTGGATATGGAGGAGGAAGTCCTCGATCCATACCGTGGGATCCGTTGTTCCATTGTATGATTCGATATTCATAGGTTTGAACCCGTCTGGGAATTCATGCTCCATTACTTTGTCTGTGAAGCAAAGAAGGTGTGCAGCGCCTCTATGTTGGGCCACACTGCGACGTACCTCCGATGGAGTCCGTTTGCGGTTTTTGGCTCGGGCGTGGCTAGGTTTGTCATGTCCGAATAGGTGGCTGTTGTCGCGTGTCGAGGTATGTCCTCGCCATCCATAGGTCGCTCTTGAGTGTCCTGCTTTACTACCCAAGTCCTGTTAACGGTCGTATGCACAACCCCGAGCTATTTTGTTCCTGCCTTTACGGTGAGGTGCGGCGGTTTGGTGTTTGGCTTGAACTGCCGCTTTACCCGGACCAAGTTGTGGTCGACCTGACGCCTTATGCGATAATGGCACGGGCTCGAGCTCCTTGTCTTCGCCGTGGGGTAGCAATCTACTCTCCGGGTAGCTTTTGGCTGGGCCATTAAGTCCGTATTCTTCGGCGGCCAGGACTTCGGTCCATCTATCAATGAGCAGATCTTGGTCAGCTTGAAGCTGATGCTGCTTCTTTTTCAGGCTCCTTGCAGTGGCTATTAGTTGGCGCTTGAAGCACTGCTGCTTAAGAGGTTCCTCAGGCATGATGAAATCCTCGGTGCCGAGGCTCACCTCATCCTCAGAGAGCGGAAGGTAATTGTCGTCCTCCGAATCTTCGTGCGTGGCCTATTTACCAGGGCTAACCTGCCCATCTTCCCGTTCATCTTGTTCATAAGCTGTATCAATGGGGTCTTTGTTGTCTTCGGTATCGTCATCCATACCTTCAATGTTCTCGGAGTCGAAATCAAGTGTATGTGTCAAATCCTGGACCGTGGCTATGAAGTGGGTGGTGGGTGGGAAGCAAAATTCTCCACCGTCAGCCCCTGGTCCGAGCCGGATATAGTCCAGCTGTGAGTCCTTTGCCAAGGACAAGTTCTTTAATGAGTTTTGCACATCGCCCAAAGGCGAGTGCTGGAAGATGTCTGCGGCGCTGAACATGGAGATCGATAAACGATCAAGTTCGGCGTCCACGGGCTCACGTGGTTCGGAACTTACGGCCGGAGACAAGTCCGAAGTTCCGGTGACAAAATGTCGTGAGAGGTTAAGTCTGTGTGCGGCTCCAACGCCGTGGAATCTGTGGCCTCCGTGCTGGGGTTGATCCTCCCGTCCTTGGATGGCGCAGCTTGCTCTGGATCTAGGGCCAGAGCGATTACAAGAGCAATCTCCTGGATGTGGCCTGATGACAAATTTAGGTCATGATCATCCGGGTGACCGGGAGGGGCTACCGCGGTCTCGAATCCGGTGAAGATCAAGTCTCCACGAATGTCCGCAACGTAGTTCAAGCTCCCAAATCTGACCTAATGGCCAGGGGCATAGCTTCCGATCTGCTCCATATGGCCAAACGAGTTGGCCCGCAGTGCGAAGCTGCCGAACACGAAGATCTGTCCGGGGAGGAAAGTTTCTCCTTGCACAACGTCATTATTGATGATTGAAGGGGCCATCAGACCTTTTAGCGACAGCACAGATGAACTCTTAATGAAAGCACCAATGTCGGTGTCAAAACCGGCGGATCTCGGGTAGGGGGTCCCGAACTGTGTGTCTAAGGTCGATGGTAACAGGAGACAAGGGACACGATGTTTACCCAGGTTCAGGCCCTCTCTATGGAGGTAATACCCTATGTCATGCTATAAGTGCATCTAGTGCCACCCCTAGTTGGTTTTGGAGTATTGATGACAAACCTAGTTGAGGGACTAATGTGTTTGTGAGAATTGCAGGATAACATAGGTAAAAGTCCCTCATTGATTCAGTTTTCCTACCAGAGATGACCCCTAAAAATGTATGAAGACATTGATGTCAAAGGTGGTATGTGAAGATACTCACATTGAAGACTATGACAAGAGAAGACATTGCATGAAGCCTATGGAGCTCGAAGACTTAGATCTTTCGTAGTTCTTTTTCTTCTTTATTGAGTCATAGGAACCACCGTACTGTTAAGTGGGGTCCAAGAGAACCAGTCAGAATGACTGAAGTGATGCTTAACCAAAACCTATGTCTTTGAGTGAAGACTATGAGAGCGAATCTTGTCTAGAGTCGGACAAGTCAGCTTTGCTTGTAGCTCAAGTAAAGTTGCCGTGTGTGTTTCAAATCTGACCGTTGGAACACGTGTCAGTTCCTTAGTGACCCAGGGTCATTTCGGACAAATCAGGTCGGGTTGCCTAGTGGCTATAAATAGCCCACCCCCTACAACCATAAATGGTTGGCTGCTCAGAGTTAAAGTACGGCTTTTTTCGTGTGAGATAGAATTCCTTGCGAGGATAAAGCCCTAACCACCCAGAGCCAAAGAGTGTTAGGCATCACTTAAGTCTTCCTGTCTGTGTGATCTGAAGACTTATTACACTTGAGGACTGTGAATCCTCCAGCCGGTTAGGCGTCGCGTTCTGAGCATCCAAGAGTCATTGTGGATCACCGGTGAACGAAGTCTGTGAAGGTTTGGGAGTCTACCTTGAAGACTTACCAGAGTGATTGGGCGAGGTCTGTGTGACCTTAGCTCAAGGGGAATACGATGAGGAATGGGTGTCCTGAGCTGCGTGTTCAGGACTGGGTGTCCGGGACTGTGTGTCCTCAAGTTTAAATACCTAGCCGCCCTAACCAGACATACAGTTGTCACAACAACTGGAACTGGTCTAACAAATCATTGTCTTCAACGAGTCACTGGTTTCATCCTTCCCTTCCCGTTACTTACTGTTGGTCCTTGTGAAGTCATTGTATGATTGCACTATCTTTTGTCTTCATGGAGTGACTGCGTATTCTGTTTGGCTTCATAATATCTTCCTACCTGATCCTAACTACCTAGCTGCTATAGGTCATTGTGCTTTCACTTCATTGAATACTTGACTATGGTTTGCCTAGTGTAGTCTACCTTCCGCTGCATGGTAATAGGTCTATTTCTATCGTTTGTCTTCGAAACTTCCACGTTTTGAAGACTTTCATAAAAATTGCCTATTCACCCCCCTTTAGTCGATATAACACACTTTCAATTGGTATCAGAGCAAGGTACTCCCTTGTTCTGTGTGATTCGGTTTAACCACCTGGAGTTTTAGCTATGTCGACTGCAGGGATAATTAAAGTCTCCGCCGCGTGCCCCTTCTTCGATGGAACTGAATATCCCTACTGGAAGAATAAGATACGCATACATCTTAAAGCCATTGATGTTGACCTATGGTATGTCGTCAAGAATGGCGTTCCCAAGGCTGGTGAAGGTGTCACCGCTGCTGATGTCAAGAAGTTCGTTCAACTGGACTCCACTTCCAAGAACATCATCTGTGGTCATCTAACCAAAGGACAGTATGGCCGTGTAAGTGCTTTGGAAACATCTAAGCTAGTCTGGGACTGGCTCGCCAAGGTCAATGAAGGCGTCTCAACCCAGAGAGATCAGAGAATCAGTGTCCTTCGCAACCTCTTCAACCGCTTCAAGAGAAATGACAATGAGAATGTCCAGCTCACGTTTGATCGACTCATTGACATCAGAAATGAGCTTCAAGCTCTCGGCGCCACTGAGATCACCAAGCATGAAGTCGTCAAGACACTCCTGAGATCACTTGACAGCTCGTTTGACACCCTAGCCCTGATGATTCAAGAACGTCCTGACTTCAAGACACTCGATCCGTTTGACATACTTGAGAGGCTCAACACACACGAGTTTCAGCTTTCTGAGAAAAGAGACATCTACGGTCCCAACTATGGGAGAACTCGTGCCTTGAAGGCAAAAGTTGTCTCCACATCTGAAGAAGAATCCGACAGCAGTTCTGATGATCCTGAAGACATTGGAAAGGAGCTTGCTATGCTTGTGAAGAAGTTCCAAAATTCACCAAGAAGAAAGGCTTCAGAAAGTCTTCACGATCAAGCTCAAGGAATGATGAAGCTTCTACTTATGACTACAAGAAAAGATCATGCCACAAGTGCAAGAAACCTGGCCACTACATCTCTGAGTGTCCGCAGTGGGACAATGAGAACAAGAAGAAGAAGAAGAGCAAGGAGTATGACTCTGACGACAAGAAGAAGAAGAAATACTCAAAGTCTTCTTCCAAGTCTTCCTCCAAGTCTTCATCACACAAGAAGAGCTCATCTGGCAAGGCACGTGCGTTTGTTGGCAAGGAAATGGATTCAGAGGAGGAGTCTGCTTCTGAGGAGGCAGAGGTGGAGTCTAAGGAGGAGTCCGATTCTGGCGTTGCGAGTCTGGCTACAACATACGTTGCCAAGTCCATCTTCAACACTGAAGACAACGACTTCATCACCGACACCGATGCAAATGACAAGGACTACTCCGCTCCTACCTACTGCTTCATGGCACGCGGTGCCAAGGTAAACACACGCACTACTCACTATCAAACATCTAGTGAAGATGACTTTGATTGTGATTCCAAACCCAGCTACAAAACACTTGCTAAAATTGCAACTGAACAACAGAAAGCTATGAAACATATTCAAAAACTATTAGACAAAAGCGATGATCTGTTAGACGCTGAAATGACTCGATCTCAGTCCTTAATTGAAGACATAAAAAATCTTCATGTTAAGTATGAGGAACTTGAAATTTGTCATGAAACTCTCACAACAACTCATGAAAGGCTTTCCTATGATTATCTTCAAAGGAAGCAAGATCTTGAGAAATTGAGAGCGGCTCATGAAGATCTTCAAAAGGAAAACGAGTCACTTCGCACCAAACAGATCAGTTCCGCTCAGGAAGGATTTGAATCACCATGTCTTAAATGCATTGAGCGTGATAACGCTACCTTTGTTGCTGAATGTTCTACTATTGCTACTATTGCAATATCTTCAACTGTTGATGTGGTAACTAACCCCTCTACTGAGGATACCACTGCTATTGCTGATGAGAATGCTAGGTTGAAGACACTGCTTGAAACAGGGATGTACAAAAGTCTCAAAGGGCATCAGAAACTATGTGATGTCCTCAAAAGGCAGATTCTGAACCGAAACCCTAGGAAAGAGGGTGTTGGGTTTGAAAGGAAAATGAATGATGATGGCTCTTACTGGAAACCTGAGCAGTACCCCAAAACCACATGGGTTGTTGCAAAGGAACCCTTAGCGGATCCATCCATCCTATCTGGCTTCACTTGTGCTAATCCCATCGTTATTGAACTATAAACTGTTTAAGAATCAGAATGGTGAAGTGTTTGCCAGGTATATTGGTACTAACTGCAGGAATGGACCGCCTATGAAGAAGATCTGGGTGCCGAAAAGGTGTTTGGAGAATCTTCCTGTGAATGTCATCATGACACCACAGGTGAAGAAGATAAACCCCAGACCATAGGCTTCATACGGTCCAAAGACTTCATACAGACAGAGGACTCACCTGAGTCGCACTAACGCAAATGTTTTGCAGGGAAGCCATACTCAGGCCTATGAATATGAGCGCGGTGCATCAAACCGCCATGTTCATAAGACCAAGAACTATTCTGCTTATTCTTATGAGTACTATTGTCCTCCTGCAAGACTTTTTGCTAGGGCTCCAAAGCCAAAGTTCTCAGATGCTGCACTTAGACTTATTGCTTCTAAGCCACCCTTGAAGATGTGGGTGGCTAAGAAAGCTTAACTCTCTTTTGCAGGGAAGGGTCTCCAGCAGAAAAACAAAATCGTGTGACGCTATTGTTGGGGACCTTAAACATCTTGTAGGGCGCAAGATCAAATGCCCAGATGGTCTTATTATGTACTTTGTTCCTGAATCGCTTGCTACTCACCCTATCAGTCCAAATCTCGATCTAAGCTTTCATAACCCACTGGTTCGTCAAATGTTTTTGCTTCACAATTCTCTTCGTGAAGCCTATCCCCCTAACTGCACTATAGGGTACGACACCAGCAGCTTCAGAATGGATTATTGATAGTGGGTGTACCAATCACATGACTGGCAAGAGAAGCCTTCTTATGGACTCAACCTTACGTCCATCCGACAAGAGTCACATCACATTTGCTGACACTGGTAAAAGTAAGGTATTGGGTCTAGGTATGTCGGATATCAGGTTCCGGCAGGCCCTTGAGGTTCGAACACTAGGGTGCGCGTGGAGATCTCGCTTCCTACCTACCTGCACCCCTCCGCCTCGCTAAGATCTAAGCTATGGAAAGAACAACACAAGAGACATAGGGTTTATACTGGTTCGGGCCACTGTTGTGGTGTAATACCCTACTCCAGTTTGTGGTGTGGTGGATTGCCTCTTGGGCTGATGATAATGAATGATACAAGGAAGAACAGCCTCGCGAGGGTCTGTTCTTGGCTGGGGCGATGAACTGTTGGGAGGAGTTCAGCCACCCTTCTCTCTCTCCCTCTCTCTCTGATCGAACCCCCGCTCCTCTGTGGGTGGCTGGTCCTATTTATAGAGGCCCTGGTCCTCTTCCCAAATATCGAGCGGGAAGGGAGCCAACAATGGCGGGCTAATTTGAAGGGGGACAGATAGTACTAGCTACCCTGACAAAAGTAGTCTTTGCCTGCACAAAGCTCTGGTGGTGACGCTGTCCTGGGCTCCACGATGACCTCCGTCTTGCAATCCTTCTGGTCTTGGTCTTGTTGCACCAAAATGGCAACCTTTACCTGATGCCTCGGTACTCCGCGGCTGCGCTTGCCCCCTTTGCACCAAAGAGGAAATGAGGACACTGCGCGGGCTGGCAGCCGCCTGGCGCCCTTGGTCGTCATGGCTTGCGTCACAGGCATCTCGTGAGGTATCCCGCCTTGATCTCTCCGCCTCCTCGTGAGCCAGCCTGATGAGGCTGTGCCTGAGGGAGCTCTGTGTCGTCCGCCCCGCGAGGCTTGGCCCCTCGCGAGGGTCTTGGGTCTGTGTTGATGAAGATGGGCCGTGCTGGGGCTCCCCTTGAGCCACGCCGCCGGCCGCAGGTAGGCAAGTTTGGGGACCCCCGTTCCCAGAATGCCGACAAGGTAGAGTTGCAATCTCAAAGGATCAACACATGGATAAAGTCATGCTTGTTGAATCCCTTGGTTTCAACTTAATGTCTATCTCAATGCTTTGCGATTTAAACATGATCGTGATGTTTGGAAAATATCATTGCCTTGTTCTAATGGAATTTGACAAGTCTCTAGTGTTTGAAGGGTATAGGAAAGATGCTTTGTACGTGGTAGATTTCTCAGCAGGACCACAACTTGCCATATGTCTTCTAGCAAAAGCTTCAGAATGCTGGCTCTGGCATCGGAGGCTAGGGCATGCTGGCATGAGGAACCTCCACACCCTTGCAAAGAGGAAGCATGTCATAGGCATCGAGGGCGTCAAGTTCAAGAAAGATCACTTATGCGGTGCCTGTGAAGCAGGAAAGATGACGAGGGCCAAGCATCCCTCGAAGACAATCATGACAACAACTCGACCGTTCGAACTGCTCCACATGGATCTTTTCGGTCCCACTCATTACTCAACTCTTACTACTACTGCTTGTCTCTATGGCTTTGTCATTGTTGATGATTATTCTAGATATACTTGGGTGCACATAATCCTCTACAAGACTGAAGTGCAGGATGTCTTCAGATGCTTCGCCAATCGAGCAATGAACAACTATGGCGCCAAGATAAAGCGCATCAGAAGTGACAATGGCACTGAATTCAAGAACACTGGCCTTGATACATATCTTGATACTTTGGGCATCACACATGAATTCTCAGCTCCGTACACGCCACAGTAGAATGGCGTCGTCGAACGCAAGAACAGAGCACTCATTGAGATGGCCCGAACGATGCTTGATGAATACAAGGCTCCAAGAAAATTCTGGCCTGAAGCCATTGATACTGCATGCCATACAATCAACCGTGTTTATCTTCACAAGCTTCTGAACAAGACATCTTATGAGCTCCTTACTGGCAAGAAGCCAAATGTCAGTTACTTCAGAGTATTTGGAGCCAGGTGCTGGATCAAGGATCCACATCACACTTAAAAATTTGCACTAAAAGCACATGAGGGTTTTATGCTTGGATATGGAAAGGATTCGCACTCCTACAGAGTCTTCAATCTCTTTCATTATAAAGTGGTTGAAACAGTGGATGTGCGGTTCGATGAGACTAACGGTTCACAAAGAGAGCACCTGCCAAATGTGCTAGATGAAGTTCCATCCAGTGAATCAATCAAACTTATGGGAACTGGAGAAATCATACCCTCTGAAGCTCAACCTGAAGTGGAACTTATCATCTCTGCACCTGATCAACCTGAAGACAATGTTCAGCCTGAAGACAATCCCTCTAAAAATGACAATGATCAGCAAGAACAAAATCTTCGCCCTGTACATCCTCGTGTTGCCAATGAAGTGCAGATTGAGAGAATAATTGATAGCATCAATGCACCCAGTCCGCTCACTCTTTCAAGGGCAACACAGCTAGAAAATTTCTGTGGGCACTTCGCATTCGTCTCAATAACAGAACCCAAGAAAGTTTAAGAAGCCTTCATGGAACCTGAATGGATTCAAGCTATGCAAGAAGAGCTTCAACAATTTGAGCTGAATAATGTATGGGAACTGGTTAAGTGTCCTGATCCTCGGAAGCACAATATAATAGGCACCAAATGGATATACCACAACAAGCAAGATGAGCATGGTCAAGTTGTCAGAAACAAAGCTCATCTCGTTGCTCAAGGATATACTCAAGTTGAAGGGATTGACTTCGATGAAACATTTGCTCCTGTGGCTCGACTTGAAGCCATACACATACCGCTGGCCTATGCAAATCATCATAACATACTTCTATATATATATCAAATGGATGTGAAGAGCGCTTTTCTCAATGGCAAGATTGAAGAAGAAGTGTATGGTACACAACCTCCTGGCTTTGAAGATCCAAAACATCCTGACATGGTATACAAGCTCAACAAGGCACTGTATGGCCTCAAACAAGCCCCTCGGACTTGGTATGACACACTCAAATACTTCCTGAAGAGCAAAGGCTTCACACCTGGTTCCCTCGACCCCACTCTCTTCAGGAAGACATATGATGGTGAACTGTTTGTGTGCCAAATATATGTGGATGACATTATCTTCGGCTGCACCAATCAGAAATACAGTGAAGAATTTGGATATATGATGCAAGAGCAATACCAGATGTCCATGATGGGAGAGCTGAAGTTCTTCCTTGGTCTTCAAATACGACAGCAACGCAACAACATCTTTATATCTTAAGAGAAGTATCTCAAAGATTGCCTGAAGAAGTTCGGTATGCAAGACTGCAAAGGCTTCACGACGCCAATGCCAGCCAAACATCATCTGGGTCCCGACGACAATGGTAAAGAGTTCGATCAAAAGGTATACCGCTCCATGATTGGTTCTTTACTTTATCTATGTGCATCTAGGCCAGATATTATGCTTAGTGTTTGCATGTGTGCTCGATTCCAAGCGGCAACAAAGGAATCGCATCACTTAGCTGTGAAGCGAATTCTTCGATATTTGGCTTACACCCCAACTCTAGGATTATGGTATCCAAAGGGCTCAGAGTTTGATCTAGTTGGATTCTCGGATGCTGATTATGCTAGTGACAAGGTTGATCGCAAGTCTACATCAGGAACATGTCATTTTCTGGGACGATCACTTGTATGTTGGTCTTCAAAGAAGTAGAACTGTGTATCTCTCTCCACTGCTGAATCTGAATACATTGCTGCTGGATCTTGCTGCGCTCAGCTTCTGTGGATGAAGCAAACACTCAAAGACTATGGCATTCATCTGAAGCAAGTGCCACTCTACTGCGACAATGAAAGCGCCATCAAGATTTCCAAGAACCCAGTTCAACACTTGAAGACAAAGCACATTGAGATTCGTCATCACTTTCTCAGAGATCATATTGTGAAGGAAGATATTGATATCATACACGTCAACACTGAAGAGAAATTGGCAGATATCTTCACCAAGCCCTTGGATGAGAAGAGATTTTGCAAGTTACGGTGTGAGCTAAATATCTTGGAATCCTCAAATGTCCTGTGATCAGGCACACATCCTAACACTTATGCATATTGATGACTTAGATGTGCAACACACGAAGTAAAGTATATCTTCAATCAATGAAGACATGCATTCTAAGTGTGAATACATTAATGAGGAATTTGACTTCGGAGCGCCACAATAATTGTGCGCCGTGTCTGGGTCTAATACTTCCTATACGGTGGGTAACGCCACCACCAAATGTTCTGTTTGAAGTGTTTCACTCATGGCGTTACATTTGCTATGTCTTCACATTTGGTTTGGCTTCAATCTCAACATGTCTTCATGATTATATTCACTATGTTGATTATATATATATATACTAGTGTTCTGTCCTCTACAGCATTCACTTATAGCTATGTCTTCTTGTTGAATCTTTTGAACTAAGTGAATGTGATTGGACCCTAACCGCTCTATGCTTTCTATCTCAATCTCTATCTCTCCAAATCGTATGCATTCTTTTGAAACTGTCAAATGTCTTTTCTGCGTCCTTGTCAGCAGAAGATACAGAGACAAACATTAAGTTCGCTTTCAATGCTAATTCCTTCACCTAAAACCCGGAGAAGTGGGAACGACCACCCGACAATCCAGGCGTGCGTGGGACGTGGAACAACCTCCGATATGCTGCATGATGGCCACGTGTTCTTCAGATGTGAATCGCCAGGGGTACCTGTGTAATAACACTGAGCCGCCCCTGTCCCTATAAATACACGCCACACCACAGTCATTATCTCTTCTTTCACTCTCGCACGAACCCTAGCGCCACCGCTAGCCCTCGACGACGCCGGCGACGAAGCGCTTAGCTGCCGCAACCTCTCCGACGCCGTCTTCACGCTGACCGTGGACATCGTCCTCTCCGCCATCACCGTAGGTGTCCTCCGTCGCCAAGTTAGGGCACGGACGATTGAACTGCTTGGCCTCCTCTTCCACTCCGTCTAGCAGTTCCTTGTGTGGTAAATAAAAACCTCCTTTTTACGGCCCCTTTGATCCTACAGATTTGTCACTTTCTACCACAAGTGGTTTTTGTTCACACATGTTGGATCCACTTCATACTGCATCTCATATTATGCCTAGTATGTTCACTTATGCTTCACAAAGTAGTTAGATTCCTCACTTGTACTGATCCGTGGATTCGTACAAATCTGGAACCAACTCCTTATCTATGAGTGAATGTCTTCGCATGATGAGGTCAATGTCTTCTAAACTGATTTATCTTCAAAATCTTCTTAGAATGCATATGACCTCTTCCCCTTTCCTTGGACCTTAATGCTGTCATAGGTACATGTCAGTGGGAGAATCCCTTGGTTCTCATAGTCTGCATTCATTTGCAGAATTCTTATAGTATCATATAAATTCTCCCGAAGCCAGTTCCTGTTTGTCCAGCAAGCGAAAGCCTTTAAAGCCTTTGAACATGTTGAAGCCATTCAGTTTGAAGTTCATGGCTGCAGAGAAATCAGCAAGGAAGGGTGGCAGACAGCGTCGTGGGGGAACATCAAGAGATTTTCCTGATGACCTCTCAGAGCTTTACAAGACGGATCCTGAAGAGGATTACAATCAGCGCAAGACACGAATCCAATGGATTCGACGATATTGGGTAGAACAGTGGCTCAAGTACAGATTTGTGACAAAGGAATATGCTGAGAAAAATGCCATCAAGCGACCTTGGGGAGACATCCTATACAAAAATCTTCAACCCAGGTCCAGAGATGAAGCCATTGAACAAAGCTTCTATCCCTGCATGGTCCGTGGACCACAGCCTGCGGATGCTGACCCATCATCACTGCTATGGTGCCGAGACGACAATCTATTCAAGCGCAACTTCCAGTTTGCCCAGAATTCGGCGAAGCAGAACAAGAAGTCTTTGGGACTAGACTTCAACCCTGGTCCCTCTGCTCCCTGTGCCGATGGCACCCGCAAAGCTGAACCCAATCTTGTTGGGCCCTTCTACAACCTGGAAGGTCTCATCACTCATATCGTGGTTCAAGGGACAGCCGTGGATGAGCCTGCAGATGACACTGAATCAGATGAAGCGCCTACAGCGCCGAAGCCAAAGAAACTGAAGCAGCCTAAAGCTTCAAAGCCTGCCTCAGCACCAAAAATCTCACGGGCGAAGCCACTGGCTACTGCACCTCCTGAAGACAGTGTGCAGTCTGAAGATCTATCACGCATCTCCAAGCCCCAGAAAGTCAAGATGCCTCTGCCACACACCAGCCAAGCACTGACTGCTGCTGCTATTCTGCGCAACGATGCCATTGATCTGTCCAGTGATGAAGATCTTGCAGATGACGCTCTTGAGCAACTGATCAAGAGCAAAGAAGAAGCAGAAATCTTCAATGATCTGCCTCTCTTTGACGTGGCAATCATCCACAACTTCATTGATGAGTGGTTTGACACGCCCAACCTCAGCTTCGAAGATCTGCAACTTCCAATTGGCCTCAGTGTCGCCTTTCATGGCGCCATTGCTTCAGAGCTAGCTCTAGCTCAACGCATCGTCGAACTGAAGCAAAAGATTGACTTTGAGAAAGCTCAGTTCAAGAAGCATATGGCCAAGCTCAGCGTGCAAGAGGTGAAAAACTTCAAGATTATGCTGCATGAGCTCAAAGAAGCCTTTCTCAAGAAACGTGCAGAAGCTCAAGGTTCTCGTGAGCGCATGAAGGTCCTGGCTGACAAGAGTGTGCAAGCCTACAATGAGGCTGAGAAGCGCAAGGCCCTTGGTCGTCCTGGCATCGACCCTAGGATGGCTACAAAGTAGAAGAAGAAGAAGCCCGCTATGGCCGAACCCGACGCACCAAGGCAGGAAGCACATCCCATTGTCTTCCCAACCAGCATGACTGGCTCGAAGCCAAAAGCCAGGTCTACCACTTCAGAACTGAAGAAGACAAGGACTACTGAGGCTGAAGCCAGAAAGAGGAAACATTCTGAAGCCTCTGATGCTGCTCCCTCCAAGAAGAAGCGGAAGACCAAGAAGGAGCAGGATGCTCCCACAGAGCCCTTAATTGTTGAACCCATCTCCATGGTTCGCCCTACCGCTGAACATCAAGAGCGCCAACTGACTGTCCATGAGCCTGCTTCCACAAAAGCTCATGAAGCTGAAGACTTTCCAGAAGCTCATCCCACAACTGCTGAAGACATTGGTCACCATGACCATGTTGAAGATGATGCAGTTCTTCCTCAGATCGAGCACCAACAGGTATCATCGCCTGTGCTTACGCACAGCGAACTCATCAGCATTGGTCGTCCTCTGACGCCAATTGCTCAGGATGCATCATGGGCTGATCACCCACAAGAACAAGAAGAAGATGACCTTGAGGCCCAGCCAACTCCTTCTCCAAAAGCGTCGCCAGCGTTACGCAGGCTTTGCAAAGGATCAAGGCCTCCAGTCTCTGAATCTGAAGCTCAAGCTGCTGAAGATGTTCCGGCTGCATCAGCCGATGAAGAAGAAACCCCAAGAGTTGCTACACCCCCATCTCACCAAGAAGCTGTTCTCGAGGAGAACGTGACTATGACCGACCTTGGAGGTTGAGAATCTTGAGGCTGCCACCACCAAAACAAATGAAGCCAATGACGTTGTCATGGCTGAAGCAAATGTGGAGCCTGCACCAACCAATGAGCCAGAAGTTAGTGAAGCAAATGATGCTACTGCTCCTGTTCCTGCGCCTGCTGCTGGTCCTCAGTTTGACTATGATGTTGAGCACATGCCTCAGGTACAGAAGCCAATTCCAAGGTTGCCCAGGTTTCCAGGTTCTACATCAGCACCTGGATCCTTCAATGTCAACGGCTTCAAAGCAGACAACACTTTCTTCAACAGCTCCAAGAACCCCTACTCAAGGGAACGAATATCTTCTGATCGGTTCTGGAGCTATCCACAGCGAAGCTATTACTCCTGCATTCTGTACAATCAAGGTCGCATCTTCCCACATAAGCGTCTTGACACTGAAGCAATAGAGGGTCTTCCCTATTTGGAAGAAGCTCTGGATTGCTTCAAAGAGGTTGGACTGTTGCCTTTTGTCACCGACCAAGAGCACTGGAACGAAGAGTTGCTGCTCCATTTTTATGCCACACTTCACATACGTGGCTACAATAGAGATCCGAAGACTTGGGTCCTGGAGTGGATGACAGGAAATGTTCATCACGAAGACAAATCCTTTGATATCATTGAGCTCACTGGTCTGCCCACTCCTGGAGATCTCTATGAACCTGGCTGTCAGCTTCACAGTGAAGCTATGGAGAACATTTTTCAGAAGCCTGAACCGAACATTAGTCAGATGCTCAGCATGATGAAGCCCTTGCCACAAGATGCTGCATATCCTAAGGAGTTCTTTGTTGAAGACCTTGAGTATCTGCCAAGGACTATCTATCACATCATAAGGCGAACTCTCTGGCCCATCAAAGGACATTCTCCACATGCCAAGCTGGAAAGTGCAATGAAGACTTTGGTCTTCTATATTCTTCATGGCAGATGCTTCAATGCACAAGACTTCTTCATCCGCCAACTTGCTGCATCAGGCTCTGATCTTTTTGGCTTGAAGTACTACGCTCCATGGATAATGCGGCTGATTAAACTCCACTCCGCTATCTCATATCAGCCATCTGCTCGCAATCATCGGATCTTTCTACCTGATGTGGATATGTATGTCCGTTGAAGCCATTTATCCTGAGTCTGCCAAGGAGCCTCTTAGTCTTCAGAATGCGAAGCATCAAAGTTTCTCTCAGAACATTGAAGGAGTTGAAGCAGTCACTCGTGTTTATCCTTTGGCTGGAACTACACGTGCACCTCATCGTGCCCTTACTGAAGCCACCGAAAGCACTATTGCCCAACGACCCAAGAAGTGATCTCGGGTTCTTAATGAGCGAGAGCTTCTGGTGGCTCTTCATCAGAAACAGGATAGGCATCATGACTGGCTGAAGCGCCAAATGCAAAGCCTCTTGGTGGATGTCAACCGCATTCGCAATCTTGCCACCAAGAATGCCTTTGTTGCCCATGAAACCTCTCGATGCACATGGAAAGGGCTGACGCTTATGTGCTCTGAAGATGATCTTCAAGAGGATGGCTTCTCTGAACGCTTCAAGTTTGACTCCACACCTCCTTGAAGGGCAGTGCTGTGACGAACTCCATCTCTTGAAGACTCTGAGTTCTCTTCCTCTGCGGCAACTGTGAATGCCAGAGTGATCGAGGACGAAGATGATGCTACTTCACCGCCCCCTCCTTCAGCACGCTTCGACACTGCTCCAAGTTCTTCTGCACCGCCGAACACCACCGACGACCCTGCTGCTTCACCTACTCTTCACGGGAACGAGTAGATGCTCTATGTCTTCAAACCTTTTTGGTCCTTACTGACAAAAGGGGGAGAAGCATATGAGTTTGATAGTCTTCAAGCGGGTCCATATGGGCGGTTGCTTTATATTTTGCCTAGTGTTTACAACTCTCATTTTGATACATTTGGTTCTTTGAGTTGTAACACTTAAACTCGATGGTCGTCTGCTACTTATTTGCTACTTTGTGATGCGATGATAAATTCCGCATGTGCGACGATAAACTCCGCACTTAGATCATTCTGCAGACGTCTATTTTCCATTATGCATGTCATTATCTACACATACCTTCACATGCATAATGAATTGTCATCATAAGTTGAAGAGGATCTCCACAAGTACATCCTGCCATGTGCATTTGCATTCCAAAAGAAAATTACTTATATGCACATCTTCAGGGGGAGCCCTTGCAACTTATGAAGACAATTCCTTATCCTTTACAATTTCACATATTATATCCCCAATTGAAAACTTCAACTAGTTTGTCATCAATCACCAAAAAGGGGGAGATTGTAAGTGCATCTAGTGCCACCCCTAGTTGGTTTTGGAGTATTGACGACAAACCTAGTTGAGGGACTAATGTGTTTGTGAGAATTGCAGGATAACACAGGTAAAAGTCCCTCATTGATTCGGTTTTCCTACCAGAGATGGCCCCTAAAAATGTATGAAGACATTGATGTCAAAGGTGGTATGTGAAGATACTCACATTGAAGACTATGACAAGAGAAGACATCGCATGAAGCCTATGGAGCTCGAAGACTTAGATTTTTCGTAGTTCTTTTTCTTCTTTATTGAGTCATAGGAACCACCATACTGTTAAGTGGGGTCCAAGAGAACCAGTCAGAATGACTGAAGTGATGCTTAACCAAAACCTATGTCTTCGAGTGAAGACTATGAGAGCGAATCTTGTCCAGAGTCGGATAAGTCAGCTTTGCTTGTAGCCCAAGTAAAGTTGTCGTGTGTGTTTGAAATCTGACCGTTGGAACATGTGTCAGTTCCTTAGTGACCCAGGGTCATTTCGGACAAATCAGGTCGGGTTGCCTAGTGGCTATAAATAGCCCACCCCCTACAACCATAAATGGTTGGCTGCTCAGAGTTAAAGTACGGCTTTTGTCGTTTGAGAGCAACCCACCTTGAAGCCTTTGAGAGAGAATTCCTTGCGAGGATAAAGCCCTAACCACCCAAAGCCAAAGAGTGTTAGGCATCACTTAAGTCTTCCTGTCTGTGTGATCTGAAGACTTATTACACTTGAGGACTGTGAATCCTCCAGCCGGTTAGGCATCGCGTTCTGAGCATCCAAGAGCCATTGTGGATCGCCGGTGAACGAAGTCTGTGAAGGTTTGGGAGTCTACCTTGAAGACTTACCAGAGTGATTGGGCGAGGTCTGTGTGACCTTAGCTCAAGGGGAATACGGTGAGGACTGGGTGTCGTGAGCTGCGTGTTTAGGACTGGGTGTCCGGGACTGCGTGTCCTTAGGTTTAAATACCTAGCCGCCCTAACCAGACGTACAGTTGTCACAGCAACTGGAACTGGTCTAACAAATCATTGTCTTCAACGAGTCACTGGTTTCATCCTTCCCTTCCCTTTACTTACTATTGGTCCTTGTGAAGTCACTGTATGATTGCACTATCTTTTGTCTTCACTGAGTGACTGTGTATTCTGTTTGGCTTCATAATATCTTCCTACCTGATCCTAACTACCTAGCTGCTATAGGTCAATGTGCTTTCACTTCATTGAATACTTGACTATGGTTTGCCTAGTGTAGTCTACCTTCCGCTGCATGGTAATAGGTCTATTTCTACCGTTTGTCTTCGAAACTTCCACGTTTTGAAGACTTCCATAAAAATCGCCTATTCACCCCCCTATAGTCGATATAATGCACTTTCACCTGCTTGATTGATATTGATGAATATGAGTATTACAAGAGTCGATCTACCTCGAGATCATAATGGCTAAACCCTATAGGTCTAGCTTGTATGGCTACGATAATGAGTATCCTATCCGGTCTAAGTCCTCCGGTTTATATAGACACCGGAAGGATCTGGGGTTACACAAGATCGGTTACAAAGAAGGGAATCTACATATTCGGTCGCCAAGCTTGCCTTCCACGCCAGGGAGAGTCCCATCCGGACACGGGTGCAGTCTTCGGTCTTCATATCTTCACAGCCCATCAGTCCGGCCCATGGCCAACAGGCCGGACGCCCGAGGACCCCTTAGTCCAGGATTCCCTCACCCACACCCTGGCCACAAGGGTGGGGGGTGCGCCACCCGACCTTGTGGGCCCCCTGGACCTCCACCGACCTCAACTCCAACTCCGTATATTCATGTTCAGGGAGAAAAAAATCAGAGGAAAGGATTCATAGCGTTTTATGATACGGAGCCGCCACCAAGCCCTGTTCTTCCTCGGGAGGGTAGATCTGGAGTCCATTTTGGGCTCTGGAGAGAGGAATTCATCGCCATCGTCATTATCAACCATCCTCCATCACCAATTTCATGATGCTCACCACCGTGCGTGAGTAATCTTATCGTAGGCTTCCTGGACCGTGATGGGTTTGATGAGATTTACCATGTGATCGAGTTAGTTTTGTTAGGGATTGATCCCTAGTATCCACTATGTTCTAAGATTGATGTTGCTATTACTTTCCTATGCCTAATGCTTGTCACTAGGGCCCAAGTGCCATGATTTCAGATCGGAACCTATTATGTTTTCATGAATATATTTGTGTTCTTGATCCTATCTTGCAAGCTATAGTCACCTACTACATGTTGTGATCCAGCGGAGTGACAATAGTCGGGACCACTCCCGGTGATGATCGTAATTTGAGGAATTCATGTATTCACTAAGTGCAAATGCTTTGGTCCAATACTCTATTAAAAGGAGGCCTTAATATCCCTTAGTTTCCAGTAGTACCCCGCTACCACGAGAGGGTAGGATAAAATATGCCATGCAAGTTCTTTTCCATAAGCAGGTATGACTATATTCGGAATACATGCCTACATTATATTGATGAATTGGAGCTAGTTCTGTGTCACCCTATGTTATAACCGTTGCATGATGAATGCCATCCGACATAATTATCCATCATTGATCCATTGCCAAAGAGATTTTCACATATTGATCTTTGCTTCATTACTTTCCCGTTGCCACTGTTACGATTGCTACAAAACCGCTACTATTACTTTTGCCACCTTTACCGTTACTTCCATACTACTTTGCTACTAAATATTTTTCTACAGATATGAAGTCTTTCAGGTGCGGTTGAATTGACAACTCAGCTGCTAATACTCAAGAATATTCTTTGGCTCCCCGTGTGTCGAAGTAATAAATTTGGGTTGAATACTCTAGCCTTGAAAACTCTTGCAATCCCCTATACTTGTGGGTTATCACGCCCCTCTTTTCATCGATCTCCCGCTATACATATAGCTAGCTAGGTCGTTTTTAACTCATTTTCCCCACGCACCGATCGATCTACCTCATTAGTTATGTCTCTCCCTTCGTCTGACACACAACAATTCATCTACCGATCTAGTTAGGTCTGCTTACCAAACACACCATCCCCCTTCATCATCCATGCATTCCTCCCAACACATCTATCACGCACACGCACACACATAAACACATCCCCACTCTTCTTGACAATATTGTAGTCGTACCCTCAGTTTGTCTAGTAGGCCTCTCCCACCATCTTCGAGAAGCAACTCCACCACCCCTCCAGCAATCTACCCCTCTCTCTCCCCCCTCTCCCTCCCTCCCCCTCTCTCTCTGTTCCAACCTATTTCCTGTCCTTCACTTATGTATGGATGTCGATCGATCTCCCACAAGACATAGCTGGGTCTCTCCTTCTCAACACATATACGAGTCGATCTACCTCTCTAGTTAGGTCTCTCCCTCCCCCCCTCCTGTAGGATCAGAAGTATGTCTATAGGGGGGTGATTAGACTACTTGACCAAATAAAAATCTAGCCTTTCCCAATTTTAGTTCTTGGCAGATTTTAGCAACTTAGCACAAACAAGTAATCAACCTACACATGCAATTCTAAGAGTATAGCAGCGTAATGTAAAACAATTGCATATGAAGGTAAAGGGATGAGTTTGAGGGAGCAAACGCAATGTTGACACGGAGATTTTTGGCGTGGTTCCGATAGGTGGTGCTATCGTACATCCACATTGATGGAGACTTCAACCCACGAAGGGTAACGGTCGCGTGAGTCCACGAAGGGCTCCACCCACGAAGGGTCCACGAAGAAGCAACCTTGTCTATCCCACCATGGCCATCGCCCACGAAGGACTTGCCTCACTAGGGTATATCTTCACGAAGTAGGCGATCTCCTTGCCCTTACAAACTCCTTGGTTCAACTCCACAATCTTGTCGGAGGCTCCCAAATGACACCTAGCCAATCTAGGAAACACCACTCTCCAAGAAGTAACAAATGGTGTGTTGATGATGAACTCCTTGCTCTTGTGCTTCAAATGATATTCTCCCCAACACTCAACTCTCTTTCATAGGATTGGATTTGGTAGAAAGAAGACTTGAGTGGAAAGCAACTTGGGGAAGGCTAGAGATCAAGATTTATGTGGTTGGAATGAAATATCTTGACCTCAAAACAAGTGTAGGTGGTTCTCTCTCAGAGAATGTGTATTGGAAGTGTAGGCATATTCTGATGGCTCTCTCCATGAATGAAGAGTGGGTGGAGGGGTATATATAGCCTCCACACAAAATCTAACTATTACACACAAATCGCCAAACTCGGTGGGACCGAATCATTAAACTCGGTGGGACCAATTTAGTTCAAAATGTGAATGTTAGGATTCTCGGTGGGACCGACAAGTCAACTCGGTGGGACCGATGTCATTAGGGTTAGGGCATAACGTAATCTCGGTGAGACCGACTACACAAACTCGGTGAGACCGATTTTGGTAATAGCCAAACAGAGAGTTGGCCAGGCAAACTCGATGGGACCGATTCGCTCTTTTGGTTGGACCGAAACGTTACAAAAAGGAAACAGAGAGTTTGCATTGCAATCTCAGTGGGACCGATCGCTCATCTCGCTTAGACCGAAATGTTACGAAGGGAAACAGAGAGTTTGCAACCCCATCCCGGTGAGACCGAGATCCCTATCGGTGAGACTGAATTTATTAGGGTTTCTGGCAGTGGCTATGTCAACTGAACTCGGTGGCTCTAGATGAGAAACTTCGGTGGGGCCGAGTTGGACTTTTTGGTTTAGGACATATGTGGAAGTGAGAAAGTAGTGGAGGGTTTTGGAGCATACCACTAAGCATTTTGAGCAAGATTCTCATTAAGAAACACCTCATCCCTTCTTAATAGTATTGGCTTTTCCTATAGACTCAATGTGATCTTGGATCACTAAAATAGAAAATGTAGACGCTTGTGCTTTGAGCTTGAGCCAATCCTATGTCCTCAGCATTTTGAAGGGTCCACTTTCTAATCCATGCCATGCCAGACATTGAGCTTTCCTGAAATATTTATCTTGGAATAGCATTAGCTCAATGAGCTATATGTTGTTAGGAATTACCAAAACCACCCAGGGATAGTTGCACTTTCAATCTCCCCCTTTTTGGTAATTGATGACAACATATAGATCAAAGCTTCGACAAATGATAAATGAGATTAAAAAACATTATCGCTTTGAGAAGTATGTGATAAGCAAGAGCTCCCCCCTAAATTTGTGCATTATTTAAGATTTGATTTTGAATGCAAATGCACAATCGATTAGGATCATGGGTTACTCTTCCATGTCACATACATCTTGGTGGAGCGCTCAAAATGATAGAGATTAAAGACATGCACTCATCACCAAGCAAAGTGAATGATCATAGTAGGATATGAAAGATAGCATTATCCAACAAGCATTAAGAGTAGCATATGATCTCACAAGGACATAATGTAGTATCACACAAGCACACAATAAAGTTTCAAACCAAACCAAATAAGTGCAAAGAGAGATAAAAACCAACATTCTATCTCTAGAAGCCTATGATCTATACATTTTTCTCCCCCTTTGGCAACAAGTTACCAAAAAGTTTGAAAATGCATAGTGCTAAAATGACTCTCAGTCTTGATCTTCGGGAGGTGGAGTAGATAGGACTCAAAGGATGAAAGCTTCCGATGAAGTAGTTGGAGCAGATGGAGTGGGTGCTGGAGGTGGCGCTGTAGCTATGGTTGCTAGTGCTGACACTGAAGCTCGAGTATCTGTCAGAGGCACTGCAACAGACCTTGGACCTCATGGCACTCGCTTGAAAGCGTCAGTAGTGGACTTGCCCTTCCTCTCCTCTGCTTCCTCCTGTAGCTGCTCAACTGCAGATTGGATCTGAGTTACCTTGATATCTAGATCATAGAACTTTTGCTCAACAATCCTCTCCAGGCTCTCCTAGTTCTTGGTCAGGGTGGCCAAGCCCTTCTCAATCCTCAGGGTGGATTGGATCAGATATCCAAGCTGGTCTTGCTTGGTCTTCAAGAATACCTGAGATGCCTCCTCAACAGTTGGCATCTTTGCAGCCTTTTCTGCCCTTGCCTTCTCCAACTGCCTCTTCAGATGGCTTGGAGGTTTCAGCAGTGGATGCTCTGGCTTTAGACATGAGGACTCTCTTTGCTGGTGCCTTCTTGTGCAACCCAGGCTTGACTGTAGCAGGTGATCCATACTCTTTCTTCAACACTTTCTTCTTTGAAGTGGCTTCATCTTCAACAGCCACATAGTCTTCATCTTCAGAGTCAGAAGTCCTCTTCTTCCTCGTTCTGGTAGCAGCCATGGGCAGATTGCTTGGAGTGCTCCTGCTGCCTTCCTCATAGCTGCTAGAGGGACTAGTGCCCTCACTTAACTGAACCTGTTCCTCTAACTTGTTCTGGCTGTCACTTTGGTCAGACATCTTGCAAGTACACTGTCAGCAGACCCTGTGAATAGGTTATAGATGAGGTAGAGTAGATGAGCATCACAAAGTACAGGAGTTTTTGAAAAATAGATGACTTAAAAACTTAGTTTTAGTTCTTCACAAAAAGAATTTCTGATCTACCGATTTGTAAACTCGGTGACACCGAAGCAGCTTTTGGAACCTGAACTAGTGAACTCGGTCAGACCGAGTCACAGTTCGGTGGTACCGAGACTGCTAGGGTTTCACAGAGAATTGAACTCGGTCACACCGATTTGCAATTTTCGGTTGGACCAAAAATGCGTGTGCTCTGGCCAAAGCCAAAATCAGTGAGACCGATTTCTACAACTCGGTCGGTCCGAGATGAATTCGGCGGAGACCTAACCCTAAATTTTCAAATCAAAACTAATCTACGGGACGTTTTTGCTGGACGAAATGATTTCAATCATGGCAAGAAACATGGCAAAGCAATGTGCTAAGAATCGGAGTGAAGGATTAGCACAATGATCAAGTTTGTACCCTAGTTCGGCGACGAACCTGCTACGACGGCAACGGTGGTGAAGATTTCCGTTGACGGCGGCGGAGACCAGCGGCGGGAGGTCAATAGCGATGAGAGGACGATCCGGAGACTAGAGGAGGCAGAGCAGGTTACGCGCGGGCGAAGGGGTTCGGAGAAATTTTCAAAATTTGACCCGGTGGTATATATAACCTGACCCTGTCGGTGTGACCGAGTGGAACGACTCGGTGGCACCGAGATGCAAAACTGCAAGCAGTTACTGCAACTCGGTGTGACCGAAAAGTTCTAATCGGTTGAACCGAGATTGAAAACCCTAGATCAACTTGGTGACTCGATAGGACCGAAAAGGATGAATCGGTCAGACCGAGATGCATAAAGAGGTTTTGGGGGTTTAAGTCTAGGACGAATCGGGATCTTTGAGTGCTCCTCACACAGAGTGGTTCGAATCTCACTTGATCAAACTTTGTGATGTAGCATGAATAGAGTTTGAGACGAGAAAAGCATAGATAGCTAGAGGGCGTTCTTAGGCATTCTTGTCCATCCATTTGGCAAAAAGAGAAAGAGCCAAACAATCAAAGCAACAAATGGATGTTCTCGAATGAGTAAAATATGCAATCAACATGCTCACACAATAAAGTGGCAAACGAAATATGTGACAAAGCATGCACAAACATTCTAGCATCTATCAGGCAATTGGCGATGACTAGGTCATCTATATATGAGTATATTGACTTAGGAGTCAAATGAGAACATTTGATCATAGGTCATACTCATCGTTTAAGCACAAGTGGGGTTACCACTTTTACATAAAGCATTGTTGTGTTCACACCATTAGAGTTGCTTTAGCTCATAGATTTGAGTAAAGCTCCCCCTAGATGTGATATTCCCCCTAAAGGGAATGAACTAACCTTGGGTTTTGTCGATGATGACTTCATGTAGGTGTTGAATATGTACCTTCTCAATGTTGATGTAGATCATTTGGAGCAATCCTTTGGAGTGAGTTGCACCTTCAATACCTACACGGGTTAGTCCCATAAGGAACAAATAAGGATATCCATAGACATAGAGTGACGTATGCACAAGATGATGTCTATGAAATCATTAAGTTACCTTGTCCCTTGTCTTACCAACAAGAGGGTTTGTGACTCCTTGAACTAGTGCAAGATATGGAAGTAGTTTGCACTTGTCATTGCCAGAATGATAAGAGTGAAGTATGTTGGCGGAGTCATCCTCAGGAACTCTCTAGTTCTTCTTCTTCTGGATCCACACCATCTTGATGGGAACCCTTGGAGTCGTAGTTGTACTTGATGAAGTGGAACTTGATGTAGTCTTGGGAATCCACTTGACCAAGGCCTTAGGTGCTTCTTCAAATGCATCAATTTCCTCTTGAAGCTTGTCCTTGCCTTTTTGCTTGTGGTCTTGTGGTGGAAGATCGTCTTGAGCTTGTGTTCCTTTGAAAGAAGTAGGATCATACTTCTCTTGTTGAGGAACAAACTTCATCTTGGGGTATTGATCTTCTTCCCACTGAACTCCATTGGCATTGAACTTTCGTTCAAAACCAACACCTTGATTCTTCCGGTGTCTTCCTTGCTTGCACACAGTTTTCTCAAATTGCTTACTTCCGGCAAGACTCTTGTAAACACCTTTCTCTATGATTCCCTTCAATAAGCTATTTTCTTGCTCAAGTGTAACTTGGCTTAGAGAATCATTAGTTGAATCAAGAGAACTACTAGAAGCAAAAATATAGGATTTAGCATGATTATTGTTACTACTAGATGAAGAATCTTTCTTGCTCTTCTTGTTAGATTTAACTTGTGGCATGTAAGTATACAAGAGTAAATGCTTGGCAATGTAAGAAGAACTTTTCTTGCGAAGATCATCATTGATTGCCTTCAAAAACTCATGCTCTTGCTCAAGGTTGAGCTTTTCAAAGCGTAGCTTATCATGAGTATTTAAAAGTTCTCGATGATTTTCCAAGGTAGTTTCATGAGCTAACTTAAGAGTGTTTAGTTCTTTGGTTAGACACTCAAACTCCTTCTTATCATCATCATTCATTTTATCTTGATTATCATGATTAATAGCATGCTCATCATAGTTTTCATCACTAGAGTTGTCAACAAGTAAATCATCATCTCCTAGCAAATCATCTTCATCACTATTGAAATCAACATACTTGGGGTGTGTTACCTTTGGACCTTTAGCCATGAAGCATCTCCCAATTCCTTCATTTGGTGAGTCAAACATGTCGTAGGAGTTGGTTGTCACAAGTGCTAGTCCGGCAACACCTTCATCTTGAGTATAATTGGAGTCAGAGTGATAGCTTCTTTCGGAGTGATCATTGGAGTCGGAGCCGGATACCCATTCACCAACATGAGCTTGATGTCTTCTTTTTGTGTAGCTCCTTGACGCCTTTTCTTTTCTTTCCTAATCCTTGCTTCTTCGAGAGGGTCTCCGTTCATAATGATCATCTCTACTCCTCCTTTCTCTTGGTGGTGATTCTTCTCTTCTACTCCTTCTTTTGGGAGAATCTTCTGTTCTTTTGTAGGGGGTCGTACACTCATTGGAGTAGTGTCCGGGTCGTCCACAATTATAGCAATTACGCTCATGACTAGAAGATCTTTTTTCATTGTAGCACCTTGACTTGGAGTTTCTTTCTTTGCTTCTATTCTTGTAGAACTTGTTGAAGTTCTTCACCATTAAGCTCAATTCTTCATTGAAGATTTGTTTCTCACTTGAAGATGTGGGAGTATCACATGAGGCTTTGTAAGCACCACTTGACTTGTTGTGAAGCTCCTCCTTGTTCTTGAGTGACATCTCATGAGCAACAATTCTTCCAATGACTTCCGTTGGCTTGATATCTTTGTAGTTGGGCATCATTTGGATCAATGTGCACATGGTATCATATTTTCCATCCAAGGCTCTTAGGATCTTCTTGATGATGAATTTGTCGGTCATCTCTTCACTTCCTAAGCCGGCAATCTCATTTGTGATGAGAGCAAGCCTAGAGTACATTTCAGCGACACCTTCACCATCCTTCATTTTGAACTTGTCAAGTTGACTTTGAAGCACATCCAATTTGGATTCTTTGACGGAGTCGGTACCTTCGTGCATATCAATCAAAGTATCCCAAATTTCCTTTGCATTCTCAAGACGACTGATTTTGTTGAATTCTTCAGGGCACAATCCGTTGAAGAGAATATCACAAGCTTGAGCATTGTATTGTAGCATCTTCAACTCTTCCGCAGTAGCTTCATGGTTCGGTTCTCTCCCATCAAAGAATTCACCTTGCAAGCCAACACACACAATAGCCCAAACGGCGGGGTTATGTCCAAGAATATGCATTTTCATCTTATGCTTCCAACTAGCAAAATTAGTACCATCAAAGTAAGAACCTCTACGCTGGTAATTTCCCTCGCTAGACGCCATACTCTCCTAGATTGTGTAACCAAGGCTATGACCACCAAAAGCTATGGAAATCAAAGAAAATGGAAACCTGGCTCTGATACCACTTGTACGATCGGAAGTATCTCTAGAGGGGGGTGATTAGACTACGTGACCAAATAAAAATCTAGCCTTTCCCAATTTTAGTTCTTGGCAGATTTTAGCAACTTAGCACAAACAAGTAATCAACCTACACATGAAATTCTAAGAGTATAGAAACAGAATGTAAAACAATTGTATATGAAGGTAAAGGGATGAGTTTGAGGGAGCAAACGCAATGATGACACGGAGATTTTTGGCGTGGTTCCGATAGGTGGTGCTATCGTACATCCACGTTGATGGAGACTTCAACCCACGAAGGGTAACGGTCGCGTGAGTCCACGAAGGGCTCCACCCACGAAGGGTCCACAAAGAAGCAACCTTGTCTATCCCACCATGGCCATCGCCCATGAAGGACTTGCATCACTAGGGTAGATCTTCACGAAGTAGGCGATCTCCTTGCCCTTACAAACTCCTTGGTTCAACTCCACAATCTTGTCGGAGGCTCCCAAGTGACACCTAGCCAATCTAGGAGACACCACTCTCCAAGAAGTAACAAATGGTGTGTTTGATGATGAACTCCTTGCTCTTGTTCTTCAAATGATAGTCTCCCCAACACTCAACTCTCTCTCATCGGATTGGATTTGGTAGAAAGAAGATTTGAGTCAAAAGTAACTTGGGGAAGGCTAGAGATCAAGATTTATGTGGTTGGAATGGAATATCTTGACCTCAACACAAGTGTAGGTGGTTCTCTCTCAGAGAATGTGTATTGGAAGTGTAGGCATATTCTGATGGCTCTCTCCACAAATGAAGAGTGGGTGCAGGGGTATATATAGCCTCCACACAAAATCTAACCGTTACACGCAAATCACCAAACTCGATGGGACCGAATCATTAAACTTGGTGGGACTGATTTAGTTCAAAATGTGAACGTTAGGATTCTCCGTGGCACCGACAAGTCAACTCGGTGGGACCGATGTCATTAGGGTTAGGGCATAATGTAATCTCGGTGAGACCGACTACACAAACTCGGTATGACCGATTTTGGTAATAGCCAAACAGAGAGTTGGTCAGGCAAACTCGGTGGGATCGATTCGCTCTTTCAGTTAGACCAAAACGTTACGAAAAGGAAACAGAGAGTTTGCATTGCAATCTCGGTGGGACCGATCGCTCATCTCGCTTAGACGGAAACGTTACGAAGGGAAACAGAGAGTTTGCAACCCCATCTCGGTGAGACTGAGATCCCTATCGGTGATACTAAATTGATTAGGGTTTCTGGCAGTGGCTATGTCAATTGAACTCAGTGGCTCCGGAGGAGAAACTTCGGTGGGGCTGAGTTGGACTTTTTGTTTTAGGACATATGTGGAAGTGAGAAAGTAGTGGAGGGTTTTCGAGCATACCACTAAGCATTTTGAGCAAGATTCTCATTAAGCAACACCTCATCCCTTCTTAATAGTATTGTATTTTCCTATAGAATCAATGTGATCTTGTATCACTAAAATAGAAAATGTAGAGTCTTGTGCTTTGAGCTTGAGCCAATCCTTTGTCCTTAGCATTTTGAACGGTCCACTTTCTAATCCATGCCATGCCAGACATTGAGCTTCCCTGAAATATTTATCTTGGAATAGCATTAGCTCAATGAGCTATATGTTGTTAGGAATTACCAAAACCACCCAGGGATAGTTGCACTTTCACCTCCCCCCCCACAAACCGATACATCGAGCGCTCTAGTCATGTCTCCCTGCCACACACAAACTTGCCCTGTGCCCTCTGATGTTTCGGTAGGTCAGTCGCCCTATATCTTTGACTAGCACACACACAATTTCGATGGCTCTCTTCATCGATCTCGCACCCACACACTTGATCCTCTCTTCGACTCTATCAATATCTATGACCCCTCCCTCTCTTCTCGTCGATCGCCCCCTCTATATATGATATAGATAGACCTCTATTTCACACGCTTGCATGTGTCAAATTTTTGTCTGAGTTATCATCGACACATATTCCCACAAATACATTCACGAAATCATGCCCTCCCCTAACAAAAATGTAGCGACCCGATCCCAGTGGATCATAGCCTCTATGCTTATGTGTCATCCCTGGATCGGTATGCTGACACACACAGTACTAGAGGATTTATAATAGAGTTCAATCACACACTTATTACATCGAGGTCCTCATAAAGAGTATTTATTACAATAATATGTCTGAAGGCCATCTAATAAAATAACTATGGAAGCTTCAAAGATAAATGAGTCCATCCAACTCCACGACAAACACTGAGTGCAAGACAACGACCTATCGCACCTTACTCCTCGTCTGAAAATTCTGCAACATGAGACGTTGCAACCATGTAGGTCAGCACATGGAATATGTTGGCAAGATAGCAATGATGAATAATAACTATCACTACATGCATATTTGGCTGGTGGAGGCTCTAAGTTCAACATTTGCATAAAGCTAATTTTTTTCCTACAACAAAGAAATAAATTTTATTTACTACCAAGTTTATGCCATTATTGAGAAGCTATCCCCAACTCAATCCCAAAATTACGAAGTAATAATAATAACAACAACCCAAGAAATTCATTAAGTAATGTGATGAGATCAACCAATAATTCAAATACCAAATACTCAAAATGTCCATAACCAGGGACACGGCTAATCATGATTAGTTTGTACACTCTACAGAGGTTTGCGCACTTTTCCCCACAAGACTCGACCGCATCCATGATCGGAAGATCGAGACATAGCCTTTCTGAAGAGGTCCCCTTAACCGATAGATAGGCCGGTACACCTACAATCCCCTACATCTGCTAGCCCATCATGGCAAGATTTCCCACAACTTACTTAACTATGCCAGAGCCCATAATGGCTTGTGGCTGCACATGGAAGTTTCTAAGCATGAATAATCTTATGATCCCTTTGAGCCTGGGTGGCATTCCATAGGATGATCACACGGGAACCCTGGGATCTCCTAGGACAACACTGGATTCCCCAGGTGCCCGCAACCAATCCACCCAGATGTGTATTAAAGTAGCCACCTTAAGTTTGCCTTAGTTATTATCTCTCATAACTTGCATGATTCTCACGTGCCAATCCGTGTCTACAAGCATGGCTAAGCAATATGAGCATAACATATATTCCCGGGGTGATCAAAGGTATTAGGTTCCTACCTCATCAACTACATAGAAATAACCACATGTTCCCAATCCTACTCATGCAATGTTTGAGGGTGTAACTAATGCATAAAAACTGGGAAAGGAAGGGTATGATCAAAGTGTAACTTGCCGTGCTGACGATCAGAAATAGCAAGCTTCGCACTCCGGAAAATCTATCGTAGGCAAACAATACCATACATAAGCACTCAAGCATGAAGACGCAAAGAAAACCAAAGAAAAAGATCTTAACAGAAAGGTTAGGCCAAGAACTTCGATATGCAAAAAGAATCAACTAAATCAGAAATACGAAACTCAAATTACAATCAAAAGAAATTCAAATTCAAATCTATTTGAAACCAAATTTTAAACTTTCAAAAATAAGTTTGAGTTAGTTATCTGGATAGAGGGGATCATAACGAAGAATTTGGCATTGGTTTCATTGGATTTGAATATACGAGCAAAAAGTTGTGACCATTTGAAGAACAGGGACTAATCAGTAAAATAAACCTAACGGATAGGTACCTCACTAAAATAAAAAAGAAAAATCTACCGAACGAATGTTCGCTATCGAAACAAATCTAATGAAATTGTTCGCTACAGAACCTAAACGAACACAAGTTTGCTAAATAAAATAGATCGGGTTTTAAAAGGAAAACAGAGGAAAACCAAAAGAAAAAAACCGGGAGGTTCGCGGTGGTTTTTACCGGCGGTTCTCGGCGGTTTCGACGGCGGCGGCGGATCTCCTGCGACGACGGCTTTGGTCTCGGCAGCAGCGGTGGCGGCGAACTCCGGCGACTGCTGCGGCTTGTTGCTGCTACTGCTGTTTGAGGGAGAGAGGGGGCCGGGGAGTTCGGTATTTAAGGAGGGGAGGGAGGGGTGCGGCGACTTGGAGGAGGGGGCAAGGGAGGCAGCGGCGGGAGGCGTACCTGAG
>NC_041392.1:236361903-236402438 GCF_002162155.2 Triticum dicoccoides
GGACTTCGTCCCGAACTCGGGGACGAGGCGGTGCACCGCTTGGGCCGGCTGGGCTGGCGCACTGGGTTAGCCCGGTCCGGTCGGAGATTTTTTTAAACATTTTTTTCCAAAGAGACGAAAAATACGAAAAACATAACAAAAATATTTTTAAAAATTCCATAAAAATTTACATAACTCCCTCCTAATACTTGGACTAATGTGAATATTTTTCTAGACCTAAATGCCTGAAATAAAAATATACTTTTTAGTAATAATAAAAATAATTTAACAGGCGAATAAAATCAAATAAAATATATTTTTATTCAAAGATAAATTTCCAATATTTCTTTACTATTTTTGAAGAAGTCATATTATCTTCTCTCATTATTTTATTTATTTGAACTTATTGGAAAAATATTTTGAATAAATCTCTTTGATCCAATTTGCCAATTTTGAAAATTCAAAATTGGATTTTTGAGAAAACCTCCAACTCTCTCAATTGGTCCTTGAGTTGCTAAGGTTTCTAGGATCAAAAATTCAAATAAAACAAATTCCAAAATGCACAAAGGATGAATGCATATGAATGATCTAGATAACATCCAAATTGAAAATTGGGATGTTACAAACCTACCCCCTTAAGATGAATCTTGCCCTCGAGATTTGTGTTAGCTAGCAAAAATTTGTGGGTGGTCCTTTCGGAGGTCTTCTTCTCGTTCCCAGGTGGCTTCCTCCTCGGTATGGTGACTCCACTGAACTTTGCAAAACTTGATGACCTTGCTGCGAGTAACTCGGTTGGTGAACTCGAGAATCTTGACGAGTTTCTCCTCATAAGTCAGGTCACTCTCCAACTGAATTGCTTCTAGGGGCACAGTATCTCTCAGGGGAATATCGGCCATCTCTGCATGGCACTTCTTCAACTAGGAAACGTGAAACACATCATGAACTCTGGACGAACCTTCGGGTAATTCCAACTTATAGGCAACTTCACCCATACGTTTCAAGACTCTATATGGTCCCACAAATCGTGGCCGTAACTTTCCTTCGATTCCAAATTGTTTAACTCCTCAAAGTGGTGACACATGAAGATATGCTCTGTCTTCGACTTCATTGGTCAGCTCCTTGTGTTTAGTATCGGCATAACGCTTCTGCCTGGACTGGGCTATCTTGAGTCTATCACGATTCAACTTGACCTTCTCCTCAGACTCTCTGATTAAATCTGGTCCAAACAATTGTCGGTCTCCAACTTCATCCCACATCAATGGTGTCCTGCACCTCCTTCCATACAAAGCTTCAAATGGGGCCATCTTCAAACTAGCTTGGTAGCTGTTGTTATATGAGAACTATGCGTAAGGCGAATTATCATCCCAACTAGAGCCATAATCTAGCGCACAAGCTCTCAACATGTCCTCCAGAATCTGATTGACTCTCTCGGTCTGCCCATCTGCCTGCGGATGAAAGGCCATACTAAACCTGGTACCCAAAGTTTGGTGTAACTGATTCCAAAACTTTGAAGTAAACTGCGTTCCTCTATCTGATACGATGGTCCTTAGAACTCCATGCAGACATATGATCCTGGTCATATATATCTTGGCCAACTTAGCGCTCGTGTAAGTGGTTTTCACGGGGATAAAGTGAGCCACCTTGGTCAAGCGATCAACTATAACCCGGATGGAGTCATATCCTGAACGAGTCCTGGGTAATCCAGTGATGAAATCCATGCTAAGCTTATCCCACTTCCATTTGGGGATCGACAAAGGCTGAAGTAATCCTGCTGGTTTCTGATGCTCTGCCTTAACTCTCTAACATACGTCACATACTGCTACATACTCGGCGATATCCTTCTTCATGCCTGTCCACCAGAAACGTTCCTTCCAAATATATCTTGGTGTTGCCTGGGTGAGTCGAGTAAGGCAAATCATGAGCATCCTGAAGAATTAACTTCCTGATTTCTAGGTCATTGGGCACATAGATGCGATCCTCAAACCATAAAGTTCCATGTTCATCCTCACGGAAACCTTTGGCCTTTCCTTTACTCATCTTTTCTTTTATCTCTGCAATTTCCTTGTCAATCTTCTGGGCTTCACTAATCTTTCTCAACAAAGTGGACTGAATTTCCAACGCTGCAACAAAACCGCTCGGAACTATCTCCAAGCGAACTTCTCTGAGATAGTCGGCTAACTCCTGAGGTAATCCTCCGGTTATGAGAGTATTGACATAACTCTTGCGGCTCAAGGCATCTACCACAACATTGGCCTTTCCTGGATGATAGTGCAGTTTCATGTCATAATCCTTTATGAGCTCCAACCATCTCCTCTGCCTGAGGTTCAACTCCTGTGTGAAGATATACTTCAAACTCTTACGATCTGTGTAAACATCACAATGATTTCCGATAAGAAAATGCCTCTAGGTCTTGAGCGCATGCACTAGGGCTGCTAACTCGAAATCATGTGTGGCATAATTCAACTCATGAGGTCGAAGCTGTCGTGAGGCATAAGAAACAACTCTTCCTTCTTGCATAAGAACGCCTCCAAGTCCCTGTCGAGAAGCGTCACAATATACTTGGAAGTCCTTGTGTATATTCGGAAGAATTAGCATTGGGGCAGTACCCAAACATTTCTTCAACTCATGAAAACTGGCCTCACAATCCTCATCCATTTAAACTTGGTGTCCTTCTTCAATAACTCCATCATGGGCTTCGCAATCTTAGAAAAATTCTCAATAAACCTTCGGTAATATCCTGCAAGTCCAAGGAAACTGCGTATTTCTCCCACTAAGGTGGGTGCCATCCATTCGGTGACGGATTGAACCTTGGAGGAGTCTACAGCTATACCTTCTCCTGATATAACATGCCCGAGGAATCCGACTTCCTTCAACCAAAACTCACATTTGCTAAACTTGGCATATAGCTGATGTTCCCCGAGCTTCTCGAGAACCAAGTGCAAATGTTCCTTGTGTTCTTCTTCATTCTTCAAGTACACCAATATATCATCAATGAACACCACAACAAACTTATCCAAGAACTCCATGAACACCTTATTCATCATACTCATAAAGTAGGCAGGGGCATTAGTCAATCCAAAAGACATGACCGTGTACTCATATAGCCCATACCTTCTGGTAAACGCTGTCTTAGGTATATCCTATTCTCGAATCTTTAGCTGGTGACACTAGTACAACGAGCTCCTAAACAAACGGTTTAAAACCCCTTTTCGCGACGGCGTCTGGAACCGTCACCAAGTGAGTGTGGGCGATAGGGGGGTCCTTCCCACACGACCCAGAAACTGTCGGGGATATGCCCTCCTGGCACAAACGTTCGACAAAATGAGGTCGTGTCCGACCGGCGAGCGCTCAAATACGGCAATACGTACAGTAGAGCTAAAGAAATACCAGTTGCAAGTACATACCCCACAATCAATCCCTGCTAAACGTTTCCGTTCATATGTACATCCCACATAGTCGCTCGAAGGAAAACGTTTCCATTCACAGGTACATCACACACAATTTTTCCCGTTAAATCGCTTGAGTCATTGAATATATCACACACGGTCCGTGGAAGAAACTGTGTGGCAGAGGTTGTCCATCACACATAGTTTTCATGTGGTAAACATTTGCGCAAGGTGGCCTAACGCAAATAGTTTTCAAGAGAAAGTCATTTGTGATTGTTCATTGATCCAACACGGTTTATTCCTAGAAACTGTGTGCGTTGCCTGAGGTCATCGCCCACGGTATTTTTTTAACAACCGTTTGCAATAGCAAAACCCAATTAGACGGCTAATTCGCCACTAGCAGGCTAATTATCCTATTATTCATAATCCATTTATTAATCTAATTGACAGTTCATATTAAGCACACAATATATTTCATTTTCATAATTGAAATACATCAGGGTGCAACATCATATAGCTTTAGCACTCAGCTACCCCATTACACAACTACACCAGGACCAAGTTTCACATGCAACATCTATAACCTTTCTAAATTAGCATCATAGACGGTACATACACAGATGTATCTCATCTAGAAAACTGCTGAAGCAGAAGGCGAATATTGAGCCTTCATTGATGTTGAAGGTCTTTGTAACTTTAGGCCAGTGCCTGTGGATGATTGACCTTCCACCCTTCGTCCTCTTCAGGAACACTTCAATATTGAACCGTGGGTGTTGTATGAATACCTTCCTCGCCTCCTGACCATACATGTGGTTTGAGAGGTAATTATCAGTGAACTGCTTTGGAAAGGCCTGAAAACAAGGATGTGCATAAATATCTTCTCTATATTGGCAATGGGGCAAAGGAATAAAAAAAGGCACGGTATATAGTTGGTACCATCCAGTAGTGAAATGATGTCCTCTTCATTGTGCATACAAAGATCTTGTTGTTTTTTGTCGCTAATTTCTTTATCCTAACAATCTTTCTAAGTTTCTTGACTTGACTAATATTCATGGACAACTCATTTCCCCATATGCAAAAAGGGTCGAACAGTGGGTCACCTCTGACAGCAGGACCTACATGTGCAAGATCAAATTGTTAAAAACCTAAATATTAGAATGGTTCCTGCAATTGCACAATAATGTGCTATTAGACAACGAATCATGCATGTGCTAACCTCGATTGTAAACCTCAGTGCTTCCCATTGTTTCCCTGCAACACATATAAGGTAGTTAGTCATCAGGTTAAGTAAGGGTTCGCATGCTATCAGTAAAATATGTTGATGAAAAATAATCACATTGCAGATTCATCAGATTAATTCAAGCCACAGGGAAAACCCATTTATCCAAACCAAGCATGATTAAGAACTAGGAAATATAGCACTTGTATATGTTTCTCATTTATTAAGTGTAGCCAAATTGGATTTATTCCTCACGTGCACAACAATACAAAATTCTACCCACGACAATTGGACATCGCATTGCAGAATTGAACCAAGCAGTTAACTAAACACCACAACAAATGAACCAAACATTAACTGAGCACCATATTGCACAATATAACATTGAACCAAGCAGTTAACTAAACACCACAACAAATGAACCAAACATTAACTGAGCACCACATTGCACAATATAACATACTCCTAATAGAAGACCAGACAGTTAACCAAACAGTTAACTATAGCCAATTGTAGCAATTGTATTTGTTTCTCATGTATTTACTACAGCCAAATTCAATTTATTCCTGACATGGTATACAATAACAGAATGCACCCACAATTTTATAAAGATAAATTCGATTTATTTCTCATATGGAAGACAATAAAAAATTGCAGCCTGAAGAATTGAACATCATATTTGCAGAATTGAACCAAACAGTTAACTGAAGACGACAACTAATTAACAAAATAGTTAATAAGTGAGCACCACACTGCACGACATATAGAACACATACACTAGAGCAACTAATTGCATGGTAAATTAGATAGCAGAATTCATTAGAATTTGTGAAGGAAAGGCAGGAGCAGCACACGCAACTAGTAAACCGAGCATGCATAACCGGCGTAGCTAGCAGATGGCAAGGTGCTCCTCCAAGATCTGGGGGTCGGCATGAATGGCAGCCATCGCGACCTCATTTGCGCGTGCGGCCGCGATTTGCTTCTCTGCTGCCAAATGCTCCTTGAGGTCCTGGCTATACTACGTGCACCATGGCTTAGGTTGGTGCTTATTTGATGGAGGAGTCGGTGATTTGGGTGGAAGGTGTTGTGCCGGCGGTCGGGGCATGTGGGATGTGGAAGGAGGAGGATGGGGGTTGGGTGTGGATTACCTGCCTGGATAGGCGAGGCCGAGCAGTGTGAAGGAGGGTCGCCGACGAGGAGGCGACGGCGCTGCACGCAAGGAGTGGAGGTTTCAACTTGGAAAGGAAGGCGGAAAGAGAGGAAATGTGGCTTTTGGTAAGGGGGAGGGGCGGGGAGGTAGATATTTCCACGGAAGCCGAAAATTTGGAATCGCTTCAGCCAAAAAACTGGCGCGCAAAGTGTCATCAGACCGACGGTGCTCCAAGATATTTTGTGCTGCATCTCACACGGTTGGTGATAATAAACTGTGTGCGATCTACTTGATTTATCGTCTTGATCATTTGAATTACGTAATGGGGTCAGAGCTACAAAGGATGGTGTTTGAATTGTTAGAACTTTTATCTTAAGTGAACATGCAACTATAGGTGTGTGGTCAAAAAAATTGGAATGATTCAGGGTTCGTTAGTACATTTTTATACATTAACTGGGTTTTCCAGGCATTTTATGCGCATAATTCAAATTTGAACTACATGCACATGCTCCAGTGCATATAAACTTATTGAAAAATCAAATATGTGTCCTTGGTTGCATGCTTAGGTCCCATGCAAGAAATGGGAATGAATTTCAAACACCCTGCTACCATCACTCGGCCGCAAAATATTGAGATGCCTGGTTTTTAAATTCTAGGAAATCCAAACTCGTCTGAAATTCATGAAACTTGGCATGCTATCATGTAGCGGCATCAACATGCAGTGGTACAAATTTTGTCCCATTTGGGGCAGGTTTTGGTATAAGCTTCTCACAAACAGGAGCTTCTCACAACAAGCGTGATGGTTTCGGTAGGAATCGTGCCACCTTTGGGGACGAAACGATATCCGTTGCCTCTTATTGCTTTCAAATTTTTTTGAGTGTCAACATAGAACAACAGGTGTGTTGTGCGAATTTTCGTGATTTTTCGGGGTTCGTTTGGACATTTTTATGTATTAACTAAGTTTTCAATGCATTTATGTGCATAATTCAAATTTGAACTACATGCACATGCTCCAATGCATATAAATTGGTCGAAAAATCAAATATGTGTCCTTGTGTGCATGCTTAGGTCCCATGCAAGAAATGGGAATGTGTCGGTGTTCTGGGAACGGGGGTCCCCAGACTTGCCTGCCTGCGGCCTGCGGCGTGTCTCAAAGGGGGCCCAGCGCGGCCCATCTTCACCAACACAAACCCAAGACCCTCGCGAGGGGCCAAGCCTCGCGGGGCGGATGACGCGGAGCCTCCTCAGGCGCGGCCTCGTCAGGCTGGCTCACGAGGAGGCGGAGAGATCAAGGCGGGGTTCCTCACGAGGTGCCCCTGACGCAAGCCATGACGACCGGGGGCGCCAGGCGGGTGCCAGCCCGCGCAGTGTCCTCCCTTCCTCTTTGGTGCAAAGGGGGCAAGCGCAGCCGCGGAGTACCGAGGCATCAGGCAAAGGTTGCTATTTCGGTGCAACGAGACCAAGACCAGGAGGACTACGAGATGGAGGTCACCGTGGAGCCCAAGACGGCGTCATCACCAGAGCTTTGCGCAGGCGAAGACTACTTTTGTCAGGATAGCTGATACCAGCTGTCCCCCTTCAAATTAGCCCGCCATTGTTGGCTCCCTTCCCGCTCGATATTTGGGAAGAGGACTAGGGCCTCTATAAATAGGACCAGCCACCCGCAAGAGAGAGGGCGGAGAGGTTGGAAGAAAAGAGAGGGATCGAAGGATAAAGAAGATCAAGTAGAGAGAGAGAGAAGGGTGACTGAGCTGCTCCCAGCAGTTCATCGCCCCAGCCAAGAACAGACCCTCGCGAGGCTGTTCTTCCTTGTATTGTTTATCATCATCAGCCCAAGAGGCAATCCACCACACCACACACTGGAGTAGGGTATTACACCGCAACGGTGGCCCGAACCAGTATAAACCCTGTGTCTCTTGTGTTGTTCTTTCCTTAGTTTAGATCCTAGCAAGGCGGAGGAGTGCAGGTAGGTAGGAGGCGAAATCTCCGCGTGCACCCCAGTGTTCGAACCTCAAGGGTCTGCCGGAACCCGAAATCCGACATTTGGCGCGCCAGGTAGGGGTGCGCCGGGATTCGTCTTCCATCACCCCGTTCTCCTTCGACCATCACGCCCATGTCTGACGCTCGTCGGGCCCGCGCCGAGCGCTGGGCCGCACTCGCTTCCCGCGTCGCCCAGACGGCCCATGTCGGCGGGCGTCCTCGCCATTCCCCGTCACCTGCCGTCAACGCCGCCACCATCCCGGCGGGGGACGAGCAGCAAGCATCATCCCAGTGTCTATCCGTGCGGCAAGACGGCCGCACCGCAACACCCTCGCTCACCCCAGCTGGTTCTTCGTCCCGCACGCTCCGCGCGCCCATGGAGCCCCGCAACCTCTCCCCCGCCCATCGCGCTGCACCAACACCCCCGGTCGTCGCGGCCCTCTTGGGCGGCTCGTAGGCGCCGCCTACAAGTCACCACGTCAAGCCGTTCATCCGCCGGGTCAGCGCCGCTTCCACGCGGCAGGGGGCTCCCCTGGACCGGGCGGCGCCCGATACCGTCCCGACCTTCAGCTCGGAGGACCACCCCTCCAACTCGGCCTGCTCGGGTGCGCTCCCCATACTGTGCACCCCCACCATCTGCCAGGTGGCCGTCACCAGAACCCTTATTGATGGCGGCGCGGGCCTCAGCATGCTCTCGGTCGAGGCCTTCAACCTCCTCTGCATACCCCTGGAACGGCTGCAACCCAGCCGGCCCTTCTCAGGCATTGGGGGCAAGTCGTCCAGCTCCTTGGGATAGATCCGGCTCCCAGTAACCTTCGGCACCTACCACAACTTCTGCACGGAGCTAGTCGACTTCGACATCGCCCCCATCGGCCTCCCCTACAACGCCATCCTCGGCTACCCAGCGCTGGCCCAGTTCATGGCCGCGACGCACCCGGCGTACAACCTCATGAAGATGCCCGGGAGCAGCGGTGTCCTCACTGTGCACGGGGACACCGGGGACGCGCTGCGGGTGCTCAAGCTCGCCTTCAAGACGGCGGCATCGGCACAGCCCGCCGACTTGGAGACCCCCGGGCCCAAGGGGGCTGCACCCGCCAAGAAGAAACAGTTGTTCATCCAAGACAAGGCAGAAACCAAGCAGATACCCGTCGATGAGGACGGATCCACCAATGCCACTTTCACCACAGGCGCCCGCCTCAAACCCGAGCAGGAGAAGGCCCTGGTCGGGTTCCTGCGCGCAAATAAGAAGGTCTTCGCTTGGGAGCCTGACCAGTTGGCAGGGATCCCAAGGAGTGTAATCGAGCATCACCTCAACGTGTGCCCCAACGTGCGCCCTATGAAGCAGAAGGCCAGGCGGCAGTCCACAGAAAAGCAGGCCTTCATCGTCCAAGAGACCCGCAAATTAGAAGCCGCTGGGGTCATTCGCGAGGTCCGATACCCGGATTGGTTGGCCAACCCTGTCGTTGTGCCAAAGAAGGGAGGGAAGGAGTACATGTGTGTCAACTTCACCAACCTCAACAAAGCATGCCCGCAAGATCCGTTCCCGCTCCGCCGCATCGACCAGATCGTCGATTTCACTGCGGAATTCGACCTGTTATGCTTCTTGGATGCCTTCTCTGGGTATCACCAGATCAAGATGGCGGTAGAAGACATCGAGAAGACAGCCTTCCTAACCCCGTGTGGAGTGTACTGCTACACATGCATGCCATTCGGGCTGCATAACGCAGGGGCGACCTTCCGGCGGCTGATGCACATCACCTTACGTCGATGACATCGTGGTAAAGTCTCGGGAGGCCAGGACCTTGATACAATACTTGGAGGAAACCTTCGCGAGCCTCAACGCAGTGAACTTACGGCTCAACCCAGAGAAGTGTGTGTTCGTAGTCCCCTCGGGCAAGCTCTTGGGTTTCCACGTATCCCACTGAGGCATCGAGGCTAACCCGGAGAAGGTCAAGGCGGTGGAAGACATGAGCCCGCCAAAGACCCTCAGAGAAATGCAGAAGCTCACGGGGCGCGTGACCGCGCTAGGGCGCTTCATCTCCAAGTTGGGGGAACGAGCACTGCCCTTCTTCCAGCTAATGAAGAAAAAGGGGCCCTTCGAGTGGACTAAAGAGGCCGACAAGGCGTTCCAGGATCTCAAGAGATACCTGACCAGCCCACCGGTCATGGTGGCTCCGCGCCCTCAAGAGCCCCTGGTGCTTTACCTCGCCGCCACTCCCTACTCTGCCAGCGCAGACTTGGTAGCAGTCAGAGAGGAGCGTCGAATCAAAACTGCGGCAGCAGCCCGGGACAAGGCAGAATAGGGACAAGGAAGGCCTACAGAAACTGCCACCATGGCTGAGGAGGATTAGCTGCCGCAGAGGGGCGCACTAGAGGCGGAAGAGGCCCCTCTTCCAGATGGCCAGTCTCAGGAGGCCTCATTGCCTCAAGAGGCTCCATGGTCTCCGAAGGGAGCCACCAGCACTAACGCACTCCACCTCGTTGAGCACCCAGTGTACTTCGTCAGCACGGTGTTGCGGGATGCAAGGGCACGGTACCCCATGCCTCAGAAACTCCTCCTTGCGCTACTGGTGGCCTCGCGCAAGCTGTGGCACTATTTTCAGGGTCACCCCATCAAGGTCGTCTCGTCATACCCCCTAGAGAGAGTGCTCAGGAGCCCTAATTCAGCTGGAAGGGTCGCTGAGTGGAACATAGAACTGCAAGCGTTCCAGCTCGAATTCAGCATGACCAGAGTCATCAAGGGAGCAGCGTTGGCGGATCTTGTGGCAGAATGGACGGAGGCGCTAGGCCTCCAGGCCGACGAGGATCGGTCCCTGTCCCCGAGAAGCGAGGCACCAGAAGGCTGGGTCATGTACTTCGATGGGGCGTTCTCCAGGCATGGCGCTAGGGCTGGGGCGGTGGTTATATCGCCCGCTCAGGACAAGCTCTATTACGCCGTGCAGCTCTGTTTCCAGCAAGGTGAAAAGGTCTCCAACAACATAGCGGAGTATGAAGGTTTAATAGCGGGCTTGAAGGCCGCGGTTGCCCTGGGGGTGAAACGCCTTACCATCAAGGGCGATTCGCAGCTCCTTGTCAATTTCTCCAACAAGGTGTACGAGCCAAAGGATGAGCACATGGAAGCCTACCTGGCGGAGGTCCGCAAGATGGAGAAGCAGTTCTGGGGGTTGGAGTTGCAGCATGTGCCTCGTGGCACCAATCAGGAGGCCGACGACATCGCCAAACGGGCGTCCAGGCGGTTACCTCAGGAGCCTGGCATTTTCGAGGAGCGGCTCCTCAAGCCATCAGCCCTGCCGTCATTATCGAACACGGCTCAGCCCCGGCAGGAGCTCTCCCAGCCACCTTCCTTAGGGGCTCCGGCCTGTGGCCCGGCCTCAGGAGCACGCCTGCTCCTAACGATGGAACCTCAGGAGTGATGTTGGATCGCGGAGCTCCGGAGTTACCTAACGCAAGGGACCCTGCCGGAGAAGGAGGAGTAAGCGGAGCGAGTGGCATGCCAGGCCATGGCATACTGCATCAAGGATGGAGAGCTCTACCGGAAGCGGCCAAACGATGTATCCCTGCGCTGCATCTCCAGGGAGCAAGGGTAGGAACTGCTGGAAGATATACACGGCGGAGACTGTGGACATCATTCATCATCACGGACCCTCGTCGGCAAGGCGTTCCGCAGTGGGTTTTATTGGCCCACCGCGCTCAATGACGCCCTCGAACTAGTGAAAGCTTGTGAGGCCTGGCAGTTCCACGCCAAGCAGATCCATCAGCCAGCAGGAGGCTTGCAGACTATACCCCTTCCGTGGCCATTCACAGTCTGGGGGCTCGACATCTTGGGCCCGTTTCCTCGGGTGCCCGGGGGATACCGCTACCTCTACGTCGCCGTGGACAAGTTCACCAAGTGGGCTGAAGTAGAGGCTGTCCGCACCATTCCCGCGGGTTCCGCGGTCAAGTTCATCAGGGGCATCATGAGCCAGTTCGAGGTGCCGAATCGCATCATCACGGACAACGGTTCGCAGTTCACCAGTAACCTCTTCAAAACATACTGTGCTAACCTTGGAACGCAGATATGCTACGCTTCGGTGGCGCACCCCCGAAGCAACGGCCAGGCCGAGCGAGCCAACGCGGAGGTCCTGAGGGGCCTCAAGAGCAGGACGTTCAAGAAGAAGCTGGAGGCCTGCGGCAGAGGTTGGTACGACGAGCTTCAGTCCGTGTTGTGGTCCGTCCGCACAACCGCAACCAAGCCGACTGGAGAGACCTCGTTCTTCCTGGTCTACGGAGCCGAAGCGGTCCTCCCTCACGAGGTCAGATGTTGCTCCGCGCGGGTCCTGGCGTTTGACGAGGCGCAGCAGGACGCCATGCGGGGGATGGACCTCGTGCTGGGGGAGGAACGTCGCCGAGAAGCTGCGCTACGAGCGGCGAGGTACCAACAAGCACTGCGGCGATATCACTGCCGCAACATCCGCCCCAGAACTCTCAAGGTAGGAGACCTCGTGCTCAAGCGGGTTCTCTCCAGGGAGGGGCTGCACAAGCTCTCTCCCATGTGGGAGGGCCCGTTCAAAGTTGTTCATGTTTCCAGGCCCGGCTCCACGCACTTGGAGACTCAGGTGGGGGTGCCAGTCCAGAATGCATGGAACATCCAGCACCTCCGGAGGTTCTACCCCTAAAAAGGCTCGGAGCCTGTGAAGAAGGCGAATGCCTGTGAAGCTATCGCATTTTGGAAAAGGCCCAGAGCCTGTGAAGAAGGCGAATGCCTATGAAGCTACCACATTTTGGAAAAGGCCTAGAGCCTGTGAAGAAGGCGAATGCCTATGAAGCTATCGCGTTTTGGAAAAGGCCCAGTGCCTGTGAAGAAGGCGAATGCGTGTGAAGCTATCGCGTTTTGGAAAAGGCCCGGAGCCTATGAAGAAGGCGAATGCCTGTGAAGCTATCATGTTTTGGAAAAGGCCCAGAGCCTGTGAAGAAGGCGAATGCCTGTGAAGCTATCACGTTTTGGAAAAGGCCCTGGAGCCTATGAAGAAGGCCAACGCCTGTGAAGCTTGCCGCCCGTGACACTCTCACGTAATAATGAGTTGGGGCTGTACACGCCCCAGAGTCTCAGGAGCGCCAGCCTCAGGCCCTGGGGCTCCCTCCCACGCCCAGTGGCAGCACTTAGCTCCGTGCTGGTGAGAAGACATCAAAGACTAGATTAGGTGCCGGACGCGGCTTTTCATTTGCTTTCCGCAGTTGGCTTGTTCCTTCTCATTCGAAGTTTTATTGAAGTTGTTGCCGCCTTTGGCTTGTGGTTCTTCGACCTTTCACTCTCGTGCCTCAATTTCTTTGTGCAAGGCCTCGCGAGGGGGGCAGCTGAGTGCCCTCGCGAGTGTTCCTATCCTAGTCATTCAAAGAGTTCGCGACCTGGGCCCATTACAGGAGCACTCCTCCAGTCCGTGCCCCATGGGCACCGCGACACAAACAAAGGGCCTGGGTCGGTCGCCCCCCACGGCCGGGGCCGGGAACTATCCACGCTCAGGCACGTAGCCGGAAGGTACGATAATGAAAGCAAAACGATGATTAACAGCAATAACCCAAACACGCCCCCGCGGGGCTCCACGCTACTGTCTTTGTTATGCAGGAAAAAGGAAAAGAAAGAACAAATCTGGTGCAGCTCGCCTCACACCGGCCTGCAGGGAAGACCCGAGCTGCCTCCGGAGCTCAGGCGGACTCCCTTTCGCACTTCACCAGGGCGCGACGGTGGGCGGACACGTTGCCATCTCCCAAGCAGATACGACGGCATGGAGGCTGACCACGGCCACCGCTAGAAGAGTCGCCGCCTGAAGAAGAACCGGAGAAGCTTGAGGAACCCTGAGCGCCGCCAGCCGCGCGAGCGCTGCCCTCTCCATCATCGTCGGAGCTGAGTTCCCAGCCGCGGTCGTCACCCTCGGGGCAGCACCTTGCGCGGCGACCATCTTCCCCAAACACCCTCACGTAGAGGGTGGCATCGCCGTCGAACTTGAAGTGTAGGGTGCACCGACGGCTCAGGCCATGCGCGCGGGCAAACTTCTGCCAACCGCAGGCCAGGGACAGGCTCCCGGCCGCGGAGACCTCCAGTGAGACCCATGAGGCCCGGCTACAGCAGCCGTCGGCCTGGAGCCAGAGGCCGCCCGGGGCGCCGGCCAGGAGCTCGCCAAGGAGGAAGCGAGGAAGTGGAAGCCAGGTGCTAGTCGGCCCCACCGACCACACGACAAACTCCGGCAGCACTTCGGTAGCGCGAAAGCGTGGTCTAGGGGGACGTGCAGCCGGAGCGCGCCCCCCGGCCGCAGCAATCCGCCCGCCGTTGTGCTGAAGATTGCCTCCATGGCCGCGGGGAGCCACCATGGTGGCCACAGGATGTTTGCGAGGGCGCCCTCGGCCGCGCTTGGGCGGTGGAGAGGCGGGCTCAACCTGGCGAGCCTTCGCCTTCTCTGCGGCCGAGAACCTCCTCGACGGGGCCATGAAGAAAAAGGAGAAGCAAAGGAGGGATGTACTGGAAGGGCGCGCGCCGGTCCATAGTTATAGCTGGCGATGGACAACCAACGGCCCCCATGATCGCAGGTAATTATGACCCGCTTTGCATGCAGGGACTTGTCCAACCCGTGCAGTTGCCGAGGCGCCATGGGGAAGTGGAGGCGCCCACGTCCAATCAACCGCCACGCGGCGCCCAATGCCGCAGGCTCTTAGGGCCCGCGGCGCTTCGCTCTTGCCCTTCCGCCTCCCTGCACGGCCAAGTCCGGGCGCGCCTTGGGCCCGGTGGCTACTGTCGGCGTTCTGGGAACGGGGGTCCCCAGACTTGTCTGCCTGCGGCCTGCGGCGTGGCTCAAAGGGGGGCCCAGCGCGGCCCATCTTCACCAACACAAACCCAAGACCCTTGTGAGGGGCCAAGCCTCGCGGGGCGGACGACGCGAAGCTTCCTCAGGCGCGGCCTCGTCAGGCTGGCTCACGAGGAGGCGGAGAGATCAAGGCGGGGTACCTCATGAGGTGCCCGTGATGCTAGCCATGACGACCGGGGGCGCCAGGCGGGTGCCAGCCTGCGCAGTGTCCTCCCTTCCTCTTTGGTGCAAAGGGGGCAAGCGCAGCCGCGGAGTACCGAGGCATCAGGCAAAGGTTGCCATTTCGGTGCAACGAGACCAAGACCAGGAGGACTACGAGATGGAGGTCACCGTGGAGCCCAAGACGGCGTCATCACCAGAGCTTTGTGCAGGCGAAGACTACTTTTGTCAGGATAGCTGATACCAGCTGTCCCCCTTCAAATTAGCCCGCCATTGTTGGCTCCCTTCCCGCTCGATATTTGGGAAGAGGACCAGGGCCTCTATAAATAGGACCAGCCAGCCGCAAGAGAGAGGGCGGAGAGGTTGGAATAAAAGAGAGGGATCGAAGGATAAAGAAGATCAAGTAGAGAGAGAGAGAGAAGGGTGACTGAGCTCCTCCCAGCAGTTCATCGCCCCAGCCAAGAACAGACCCTCGCGAGGCTGTTCTTCCTTGTATTGTTCATCATCATCAGCCCAAGAGGCAATCCACCACACCACACACTGGAATAGGGTATTACACCGCAACGGTGGCCCGAACCAGTATAAACCCTGTGTCTCTTGTGTTGTTCTTTCCTTAGTTTAGATCCTAGCAAGGAGGAGGAGTGCAGGTAGGTAGGAGGCGAAATCTCCGTGTGCAGCCCAGTGTTCGAACCTCAAGGGTCTGCCGGAACCCGAAATCTGATAGAATGAATTTGAAACACCATGGCACCGTTGATTGCCGGAAAAACATTGAGATGCCTGGTTTTTAAATTCTAGTAAATCCAAAACTCGTATGAAATTCATGAAACTTGGCATGCTATCATGGAGCGGCATCAACATGCAGTGGTACAAATTTTGTCCCATTTGGGGCTGGTTTGGGTATATGCTTCTCACAAACCGGAGCTTCTCACAACAAGCATGATGGTTTTCGGTAGGGAACGTCCCACCTTTGGGGACGAAACGATATCCGTTGCCTATTATTGCTTTAAAAAATTTCGAGTGTCAACATAGAACAATAGGAGTGTTGTGCGAATTTTTGTGATTTTTCGGGGTTCGTTTTGATATTTTTATGCATTAACTGAGTTTTCAATGCATTTATGTGCATAATTCAAATTTGAACTACATGCACATGCTCCAGTGCATATAAATTGGTTGAAAAATCAAATATGTGTCCTTGGGTGCATGCTTAGGTCCCATGCAAGAAATGGGAATGAATTTCGAACACCAGGGCACTGTTGATTGCCGGCAAAACATTGAGATGCCTGGTTTTTAAATTCTAGTAAATCCAAAACTCGTGTCGAATTCATGAAACTTGGCATGCTATCATGGAGCGGCATCAACATGCCGTGGTACAAATTTTTGTCCCATTTGGGGCAGGTTTGGGTATATGCTTCTCATAAACCGGAGCTTCTCACAACAAGCATGATGGTTTTCGGTAGGGAATGTCCCACCTTTGGGGACGAAAAAATATCCATTGTCTCTTATTGCTTTTAATTTTTTTTTGTCGTGTCAACATAGAACAACAGGAGTGTTGTGTGAATTTTTGAGATTTTTCGGGGTTCGTTTGGACATTTTTATGCATTAACTGAGTTTCCAATGCATTTATGTGCATAATTCAAATTTGAACTACATGCACATGCTCCAGTGCATATAAATTGGTTGAAAAATAAAATCTGTGTCCTTGGGTGCATGCTTAGGTCCCATGCAAGAAATGGGCTTGAATTTGAAACACCAGGACACCGTTGATTGCCGACAAAACATTGAGATGCCTGGTTTTTGAATTCTAGTAAATCCAAAATTCTGTTAACCATTCATGTGACGCCATGTGTCTTGGTTTTAATGGCTGTAGGAGGTGCTGTGCGGACAGTTGCTTGACCTTGACTAAACGGGAGGCGTGCGAGCATCTTCCGGTGCGCAGGCTGACCGAGAGGTGTGCAAGCTCTCCTCGAGTGCGCAGGCTCACCGGGAAGCGTGCGAGCTATACGCTGCGCAGGCTCACTCGGAAGCGAGCCCTTTGATTTCCATGGCCGCCCGCCTTGCTCGCGTCCTCTCCATTAATGGCGCCCAAGCCGTAGTTTAATTCGCCTTTTAAATATAAAGCACTCATCGAAACGTTTTAGTTAGAACACCCGTATGCAAATGGACAACTTCCCTAGGAAGCCAAGAGAAAATGTGCCGAGCAATATTTCTGCAGCTCTTGATCGCAAACGATTTAGATAGAACACCTGTATGCAAAGTGAGAGCAGCGCAAGATTTGTGCATCCCTTCAATGCAAACGGTTGTTCTGGATGACCCGTGTGCAACCACGTACAAAAAGTTTGGTAAGATTTGCATCTGTCATATTGGGTATGTTGCCATTTGTCAAACTGAAAAGGTTTACATTTGTTGATCTAGTTACGTTGCCATTTGTCAATCCTTGTAACACTGCAATTTGTCAAATATGCAGCTAGAAATCATTAGCACTATGTAATTTTTGCAACTAAAATTCAGTAATTAAGCATAGATTTCATTCATAGATTAAGTAGTCACTCTTAAGTTATACAAATAGTTCAACTCGACAGCTGAACCGACCAAACTTCTCCCCGATTGTTGCCAACGACATACTGAAATAGTTAGTTCAACTATATATACTAGCTAATTTTAAGTACGTTGTACAGTTCGACCACACATCTATAGTCAGATGAACTGAACAAAACAGCCCCTAAATACTACTACTACCACGGAGGGGCTTTGTGCTACTTCCGCCAACCTCTCCTCTGCCGAGCGTGCTCAGTAAGACGCAGAGGAGGAGGAGGAGCCTACCGATGAGGTGGACAAATGCAATATGGTGCCTGCCGTTGTTGCATGTTCGGCGACGCTCGCCAGCTCGAACGCCCACTGCCGCTCTAGACGATCCCTCTCGAAGCGGCCGGATTGCTCGTAGATCTCCTGATTCCTCGCCTCTGCGCCGGCGTGTGCTGCGGCCACGGTTGCAGAAAGGCTCTTTGCATGCTCGACGAGGCGCTCCTCCTCCTCCCGCAGGAACTCGATGTAGCGTGCAAGGTCGCTAACGCACGTGCGGGCCTCCACCTCCGCCCCCTCCTTCGGGAGGCAGTGGCGGAGCGGGTGATGATCCCGGCGGTCGACGGTGGGCTGGCGGCCACGGCGGCCGATGATGGGGTGGCAGCCACGACCACGACCTCCCGCCTTCGGGCCGCGATGGCGGAGCGGGTGATGGCCACGGTGGCCGGCAGTGGGGTGGCGGCCACGATGGCCACCTCCCGCCTTCAGGCTGCGGCGACGGAGCAGAAGATGGCCTTGGATTTCGACGGTGGTGTGACGGCAACGGAGGCCGGCAACAGCTCCCGACGGGCAGCGGCAGCAGAGCATGTGGTGGGTGTTCCGCGCACGCCCAATAGGGATGCCACACGCACTACACTACGCCGGCGACTGTGCTGCCGCCGTGGTGTAGCCTCCGCTGGAGCTGTCCTCTGATGACGGCGGAGTGGCTGAGCGACGACGACGGACCAGTGCCATTGGCGATTGTGGGAGAAGAAGATGAGATAAGCTACAGGGAGGGAGGGGAAAATGCGATGCGGGACTCGTTGGCTGTGAGGGTTTTTGTAGCAGGCCGGTAAGCATTGGGATTTTGGGGGATTTCACCGAGTCGGGCGAGAAGCTCGCGCGGGAACCTGCGGGGTTGCATGGGAACGGGCTCACCGATGATTTGTTGGCGCCACCGTTTGGCCAAAAGAACGCCCCCGCGTGCTGCGCAAGCTTGCACTGTAAGCCATCTCCGGCAGCGGGGTGACAAGATGCGAGAGGAGGACAAGAGGACACGTAACATACAGTTAATAAAAAAACATTTCCGATTTAATTACCTACTCAACCCCCGTCCTGGTTTATAAGTAGGATTTAACTAATAAAATACGAATGCATGTCGCCATAGATTATATCATTGGAGTCGTATTTGAACATATTTTCCAACTATATAATTTTTGCAACATGCATTAACACTTTTTTGGTTAAATTTAATGTTATACACCAGCAAGCATTTGCCCGCAACACACACGGCTTATTCCATCACAAACAGCTCTGATGGATCAACTGTCTGCCACGTATCGCACACGCAACTCTAATCTAATTCATGCTTGACGTCTTCGACATCGCTCGCACAGTTCGTCTTATTTGCCACGTATCATTGTGCCGTCCTCTGCTCCCTGTTAGGCGCCGCGACGCGCTCGGCTTGTGGACAACTTTTCCTTGTGGCGACCACGGAGCGCTCTGCTCGCGTCCCTCCGCGCGCGCTCTACCAGCAGTTGGGCGTGCGCACGATCACGTCGGGGCCCCCATATGCATGCGGTTGCGTCGCGCGCGTTGCCACGCGATGCAGTTACGTGCGACATGATGGAGTTATGCACTGCAAATTAGAACTGCCATCAGGGCCTGCCGATATTCCTGGCCGTCCGGCTTCCCCTTTAATTCTCGCGGCCATTATAACCTTAGTGTCTTCAACTTTTTGATTGCGCCCCACAACACAACAAGCACACCCACGATGGGGATGTCCGGCGGCGCTCCAATGGAGTTCGGCGAGCATAGAGTGGAGACCCACGCAAGGGAGATAGATCTCTCGGAGGTGTACACCATCAACCCGGCCATGGTGGACGACTACATCAACAGCGTTGAGCAGTTGCTTGCTAGAGACAAGTACAAGGTGGTCGGCATCGACCTCCAGTACACCGCCGGTCGTCCCGGCATAGATCAAAAGGTTGCCGTCGCCTAGTTGTGTGTGCGCCATCATGTCCTCATCTACCACTACTGCATGGCCACGGAGCCTTGCGACTGTTTCAACAGGTTTCTCAACAGCACCGACTACAAGTTCCCATGGTGGATACCAAAGACGATGTAAAAGCGCTCAGTGTTACGGGCTTGGCCTGCAAGAACCTTGTCGAAATCCATGACCACTACAGGGTCTGGGGCAGCATGAAGCAGGACTCCCTGGTCGGACTTGCCTCGGCCATCATCGACCCCGACTACAAAAATATGAAGTAGGTTGCCCAGAGAACAAGTCCCGTATCCTGGCACAAGGCCTGGATGTGGCAACTGGATGAACCTCACCTTAGGTTCGAGGCCAAGAGCGTGTACACATGCTACGAGATGCACATGCGGATCGTTGACATGAGGAAGTGCCTCGTTACCCAAATCGATGAGTCCGGATCAAGCCACAAGAAGAGCAAGCGTCACAAGAAGTAGATGATGATCAGATGATCATTTATGCTAGTTAATCATGCATGTAATATATAGTTTACTTTATTGGTGTGTGTGGAAACGTCATGTGTGTAGTAGCCACCTATGTAATTATGCATGTAATAGTTTACTTTGGTGTGTGCAAATGTCGTGGTTGTAGTACCCACCTATGTAAGTGGATGTTTAATTTGGTTATGCAAGCATGTCCTTATAAGTGTGTGTGTATATATATATGTTGTTGCTCTGTATGCAATCCCATCGCAAAACACACACGTCTTATTAGCAACAACTGTCTGTGTTATTATCGGTCTTCACACACATTTCTGATTACAGACCTGTTTGTTGCGTATCACACACATCTTGTTAAGTTGAACCGTTTATGTTCTCATGTCTCGACGCAAACAGTTCATCCGAGTGAACCGCATGCCGTATATCGCACACACCTTTAATCTGGCTGACCGTTTCTTTTGTGTTGCTGTTCGCACACGAACATGTCAACGTGTACCCTCGACGCCGGGGGTGATGCACCATGGCTCGCGTTGAAGGAGATCTGACAAGCAGCACGATACGCAGGACAACCGACAGATGATTTTGTAGACCCAAAGCCCCGCTTGCGTGGGAGGGACCCCGTCAGGGCTCGTGGTGGCTATGGGATGCTCTAGGTCAATTCGATTGCCCCTAGAGCCTCGTGGATCCATATCCCTCCAGCATGAAGAACTAGCAAAGAACGAGAAGAAAGATACAAGGGAGAGATAAAAAGTAGATGAACACGAGAAAGTAGTAGATTGATTTGTTTGATTGGTGTTGTTTCAATCGGCCGTCACCCCTAACATATATAAGAGGCGGCTGGACTTCCCGTACAAGCAAAGGATTAATCTAGGCTTTCCTTACAAGAAAATTACATCAATTCACGTCCTACAGTTCTAGTTTCAGTCCAACTCGGATTCAGCCCGAATATGTCCCATACTTCTGTCCTGCTTCTTGCGCGGGACGTAGAAATCGCATACTAACACAGATGGAGTCGAGTTCAATATCAAACTTGTCCGCCTCGATGATATTCATTAGATAATGAGTGCCACTTCTCCTTTTTAGGCCATCTTTATGACTTTCAGGGCATATCTTTAAATGTGGGTCGGATTCAATTATGCAGTTTTCTGAACTGTCCGAGTATTGTAACAATTCTGCAGGCCGTATACTATCTCCGATGATGATGACTCCAAAAGCAAATTTGACCGCTTCGGCGACATGCAGAACTTCCATGTAGAACACTTTTCCATACGAGGCCACCTGAATAACCTTTCGAGCGCATCTCCAACTTCTGGTCAGTTGACTTTGACAGTCTCCACCCCGGCAAGATTTCCACCCCGGCAAACTTTCCACACCGGCAAGCTTTCACCCCGGCAAGGTTTCCACCCCAGCAAGGTTTCTACCCCAACAAGCTTTTACCCCGGCAAGGTTTCCACCATGGCAAGCTTTCTACCCCGGCAAGCTTCTACCCCGACAAGCTTTCCACATCGGCGAGCTTTCCGCGCCGGCAAGCTTTCCACGCCGGCAAGGTCTCCACCCCGTCAAGCTTTCCACACTGGCAAGGTCTCCACACCGGCAAGCTTCATTCAGTCGGCAAAGGCCGAATAACTCACGCGACCCATCAGACGCCACCTAGGTGGGTGTCTGGTCCCTCGCGTCACTTTTTCACTCAGGACTGGTCCATGAAGTGTTGCATCTAACTTTTGCATAAAAACTCGGATTGAGATGATTTATATATGAAAATCGATCACCTCGACAAGATGAAGACAATTCCTTTAGAGTGTTCCTTCATCCGAGGTCATATTGAGGGCGTAATAGGCCGAAAAGCACTCAGAACACTAACTTCTGCCACTCGGAGTACAATTTAGGCCCCTAAGATGAGGTCGGGTGGCGATAGCCTAAACATCAATGTTGTTTCGCTCGGTGACGTGAAACTTTCTCATGTTGAAAAAAATTCATTTAGGGCCATCTTATTTGCATTTGTACCATGCCAAAATCCGGTGTCAACACATGCCCCCCTGTTTTCTCGCAGAGCTTGCGTGCCAGAAAATATTTCATCCAAGCATGATGTCAACACTACATCGGTTGTGCATGCTTGTAATGCCCCATATGTACCTTGCCATATTTGTATTCCAACTCTTGCCATTTTCGGCACTAAGTTATGATATTCCTTGTTGTTGGGTTTTGTCTCCGTGTTGCTTTTGTCCTTGTCATGCATCTCATACCTTGTCATCATGTTCATCGCATTTGCATATGTGTTCGTTTCATGCATCCGAGCATTTTCCCTGCTGTCCGTTTTGCATTCCGGCACTCCTATGTCCTCCGGTGTCCCCTTTTGCCTCTTTTCATGTGCTGGTGTTAAACGTTCTCGGATTGGACCGAGACTTGCCAAGCGGCCTGGGTATACTACCAGTACACCTCCTGTCAAGTTTCGTGCCATTTAGACTTCGTTTGATACTCCAACGGTTAACTGAGGGACCGTAAAGGCCTCGTGTGTGTTGCAGCCCAACACCCCTCCAAAATGGCCCAAAACCCACCTAAAACCCCTCCATCGTCTCGGTCATTCAATCACGACCGTGTGGCCGAAAACCATGCTCCATTTGGAGTCTCCTAGCTCCTTCTATGTATAAATAGGTGCATCCCCCCGAGATTTGCAGATGAAACCCTAGTCTTCCCCTTCCTCCGCGCGCCGGACACGTCCGCCCGGCGCCGGACACGTCCGGCGCGTCCCCTCGCCCAATCTCCGCCCGCCATGTCACCGGGACGAGCCCCACATTGCCGCCTCCACCGCGCGGCCCGTCCGGCCTGCAGTAGACCCTCCCGGCCTGCGCGCTGCCGCCATCCTCCCGGCTCGCCCGCCCGCACCGCCGCGCGCCTTGGCCGGCGCCTCCCCGCGCCGCTCGCCAGCCTCCACCACCCGCCTCGACATCCGCCCTCGTCGCCCGCCGTCTCCGGCCAGCTGGAGCGCCGCGCCGGCCACCAGAGCTCCGCCGCTCGTCGCCGCGCCCTTCTTCACCTCCGGCAACACTCCGGCGAGCCCCGACCGGCCTCTTTCTCGAACTCCGGCGTGAAGCTCCGGCGAGCTTGAGCTCCTCCTCGGTTCGCATGCAGAATGACTCAATCTTGCTCTACTTTTGCTATAAAATGTTCCTGGCAGATTGTTTACGTGTTAATCAATTTTGCCGAGGTTGTTGTAGTTGATCCATGCATGCTATGAGAGTGTTCTTGCCATGTTTAGCTTATTGATCATGTCTTCTTGCTGGGTGTATGCTTAGTTTGTCATGCAATGCCTTGTGATGAGTGCATCGAGCTCGCAAACATGCCTACGTAACTTTGTTTTTGACAAGCCCAGTTTTCTGCAAAGTCTGAATCTGTTAATGAAACTTGCTATGTTTACATGGTAGCCATTGTATTTTCTGATCCCTTTTGGCTTATGGTCAGTAAAGGACTTTTGTTATATGCTTTGAGTAGTTTCATTCCATGTATTTCTTTGCCATGATATGTTCCTGTAGCTTGTTGTTATCTTGCTCTAAACATTGCTTCCTGATGTTAAATCCTGACATGTTGCTATTTTCGCCAAGTCTGTGAACCTGATATCTTTTGCACTTTTGACATGCTTGTTTGAACCTGCTATTGAGTGATTTAGCCATAGCTCAGTGTTCATCTTTTGTCAAGCATCTTGAGTGGATCACTGCCATGTGCTTTGTTGCTATGTTAGAGTGCAGTAGCTTATTTTTCTTGATGCATTTAGATGGCATCGTGCTGTTAATCGCAGCTTTGTGCCATCATTGTTTTGCTTGCCATTTGCAAACCGTGCATCCGATTCCGGTGATCTTTATATCGATTTCGACCGAAATCAACTCATCTTTCCAGCGGCACTCTTGGTTTTCCAAGTTGACGCCTGGTTCAATATTTTCCTTCCGGAGCACGCATATGCATTGCATATCACATCCCGCATATCATGCCATGTTTTGCATCATGTTGGTTGCGCATTGCACCGTGGTTGATCGTGGTTCCCTTTGCTTGTGTTCTTGCTTTGGGTAGAGCCGGGAGACGAGTACGTGATCGAGGAAGCCGTTGAGTATGCTTACGAGGATCAAGCTTATGTCAACTAGGAGAACTTTGCAGCAAGATGACCATACCCTCGAAATCACTTCTATCTTTGCTTGCTAGTTGCTCGCTCTATTGCTATGCCTATACCTCAATACCTACCACATGCTTTACATGCCTCCCATATTGCCATGCCAAACCTCTAACCCACCTTGTCCTAGCAAACCGTTATTTGGCTATGTTACCGCTTTGCTCAGCCCCTCTTATAGCGTCGTTAGTTGCAGGTGAAGATTGGAGTTTGTTCCTTATTTGGAACATGATTATTGTTGGGATATCACTATTATATCTTGTTTACTTTAATGCACCTATATACTTGGTAAAGGGTGGAAGGCTCGGCCTTATGCCTGGTGTTTTGTTCCACTCTTGCTGCCCTAGTTTCCGTCATACTGGTGTTATGTTCCTTGATTTTGCCTTCCTTACGCGGTTGGGTTATAAAGGGGACCCCTTGACAGTTCACCTTGAATAAAACTCTCTAGCAAGGCCCAACCTTGGTTTTACCATTTGCCACCTAGCCTTTTTCCCTTGGGTTCCGCGGACTCAAGGGTCATCTTTATTTTAACCCCCCCCCCGGGCCAGTGCTCCTCTGAGTGTTGGTCCGAACTGAGCTTCCTGCGGGGCCACCTCGGGGAAACTTGAGGGTTGGTTTCACTCGTAGCTAGTCTCATCCGGTGTTGCCCTGAGAACGAGATACGTGCGACTCCTATCGGGATTTGTCGGCACATCGGGTGGCTTTGCTAGTTTAGTTTTACCATTGTCGAGATGTCTTGTAACTAGGATTCCGAGTCTGATCAGGCCGTCCTGGGAGAAGGAATATCCTTCGTTGACCATGAGAGCTTGTGACGGGCTAAGTTGGGACACCCCTGCAGGGATTTTGAACTTCCGAAAGCCGTGCTCGCGGTTATGGGCAGATGGGAATTTGTTAATGTCTAGTTGTAGAAAACCTGAAACTTAATGTCGGTAACAAAACCGGCGGATCTCGGGTAGGGGGTCCCGAACTGTGTGTCTAAGGCGGATGGTAACGTGAGGCAGGGGACATGATGTTTTACCCAGGTTCGGGCCCTCTTGATGGAGGTAAAACCCTACATCCTTCTTGATTATTCTTGATAATATATGTAGTACAAGAGTTGATCTACCACGAGATCGGAGAGGCTAAACCCTAGAAGCTAGCCTATGGTATGATTGTATGTTGTCCTACGGACTAAAACCCTCCAGTTTATATAGACACCGGAGGGGGCTAGGGTTACACAAGGTCGGTTACAAAGGAGGAGATATACATATCCGTATTGCCTAGCTTGCCTTCCACACCAAGTAGAGTCCCATCCGGACACGGGATGAAGTCTTTGATCTTGTATCTTCATAGTCCAACAGTCTGGCTAATGGGTATAGTCCGGCTGTCCGGATACCCCCTAATCCAGGACTCCCTCAGTAGCCCCTGAACCATGCTTCAATGACGATGAGTCCGGCGCGCAGTGTTGTCTTCGGCATCGCAAGGCGGGTTCCTCCTCCGAATACACCACAGAAGAGTTTAAATACAAGGATAGTGTCCGACCCTGCAAAATAAGTTCCACATACCACCATAGAGAGAATAATATTTCCACAAATCCAATCTGCCGACACGTTTTGGCGGCATGACATCATGCCATGGTCCGGTAATTATTCGAACCGCTTTTCTTTAACCAGCCCCGCACATAACGCGAGGCGTTTTCTTGACACGTCTTGTCAAGGCAGAGATCGTGTTCCCCTTATTAAGGGATTCTCATCAATATGGACGTGGGTAACCCAACCGTGCTTAGGACTCCTAGATTTTAGGCAAGTCCCAAACGGCCACGAGGAGGACGCTTGATATTCACCCTCTTTATAAAGGGTCAAGGCTTTTACTTCTTCCCTCCCGTGCTTAATCAAATCCTTCCCCCGCCTCGAGTTCTAACACCCAAAGCCCAGGTCAGGTGCTTCGGATCTTCAATCATGTCCGGGTCCAGCCTTCATGGCCGGTGGATGCCTGACGGAGGAGGATATCAAGAAGTTGAGGGAGGCCAGATACCTGACCTCCGAAATTTCACATAGGCTGCCCGCCCGAGGGCAGGTCATCCCTACTCCCGAACCCAACGAGAGCGTTGTGTTCGTCTCCCACTTCCTCCAAGGACTAGGCCTCGCTATGGATCCCTTTGTCAGGGGTCTTATGTTCTATTACAGGCTGGATTTTCCCGACCTAGCCCCAGATTCCCTCCTTCACATCTCTCATTATTGTTGTTTGTGAGGTCTTCCTCCGCATTACCCCTCACTTCGGCCTATGGCTCAAGAACTTTGACGTGAAGCCGAAGATGGTTGAGGGGCAGTACGCAGCGTGCGGAGGTGCTCTAATAAGTAAAATTGCTGGCGCTCCATGGCCGAAGGGCTCCTTTCCAGAGGTGTCCGGATTGTGGCAACGGGAGGTTTTACGTCACAGCTCCCCGAAGTGCCAAGTGGGTAGCCGCCCCCACCTTTCGCTCGGGCTCTCCACCACAACTGATGTCATGGATCAGCAGGGGGATGAGCTGGGGCCCAGCCAAGGACGTGCCCATACTGCAGAGCCGCATCCGAGATCTCTTCGAGGGAGATTTCAGTCTGGTTATGGTTATGCAAGTCATGCTGGTTCGTCGAGTCCAGCCTTGCCAACGCCGGCCCCTCCGCATGTGGGAATTCAACCTGGAAGGACCGCGCACTATTCAGAATTTCCTCGGCCTAACGCACGAGGAGATGTACAAATCGTTCTTCGGACCCCAAATAGAGTGTCCGGACACTACCGAGGACGTGGGCCTGAGCAGCAACCGCACCGCGGCCCAAGTAAGTAATCCCCTGGCTGAACACACTTTTTTATCATGACATCATTCTGAAGAATTGTTCTTTGACGAGGACTGGATAACAAAGGCGAAAACGATTCGTTGATTGGCCCCCCTTCCTAAAGGCTTGGACAATCCGGTGCTTGAAAAGATGCTCGAGCCAGCACCTTGCCTGGTGCCCGCAAAAGAAGATGAAGGGGGGAATAAAGAGGGCGAAAGCGGGCCTCCACTGCTACCAATTCCAATCGAGGGAACGAGCGTCTCCACGAGGGAGGACAACCCAGGGGAAGAATCTGACATTCTCTCGCCTCGGGGGAGGAAGAGGACTACCTATGAAGATCCGGAAACCAAGGTTTCCAAACGGGAGAAGAAATCTCCGCCAGAGGGTCCTGCCTCGGAGGGTGTTCTTACCACACAATGTCCGCGCGGGGATCAGCCCTCTAACGAGCTGTAAGTAAAAAATGTATTTAATAATGAAGATATCCTAACTTACTTCTGAGGAAAATAACCAAAGTATTTATCTTGTAGTTCGGATCTTAGCCCTTCTCAGCTGAGCTCGTCTTCGAGGGATCTTCTTCCGGAGATGATGGAGAGCGAAACGCCTCCCCCGGACTCCCCAGCTCAAGAAGCGGGCGACCTTGAAGTGTCGTCGCGGAGGGCCTCTCCAGATCCGGCGAGGCCAGAGGATAATCCTATGGCCGCCCGAAGTCCCCAGTATCCGGCTCTTGAAGAGAGCAACCAAAAGAGTCCGGCACCGTCTGGTGCGCGGTCGGATGTACGGAGGGATCTGCTGGAGAAAGCGGTTATCTCAGAAGAGCACCGCTCATTGATGGGTATGGTGATTGAAAGGATTTCTTCTGCCGAAAGCGGGCTGCATGAAGCCTTTATGAGTCTACTGACGGGTTTTGAGGTACGTGAAATGATGTATATTTTTGAAAAGCACCGCACATTTTTAGATGTGCCCTGTGTAGATAGTATCCCCCGAGACTCTGGTTGTCGTTGAAAACGGCTGCAAATAGAGGATTGTAGTCCCAGCTAATAACCAAACTGCCTTTATGTGCAGGTGATGGGGGCTCCGGTGGCTAGCCGGACTATTGGGTATGTCGAAATAAAGCGGCAGCTAGATGCGGCAGATGCCGACATCGTGCTTGTCAACGAGCGGCTTGACAAGGCACAGGGTGAGTGGCCTTTCTGGTGATCGTCACATAACAAGAGTAGCATGATGCCGGTATCTTTAATATGTTGTGACTGCAGATGGAGCGGCCAGCGTGGAGACCCTTCGGGCGGAGCTTGCCCGAGCCAAGGAGCAAGCAAGAAGTAGTAATGCGGCCGCTTTAAAGGCGGCCGAGGAGTTACGAGCGAAAAGGCCACACATTGCGAGAGCAAAGAGAAAATCACCAAGATGGCCGTAAAGTTAAAAGACACTGCCGACCGTTGCCAGCTTCTTGAAGAAGAAAACTGGGTGAAAGCGATGGACCTGGAAAAGGCCATGATGGTGACCATAGACACCCGCTCTGCGATGGGAGCGAAAAAGGAGGAGCTGCGTCAAGACAGGGATATCGCAGCTGGGAAACCCTTTATGCTGCGGAGGAAGTTTGGAGATCCTCAGTATGCCCCTATGGATCGGCTGTGGATGGCAGACGCATATATGGATTTGGCGGCGAGTGCTGTTAATGCGGCCGAATACTTCCGAGATCAAATAGATCATGAAGTGGATAAGCTATTATGGTCACAATTTAACGTTCCAGAGCGTCCGCTTCCATTGACTGATCGGCTTGCCGAATGGGCCGAGTTGAACAGATTGTCCGGACTCGCCATGAGGTCTGTTGTGGATCATTTGTGGCCGGAAAGGCCAAAGCCGGACAATTATTTTAGTTTGGTGCAGCAGTTCCTTGATGCAGTGCCGTGCATTAATGCGATGAAGAGGTCGGCGTGCATAGAAGGCTCGCAGATGGCCCTTGCCCGTGTCAAAACATACTGGGCGGAGATGGACGCCACCACTGTTGTGGTGCAGGGTTCGGCCATAGGCCGAGTGGCTGTCGAGCACTATTTTGAAGAAGTTCTTGAAGGCGCTCGTTCAATAGAGGCCTAGTGCTCGAAGAATATTATGTTTGAATGACATGTATTCCCATTGTAAAAACAATGTTTTATTAAGTTTATCAAGGCTCTATTTATACTTTTGCCCGAAAGTATTGTGATGCCTCCTGTGTGGCCGTTTATGTATATATGTATATAACCTGAAAGATTGCAGTCGTCGGCTTCAGCCCCCACGCATATAATGCGGGGGTGTTCGCAGAAGACGCATGTTCACACTTGATCCAACGTCTTGGTCCATTAAGGAGGTGATAGCGCAGCGAACTAGGCAACCGGACTATAATGCTTTAACACTTTCACTTAGCCAGAGGAGTTTGATAGTGGGGCTACTATATAGCCCCTGGTGGCTCCGCACTCATCCAAATTCGGGGTGCGTACATGTCTGGCCGGGAAACGGCCCTTTGTTAAGGCGGAGGAATCCCGAAGATTCCGGTAGGTCATCGAGTGGTTGACCAGTCTCACACTATATCATGACAGTCAGTTTTTGGCTTTCTCTACAGAGGTGCTAGTCAGGATGAACCAGGGCATAATCGCAGTAGTTCTCCTGGTGCCGCCTTAGCCGATATAGCGGAACGTAAGACAGCAAAACATAGGAGCCGGGCAAACCCAACATTTGACCAAAGACATGATTCGGAGCTGATGCATATAAGGCCAAACTCGCGACGCCGAACACTCCCTAAGGTATTCGGTCTTTATGGTGTAAATCGGGCCTAACCAGTGCCCTTAGTAATAAGCCCCCGGTGTCCAGGTACGTGCAATATTCTGACGTGGCCACATGCCAATACGTTAGCATCCTTCTCAGTTGTACTGAGAATATGAGGGATGTGTATCAATAAGAGACAGTAAAAAAGGTTTACGCAGGGTCTTAATCTAAAAATAATCCTTGTAACGGGTCCCTGTTGCACGTCTGCGCCTGTGTCTCCATTGTGCCGTATTCTAGACGGGTGTAGCACGATGGTCATCTGAAAAAGAGAGGAACTTAATTGGAAGTTGCCGTGCGAAAGGTAAGTTATACTAAATAAACCATATGAGTAAAGTTGAGCCTGATTGTCGCTTGTGCGCGCGCGTTGAGCCCCTTGTATTGTAATAGGGGTATAGCCATCAAACATGTATCAATTACATGTAGCAGTATCGGAATCGTCCAATCGTGTCCGTGGTCTTAACGACCTGTCAGATGCTTTAGTTGGTGAGGTTGTTTAGTGTGTGGCTGCCAAGGCAGCCGCACGGTCTTCCGCGCGCAAGGAGAACTCAATATTTCCATTTACTGTAATGATGCCACGTGGACGGGCATCTTAAGCATGAGGGAAGCGTAATGCAGTATTGCGTTAAAGCGAGCGAAAGCTTCACGTCCAAGTAGTGCTTGATAGCCACTTTGGAACGAAGCAATGTGGAACGTTGACTTTTCGCTGCGGAAGTTATCGAGAAAGCCGGATATAACCTCTAGTAGCAGGGAGCCCGTGCAATGGGCTTCTGGGCCTAGCGTTACTCCTTTAAAGGTAGTATTGCTGTGGCTAATTTTTGCTGGGTCTATCCCCATGTTGCGTACTGTGTCCTGATATATCAGGTTTAAACTGTTGCCGCCGTCCATCAGAACTCGTGTGAAGTAGTATCCATCAATTATTGGGTCTAATACCAAGGCAGCCCATCCTACACGCCGGACACTTGCTAAGTAATCCCGATGGTCAAAAGTGATCGGTTGTGACGACCAGTGGTAGAATTCTGCGGTGATAGGCCCTGGGGCATGTGTCTTTGGGAGTGCCCCTTTGTTTCTCCCCTTTATTACGTGTAACACGTTAACTGTTTTGACTTCTGGTGGGAATTTCTTCTGTTCCCCAGTGCTTTGCTTGCGAGGCTCGTCCTCGTCCTCGCTTGGTGTATCCTGCCCCTTATGTTCGGTGTTGAGCTTGCCGGACTGCTTGAAGACCCAACATTCTCTATGGGTATGATTTGCAGGTTTGTCGGGGGTACTATGGATCTGACATATTTGGTCCAGAATCTTGTTTAGGCTGGACAGTTCATTTCTGTTGCCTTTGGAGGGCGGCTTTTGCTGACCTGGCTGAGAGCTTCTGAATCCGGCGTTTACCGCCGTGCTCTTCGGGCTGTCTTCTTTATTCCGGCGCTTGTTTTTGCTGCATTGTGATTTCCCGTTTCCGTCCCTGACTTCGGATGTACTTGGGTCGCTGGTGCTGCATCGGGCTAACCAGCTGTCCTCGCCCGCACAAAAGCGGGTCATGAGGCTTGTTAATGCTGCCATTGTTCTCAGCTTTTCTTGGCCGAGGTGTCTGGCGAGCCATTCGCCTCGAATGCTGTGCTTGAAGGCTACTAAGGCTTCGGCGTCCGGACAGTCTACTATTTGGTTCTTCTTGGTGAGGAACCTGTTCCAAAGCTTTCGGGCTGACTCTCCGGGCTGTTGAGTTATTGACTTAAGTCGTCTGCATCCGGTGGTCGGACATATGTCCCTTGAAAATTTGCCCGAAAGGCGTCTTTGAGCTCTTCCCAGCTTCCAATGGAGTTTTCGGGTAGGCCTTTAAGCCAGTGCCGAGCTGGCCCTTTGAGCTTGAGGGGTAAGTACTTGATGGCATGGAGATCGTCTCCTCGAGCCATGTGCATATGGAGGATATAGTCCTTAATCCAGACCCCAGGGTCTGTTGTTCCATCGTACGCCTCTATGTTTACGGGTTTGAATCCCTTTGGAAATTCATGGTCCAGCACCTCGTCGGTGAAACATAGGGGGTGTGCGGCACCCTTGTATTTGGGTGTACCGTGGTGTTAGGATGTTTGTTGTGTTGTACTGCATACTGGAGCATGCTTGCGTCGCCCGTATATGGATCTGGTTGCGCCGTCCTTTTGATGCGAGCCCTCGCGTGGATCGCGTATTGGCTTATGTGCGGCATCATTTGCCGGTCTGTATTGGCCACGAGGTCGTCTATCCGACCAGATGGCCATTTTGTTTTCTAATTGCAGGGGGTCTAAGGCCACCTCGTCGAATTCGGGTTGCAACTTTCGCTTCGGGTAGCTCTTGGTGTGGCGATTACTGCCGTACTTCGCTGCAGTGTTGAGTACTTCACTCCATCTGATTCTGTGTGTGTCTTGTGCAGCTCTAAGCCTTTGCTTCTGCTTTTTCAGACTCCTTGCCATGGCAACAAGCCTTTGATGGGCATTCTGTTGCTCCGGGCGCCTGTCCGGTGTGATGTCGTCCGGACTGTTATCTTCGACGAAGTCAGGTTGTTCAGTTTGATTCTCCGTGTTGCCCTGGTCGGGCGATGGTTCACCCAGCTCTATCGCTGGGTCTATATGACCATTGTTTCTGCCGAGGCGGGATTTGGAGCGGCGCTTACGCTGCCGCTTTGACTGCTTCTCGAGGGAACAACCCTTTGTTGCGTCCTTCCGTTCCTCGTCGTCATTTTCTTTGGGAGTGTCCACCATGTATACATCATGTGATGAAGTGGGCGTCCAGTGCCCTATGGGCAATGGTTCCTGTTTGTCTCCTGCATCGTCATCCATACCGTCGATGTCTTCGGAGTCGATGTCGAGCATGTCAGTCAAATCATCGACAGTGGCTACTAAGTGGGTGGTGGGTGGGTGACGAATTTCTTCGTCATCCGCACCCCAATCCTGCCGGACATAGTTCAGCCAGGACTCTCCTGACAAGGAGAGAGACCTTAATGAGTTCAGCATGTCGCCGAAGGGCGAGTGCTAAAAGATATCCACGGAGGTAAACTGCATGATCGACGCCCAGTCGGATTCGATAGGCACGAGCGCAGGAGGTTCGGAGTCCATGGCCGGGGAAGGATCCGGTAGTGTGGCATCACGACTCTCGTGAAGGATAAGGTCGATATTCGGCTCGATCGCCGCTGAGGATGCGGCCTCCATGGCGGGGTCTATCCACCCGTCCATGGATGGCGCAACTGGTTCCGAATTGAGGGTCGAAGCGGTTGCCGACGCGATCACCTGGACACTGTCTGATGGCAGAACTAAATCATGCTCATCGTGACCGCGTGGCGCACTAAGCAGGAGCTCGAATCCATCGAAGATCAAGTCTCCACGGATATCGGCCGTGTAGTTTAAGCTTCCAAACCTGACCTGATGGCTAAGGGCGTAACTCTCGATCTCCTCCAGATGGCCAAGCGAGACATCAAGGACTGCATCGCTATCGATGATCGAAGGAGCCATCAAGCCTAATGGCGACGACACAGAGGAACTCTCAATGAAAGCACCAATGTCGGTGTCAAAACCGGCGGATCTCGGGTAGGGGGTCCCAAACTGTGCGTCTAAGGCGGATGGCAACAGGAGACAGGGGACACGATGTTTTACCCAGGTTCGAGCCCTCTTGATGGAGGTAAAACCCTACATCCTGCTTGGTTATTCTTGATAATATATGTAGTACAAGAGTTGATCTACCACGAGATTGGAGAGGCTAAATCCTAGAAGCTAGCCTATGGTATGATTGTATGTTGTCCTACGGACTAAAACCCTCCAGTTTATATAGACACTGGAGGGGGCTAGGATTACACAAGGTCGGTTACAAAGGAGATATACATATCTGTATTGCTTAGCTTGCCTTCCATGCCAAGTAGAGTCCCATCCGAACACGGGACGAAGTCTTCGATCTTGTATCTTCATAGTCCAACAGTTCAGCCAAAGGATATAGTCCACCTGTCCGGATACCCCCTAATCCAGGACTCCTTCACTTAACTTAATTAAAATGAATCAACAGCGTGTGTAACCGTGATGGTCTCTTTTCGGCGGAGTCCGGGAAGAGAACACGGTCTCGAGTTATGCTTGAATGTAAGTATTTCTAGGATCACTTCTTGATCATAGATTCTTGAACGTGCTTTGCCTTCTCTTCTCGCTCTCATTTGCGTATGTTAGCCACCATATATGCTAGTGCTTACTGCAGCTCCACCTCATACCTTTTACCTACCCATAAGCTTAAATAGTCTTGATCGCGAGGGTGTGAGATTGCTGAGTCCCCGTGACTCACAGATTACTTCGAAAACCAGATGCAGTTGCCGATGATACTATTCCAGGAGATACGACTGAGCTCAAGTGGGAGTTTGATGAGGACTCAGGACGATACTACATTTCCTTTCCATACCATCAGTAGTGGAGCCCAGTTGGGGCGATCGGGGACATTATGCATTTGGGGTTGTCTTTATTTTGGTTCTGTAGTCGGACCTTGATTGTATCTGGATGATTGTAATGCTATATCTATGTTATTGTGTGAAGTGGCGATTGTAAGCCAACTATGTACCTCTTTCTTATTCAGTACATGGGATGTGTAAAGATTACCCCTCTTGCGACATTGCCTACAATGCGGTTATGCCTCTAAGTCGTGCTCCGACACGTGGGAGATATAGCCGCATCGTGGGTGTTACAAGTTGGTAATCAGAGCCTTCCCTGACTTAGGAGCCATCTGCTTGATCGAATCACTGGCGTTGTTGAATCTAGAAAAAAATGTTTTGAGTCTTATAGGATAAAATATATCGGAGAGTAGGATTCTTTTTACTCCTCAGTCCCTTCATCCTTCTGGTGAGGCATCCTGACGTAGAGTTTCTTCTCTTCTCTTCTCAAATTTCACTAAAAAAAATTTAGGATCACGCGGGTATCTTGGAATTGTTTCGATGGATTTGTGACGAGAACATTGTTCTTGGTGCCTCCTGACATTTAGGGGTTGTTGCAGTGTCCCGGGGAGTTGAGCTCCGAGGTGTTGTCGTCACAATTTTATCGTTGCAGTTCTGGAATACCTGAGTTTCGCCGACATCGAAAATCTCTTTTATATAGTTGTTGGTGAGATAACCTCGACACCACCCAGTACTGGGGCGGGAGTTCGGGAGTATTGCCACAACTCGCATAATGGATGCTTTTCGAAGGTTGAGGTAAATGATTTCCGAAGTTTCTTGGTTATGTGTTGAAGGATGGATACAACTAGATGTAGGATTTGCTAGTTTTGGGTGAGATATTATGCTTCCCCTGTATCCCCAACACTTGATTGCATAACCGGAAAATATCGGGAGTTTCATAGGTGGGAATTCATGTAGCTCTAGTATTTCTTCCACGGATATTTGGTTTGTGATTGGGTAATCCTTACCAAGTATTTGTTCATATCCATACCTTGTTGTTTTATTCAACTACCTCTGTCTAAGTGGCTTCTCAATTTATGGAAGTGTGACCATTTAATTTGGAATTCATTCGTTCATTCTTGTTCGAATGTTAAGGCTATATGTTGCAATTTCGATCCATTTGATTCAGCTTGAATATATGTCTTTCAAGATGCTAACGGATGTCACCCTCTTCAGGATGGCTCCTCCAACGCGTCAGAATCCGGAACCACCACCACCACCTCCACCTCTGGAGGCATGGCAAGCTGTGATGGCCGCTACCAATGCCAACACGCAGCTGATTATGCAACTCTTGCAAGAGCGCATCCAAGGAAATCAAGGCAATGGCAACAATCAAAATCAGTTTGCTACCCTCAACCAGTTCCTCGCAAACCAGCCAAAGACCTTCAGTAACTGTGTCGGGGCCACAAACACTGATGATTGGCTCGTGGATATCTGCAAACATTTTGAGTGCAGCAACGTCAGGCCTGAGGACTTTGTCAAGTTTGCCTCGTTCCAACTCAAAGACCAAGCTGTTGAATGGTATCAGCAATACAAAGATTCTAGAGGAGGTCGTGTGATTACCTGGGATGAATTCCGCCAAGACTTCAGAGCTCACCACATTCCTCAGAGTGTTTTTGAGAGCAAGCGTGAGGAGTTCTGCAATCTGAAGCAAGGCAACTTGTCTGTTTACCAATACAACATCATGTTCCAGAAGCTCACTCGTTTTGCTAACCAAGACGTCCCTCACGAGAAGAGCATGATGTATCAGTTCAGAGGTGGCCTCAGAGAAGATCTACAACTAGCTCTTGTGCTTTTTGAGCCGAAAAAGTATGATGAATTCTACAATATGGCATTAAAGCAAGAAGCCGCTCAGCTCAAGTGCGATGTTTCCAAGAAGAGAGTCAGGGATGCAACTTCTTCTTCTTCAACTCAAGTGGCAACTAAGCAGCAAAAGTATTGGTTGCCTCCTCCTCCTCCATTCCGTCAGCCTTATCAGTAGAAGAGCAAAGGTGGCAATGGATCTTCCCACCCACCCAACCTAGGCTTTCAGAACAAGGCTTCATCTCATGCTCCAAGGTCAAGTGCTCCGTATCACCGGCCGCTCTCAGAGGTCACGTGCAACAAGTGTCATCAGAAGGGTCACTATGCAAACAAATGCTTCAACCAGAGGCGTCTTCTGCCTCCTCCTCCTCCTGTGAGATCTGCCAGCACCACAGTGGTCAAGCATAATCCCAAGTTTGCAAAGGTCAACATGAAGAATGCAGCTCAGGCAAAGGACTTGTCAGAAGTGATCATGGGTAACCTTCCTGTTAACGATATTCCTGCAAAAGTTCTTTTTGACTCTGGTGCATCGCATTCTTTCATGTCATTCCCATTTGCATCGGAGCACAACTTTGACACTAAGGCATTACCTAAAGCATTGCAAGTTGTTTCTCCAGCTAAGCGTTTGAGTTCTAGCATGATGGTTCCGGATGTTTCTATCACGTTGGGCGACTATAAGTTTCTGTCCTCTCCAATTGTTCTTGGTAACTCGGATATTAATCTAATTATCGGCATGGACTGGCTTTCTAAGCACAAGGCTCAGCTTGATTGTGCCGCCAGGCAGATTCAATTGACACACTCATCTGAGGATGTGATTGTCTTTGCCGCTCGTGACAATACCATTCGACTGTTTTCTCTCAATGAGAAGGGCGAGTTGGATGCCATCTCTTAGATTCCAGTCGTTTGTGAATACCAAGACGTCTTTCCAGAAGAGCTTCCAGGAATGCCTCCTCACCGTCCAGTTGAATTCGTCATTGATCTTGAGCCTGGCACGGAACCTGTTTGCAAACGTCCTTACAAGCTTGGACCTGAAGAGTTGAAGGAGCTGAAGAAACAACTCGATATTCAAGAGCGTATGGGTCTCATCCGACCAAGTTCTTCTCGATGGGGTTGTGGTGTCCTTTTTGTCAAGAAGAAGGATGGAACGGACCGACTTTGTGTCGACTACCGTCCATTGAACAAGAAGACCATAAAGAACAAGTACCCACTTCTCAACATCAACAAGCTTTTCGAGAAACTCAAAGGTGCTCAAGTATTCTCCAAGCTTGACCTCCATATGGGCTATCATCAGATTCGCATTCGTGAAGAAGATATCCCCAAGACAACATTTAGAACAAGCTATGGTTCATATGAATACACTGTCATGTCTTTCGGCCTTGTCACTGCTCCTCCAATATTCTCTCGCATGATGAACTTCATCTTCAACCCCTACACAAATGACTTCGTCTTGGTCTATCTCGATGACATTTTGGTCTTTTCCAAGAACAAGGAGGATCATGCCAAGCACTTGAGATTGGTGTTGGATAAACTCAGAGAACATCAGAAGTTTTCAAAGTACCAGTTTTGGCTCGATGAGGTTCTCTACCTTGGGCATATCATCTCCGCCAAGGGCATAGTTGTTAATCCTGAGAAGGTGTCTGCAATTGTGAATTGGGAACCGCCTCAGAATGTGAAGCAACTCCGCAGCTTCCTTGGGCTCGCAAGCTATTGTCGAAGGTTCGTTGAGAATTTCTCTAAGATCGCGAAGCCTCTTTCCAACCTCCTCCAGAAGCATGTGAAGTATGTCTGGACGCCTAAATGTGACATCGCTTTCAACACGCTCAAAGAGAAGTTAGTCACAGCTCCAGTTCTGACTCCTCCTGATGAATCCAAACCGTTTGAGGTTTTCTGTGATGCTTCCCTTCAAGGTCTTGGTGCTGTGTTAATGCAAGAGAAGAAAGTTGTGGCCTATACCTCTCGCCAGTTGAAGCCCAACGAAAGAACTACCCCACTCATGACCTCGAGTTGGCGGCAGTTGTCCATGCTCTTTTAACATGGAGACATCTCTTGTTGGGAAGAAAAGTGGACATCTTCACTGATCATAAGAGTCTCAAGTACATCTTCACTCAGCCCAACCTCAACCTCAGGCAGACTCGTTGGGTCGAAATGATTCAAGAGTATAATCTGAGTATTGAATATACTCCAGGCAAGGCCAATGTCATTGCTGACGCATTGAGCAGAAAGGCTTACTGCAATAGTTTGATTCTCAAGCCCTACCAACCAGAGCTTTGTGAAGCTTTCCGCAAACTTAATCTCCAGTTGTTCCTCAAGGATTCCTTGCCAACCTCCAAGTCTCTCCTACTTTGGAAGATCAAATTCGCGAGGCTCAACTTCTTGATGCTATGGTGAAGAAGGTGAAGATTGGGATTGCCAAGAGCCAACCCAAGTACAAGTGCTATCGTCTTGATGACAAAGATACTCTATTCTTCGAGGATCACATTGTTGTTCCTAAGGGTGACCTTCGTAAAGTCATTATGAATGAGGCTCACAATTCACTCCTCTCTATTCACCCTGGAAGTACAAAGATGTACCATGACCTCAAGCAGTCATATTGGTGGACTCGAATGAAGCGCGAGATTGCTCAGTTCGTGAATGAATGTGATGTCTGCAGAAGAGTGAAAGCAGAACACCAATGACCAGCTGGTCTCCTCCAACCTCTTGCCATTCTAGAATGGAAGTTTGACCATATTGAGATGGACTTCGTGACTGGATTTCCCAAGTCCAAGCATGGCAATGATGCTATCTTCGTTGTCATCGACAAGCTCACTAAAGTGGCTCATTTTCTTCCTATCAAAGAATCTATCATAGCAGCTCAGTTGGCAGAGCTATATACCTCCAGGATTGTCTCTCTGCACGGCATTCCATAGTTGATATCTTCAGATCGTGGTAGCATCTTTACCTCTAAGTTTTGGGATTCTTTTCAGAAGGCCATGGGCACCAAGATTCGCTTCAGCACAACTTTTCATCCTCAAACTAGTCGCCAAGTCGAGCGAGTCAATCAAATTCTTGAAGATATGCTTAGGGCTTGTGTCATTTCTTTCGGTATGAAGTGGGAAGATTGTCTTCCATATGCCGAGTTCTCCTACAACAACAGTTTCCAAGCGAGTTCGGGCAAGGCCCCATTCGAGATTCTCTATGGCAGAAAGTGTCGTATTCCTCTTAACTGGTCAGACACTGGTGAACGCCAACTTCTTGGCAATGACTTGATCACAAAGGCTGAAGAAATGTGCAAAGTCATTCGTGAAAATCTCAAAGCCGCGCAATCACGCTAGAAGAGTTACTATGATAGCAAGCATCGTGACTTGGCTTTGGAGATCGGAGACCATGTCTACCTCCGCGTCTCTCTAATGAAAGGTACTCGTCACTTCGGTATCAAAGGGAAGCTTGCCCCTAGATACATGGGTCCTTTCAAGATCATTGGCAAAAGAGGCGATCTCGCCTATCAACTTGAGCTTCCATCCAACTTTGCAAATGTGCATGACATGTTTCACTTGTCTCAGCTCCACAAGTGTTTCAAGACTCTTGACCACACCATCAACTTTGAAGAGATTGATCTCCAAGAAGACTTGTCTTATCATGAGCATCCCATTGCTATTCTTGAAGAAACTGAGCGCAAGACTCGCAACAAGTCTATCAAATTCCTGAAAGTGAAGTGGTCACATCATTCCGACCATGAAGCCACCTGGGAACGCGAGGACCACCTCCATTCCGAATACCCGGAGTTTTTCCAGTCCTAGATCTCGAGACGAGATCCTTTCGTAGTGGTGGAGTGTTGTAACGCCCCATATGTAACTTGCCATATTTGTATTCCAACTCTTGCCATTTTCGGCACTAAGTTATGATATTCGTCGTTGTTGGGTTTTGTCTCCGTGTTGCTTTTGTCCTTGTCATGCATCTCATACCATGTCATCATGTGCATCGCATTTGCTTACGTGTTCGTTTCATGCATCCGAGCATTTTCTCCGTTGTCCGTTTTGCATTCCGGCACTCCTATGTCCTCTGGTGTCCCCTTTTGCCTCTTTTTGTGTGCGGGTGTTAAACGTTCTCGGATTGGACAGATACTTGCCAAGCGGCCTGGGTATATTACCGGTAGACCGCCTATCAAGTTTCGTGCCATTTGGACTTCGTTTGATACTCCAACGGTTAACCGAGGGACCGTAAAGGCCTCGTGTGTGTTGCAGCCCAACACCCCTCCAAAGTGGCCCAAAACCCACCTAAAACCCCTTCATCATCTCGGTCGTTCGATCACGATCGCGTGGCCGAAAACTGTGCTCCATTTGGAGTCTCCTAGCTCCTTCTATGTATAAATAGGTGCATCCCCCCAAGATTTGCGGATGAAACCCTAGTGTTCCCCTTCCTCCGCGCGCCGGACACGTCCGCCCGGCGCCGGACACGTCCGCCGCGTCCCCTCGCCCAATCTCCGCCCGCCACGTCACCGGGCCGAGCCTCACATCGCCGCCTCCGCCGAGCGGCCTGTCTGGCCCGCAGCAGGCCCTCCCGGCCCGCGCGCCGCCGCCACCCTCCCGGCTCGCCCGCGCCGCCCGCGCCTGCCTGCGCCGACGCGCGC
>NC_041392.1:236403047-236414433 GCF_002162155.2 Triticum dicoccoides
GCTCGCCGGCCTCCGCCGCCCGCCTCAACGTTCGCCCTCGTCGCCCGCCGTCTCCGGCTAGCTGGAGCGCCGCGCCGGCCACCAGAGCACCGCCACTCGTCGTCGCGCCCTTCTTCACCTCCGGCAACACTCCGGCGAGCCCCGGCCGGCCTCTTCCTCGAACTCCGGCGAGAAGCTCCGGCGAGCTCGAGCTCCTCCTCGGTTCACGTGCATATCTGGATCTGGCTACAGTAACCTAGGGTTTGACCTCGTTTGTCCCCTAAGTCCCTATTTTTTTAGCTTTTTTCATCGCATCATAACTTTGCATGCGTAGCTTAGTTTTGGGCATGTAGCATATCAAATTGTTCGTCTGGATGCGAACTTTATTTCATTCCATTGCACCATGTTCATTTGAGTTCATCTTGATGCCCTAAATGCTGTTGCAAGAGTGCTATGTGATGTTAGTTTCTGTTTCTTAACAGATTATGGACATTTGTCATTTTTGCCATGTTTAATGTGTGCCTCCTATGAACTTGAGCCCTACATGTGTTTTGGGCTATGCCATGTCATCTTTATAGGGGTGTATGTCATGTATATTTGTGATCTTTGTGGTGACTAGCACAAGCATGCAAAGTAGCTCTCGTGATGTTGCTGATTTCAGGGACTTAGAATTCTTCTAAGTCATTTCCCTGATGATATTTTTATGCCATGTATTCATGTTGCTACAGAGTGATCCATGCCTCTTTTGAGCGTGTACAGTAAGGATGATTTTGAGATATTATTATGCTCTATCCATCCATGTCTTTGTTTGCAATTATGGAGTACCCTAGAATGACTCAATCTTGCTCTACTTTTGCTATAAAATGTTCCTGGCAGATTGTTTACGTGTTAATCAATTTTGCCAAGGTTGTTGTAGTTGATCCATGCATGCTATGAGAGTGTTCTTGCCATGTTTAGCTTATTGATCATGTCTTCTTGCTGGGTGTATGCTTAGTTTGTCATGCAATGCCTTGTGATGAGTGCATCGAGCTCGCAAACATGCCTACGTAACTCTGTTTTTGACATGCCCAGTTTTCTGCAAAGTCTGAATCTGTTAACGAAACTTGCTATGTCTACATGGTTGCCATTGTATTTTCTGATCCCTTTTGGCTTATGGTCAGTAAGGGACTTTTGTTATATGCTTTAAGTAGTTTCATGCCATGTCTTTCTTTGCCATGATATGTTCCTGTAGCTTGTTGTTATTTTTCTCTAAACATTGCTTCCTGATGTTAAATCCTGACATGTTGCTATTTTCGCTTAGTCTGTGAACCTGATATCTTTTGCACTTTTGCCATGCTTGTTTGAACCTGCTATTGAGTGATTAAGCCGTAGCTCAGTGTTCATCTTTTGTCAAGCATCTTGAGTGGATCACTGCCATGTGCTTTGTTGCTATGTTAGAGTGCAGTAGCTTATTTTTCTTGATGCATTTAGATGACATCATGTTGTTAATCGCAGCTTTGTGCCATTATTGTTTTGCTTGCCATTTGCAAATCGTGCATCCGATTCCGATGATCTTTATATCGATTTTGACCGAAATCAACTCATATTTCTAGAGGCACTCTTGGTTTTCCAAGTTGAGGCCTGGTTCAATCTTTCCCTTTCGGAGCACGCATATGCATTGCATATCACATCCCGCATATCATGCCATGTTTTGCATCATGTTGCTTGCGCATTGCACCGTGATTGATCGTGGTTCCCTTTGCTTGTGTTCTTTCTTTGGGTAGAGCCGAGAGACGAGTACATGATCGAGGAACCCGTTGAGTACACTTACGAGGATCAAGCTTATGTCAACTCGGAGAACTTTGCAGGCAAGATGACCATACCCTCGAAATCACTTCTATCTTTGCTTGCTAGTTGCTCACTCTATTGCTATGGCTATGCCTCGATACCTACCACGTGATTTACCATGTCTCCCATATTGCCATGCCAAACCTCTAACCCACCTTGTCCTAGCAAACCGTTGTTTGTCTATGTTACCGCTTTGCTCAGCCCCTCTTATAGTGTTGTTAGTTGCAGGTGAAGATTGGAGTTTGTTCCTTGTTTGGAACATGATTATTGTTGGGATATCACTATTATATCTTGTTTACTTCAATGCACCTATATACTTGGTAAAGGGTGGAAGGCTCGGCCTTATGCCTGGTGTTTTATTCCACTCTTACCGCCCTAGTTTCCGTCATACCGGTGTTATGTTCCTTGATTTGCGTTCCTTACGCGGTTGGGTTATAATGGGAACCCCTTGATAGTTCGCCTTGAATAAAACTCCTCCAGCAAGGCCCAACCTTGGTTTTACCATTTTCCACCTAGCCTTTTTCCCTTGGGTTCCGTGGACTCAAGGGTCATCTTTATTTTAAACCCCCCCGGGCCAATGCTCCTCTGAGTGTTGGTCTGAACTGAGCTGCCTGCGGGGCCACCTCGGGGAAACTTGAGGGTTAGTTTTACTCGTAGCTAGTGTCATCCGGTGTTGCCCTGAGAACGAGATACGTGCGACTCCTATCGGGATTTGTCGGCACATCGGGTGGCTTTGCTGGTTTAGTTTTACCATTGTCGAGATGTCTTGTAACCGGGATTCCGAGTCTGATCGGGCCGTTCTGGGAGAAGGAATATCCTTCATTGACCGTGAGAGCTTGTGATGGGCTAAGTTGGGACACCCCTGTAGGGATTTTGAACTTTTAAAAGCCATGCCCGCGGTTGTGGGCAGATGGGAATTTGTTAATGTCCGGTTGTAGAAAACCTGAAACTTAACTTAAGTAAAATGAATCAACAGCATGTGTAACAGTGATGGTCTCTTTTCGGCGGAGTTCGGGAAGAGAACACAGTCTCGAGTTATGCTTGAACGTAAGTATTTCTAGGATCACTTCTTGATCATAGATTCTCGAATGTGCTTTGCCTTCTCTTCTTGCTCTCATTTGCGTATGTTAGCCACCATATATGCTAGTGCTTGCTGCAACTCCATCTCATACCTTTTACCTACCCATAAGCTTAAATAGTCTTGATCGCGAGGGTGTGAGATTGATGAGTCCCCGTGACTCACAGATTACTTCCAAAACCAGATGCAGGTGCCGATGATACCATTCCAGGAGATACGACTGAGCTCAAGTGGGAATTCGATGAGGACTCAGGATGATACTATGTTTCCTTTCCATACGATCAGTAGTGGAGCCTAGTTGGGGCGATTGGGGACATTATGCATTTGGGGTTGTATTTATTTTGGTTCCGTAGTCGAACCTTGATTGTATCTTGATGATGGTAATGCTATATCTATGTTATTGTGTGAAGTGGCGATTGTAAGCCAACTATGTACCTCTTTCTTATTCAGTACATGGGATGTGTAAAGATTACCCCTCTTGCGACATTCCCTACAATGCGGTTATGCCTCTAAGTCATGCTCCAACACGTGGGAGATATAGCCGCATCGTGGGTGTTACAATGCTAAGGACGATAATTGTTATCATCCATATGATTAGGCTTGTTGCTGATTGGGTAGAGCCTTTTCAGATAACAATCGTCTGAAAACAACCATTGGATGTGACGAATGCCTTTAGGTAAGTTTCTCATGTCAATCCGGACTTGGCATTTATCCATATAATCCATGGGGATATGAGAACCATTTGACGATACTGACTGTCGAATAATTACGTCCATGCTCCTCAAAGGAACCATCAACTATTCTGTGACTCAACTCATTATTGGTCGAAATGCTCCATCATGCCTTCGCCGATCAACGTCTGTCTCCGAACTTGGATCCTGCAGATAAGAGATACTTTCTCCATCCGGCCATATGACTCGCACTAGATCCGTCAGTGGCCGGGTCAAACCTAGAGTTGGTTGTAACTCCTCTTGGACCGACTTTAATAGTAAGTCGGTTGTGAACTTGCCCTACACAAGTCGGTCAAACAAAGCATTAGTTGTAATAACTAGATGTGTATTTTACTGACTCGTTTGACAAATCAACAAGGTCAACATTCGAGTGATTCGTCGATGCATATAAAGATGACATCCGTCAGAGATCTGGCAACAAATCATTGTGCACATTCATGCATGCAACTCCCGTAGTGATTAGAAGTCCGTTACCCTGAATAGCACAACATATCCGGCTTGATTATTAGCGTGTAAGCTCTAGTCGGCATGAAGTCTTCAAATCCCGTGAAGAAATATGTCAATAATGCCGACTCTGGGCGCCGCTAAACTGAATCTTGAAAATAATCTCTACGACACTTTGACTTGGCATCCGGTGAGCGTCGACGGATAAATGTGATGTCACGCCCCCTTCCTTCAGTCTCCTGAGTCAACATTGCCTTGCCCCCCCCCCCGCCGAGTGAACAGAGCTTTGATTCATCTCAGTGATTCACTTTCTCTGGATCCTGCAATAAACCAACAATCGGAGTCGACAACTTTTGCTGTACTAGACCCTCGATTAGTGGCTGAATAAATAGTTGGCCTTGTCAACACAATGTACTCTTAGGGTGATATGCAAATATCGGCCACACGTCCTTATTTCATAGGACTTGGAGAACCCGTCCACCAAAGTGTGAATAGCCGAAATAATTCAGATGTTTTGGCTGGGGATAAGTTCTGGGATGTCAGCTTTGATGAAATGGTTGAAGAACGTGGACAATGCACCATCTGAAGTTTCCTATAGTGAGATGAAAGTTGTCGTCTTCGCCTATCGGCTTCACGATTGTCCTTCATTACTCTTGCCGGCTTTGCAACATGAGCTGGCACACCATTCTTGCCTCGATGGCTTCCCTTGGGGACCCATGCCATGTCCCTCCTCTGCAACTCTTTGGCACTAAGCCACTTTAGCTTTTTTTTCTTGCCAATGTGATAAGCCGAATGAGCATCCCGGCTGTGATTTTGTTTTATGTATTGCCAATTCTTTCCTGACCTTGGGCACTTTGGACTTGGTCTATTCAAACTCAGTGATTGGGTCCTTGAAAGTCACTCGCCTCACTTTCTTGTCCTTAGTAGCCAAAATACACTCAACTAGTTTTTTTTCATCTGGTGTCAGATCTAAAATAGCACACTTGCGTCCATCCTTTTTCACTCGGTACACTTGCTTGACTACATCCACCTTCTTCGTCGAGTTCCGTACCGATTCTTTTCGGTTGAGACGGTCTTTAACATGTGATTGTTGAACAAATGATGATCCTCTCAGAGCTGCATAATTTTGGTGAGGTGATTTAGAACATGATGGATGGTGTGCCCTTGATTTATACTGGTCCCATGATTGATATGAATAATACTCGGTAGAGGGAGATATCCATTACATCGGCATTGGTGGCCCAAAAGGATGATCTGGAGTCTGCTTTCTCAACTTCTGTCGCCAATCCCGGTCTTCAGATTTATGCCTTGGGGGTGACTTTTATGATTTTGTTTCACTCGGCCGATAAGCATTCTTTGCCTCACCTATCTTCTGATATTTTTCTAATAACTGCGCGAAAGTGACTTTCGGCTTTTTTTACCTTTGTGCTTACCATTGTCTTTGCTTTCTTTAGTTGTGCGTGCATTAGTCTTTGAATTTTCTCATTGCCCCCTAGCGCTAGATGTTGCCATTGTAGCTTTGATGGAATTCCCGTCTTCAAGATTGTTCTTGATGCAGTTTTTAAACATATCCTTGCTCAAAAACTTGACCCCGTCATCATTGGTGTGTACCTATTGATCTTTAGATGAATCGGCTTGAGATAGCATGGTCAACATTTGATCGCCATCAAGGCCAATATGATCCGATTGGTCATACTATTGTGCCTCAACAAACTCCAATCGTCTTGATTGTGCGGCTTGATGAATCACGTTATTGTCTTTGATATTCTCTTAAAACAAACATTGCATTTGTTCTTGTCATGATGGCTCGACATCTTGATCAATTATAATAGGATTAGTCGATGATGCACCAACGATGTGATCACTTATGTCCAGACTGAAGGTACACTGCTCGTCCATTAATAGATACTATGATACTGGCTCTGAAACAAAACAACCGAGCAGTGCTAGCTTAGCGTCATCTGACTCGGATATGCATTGATTTTACTCCTCTTTTCCCGATGCTTTTGAATCGGCTATCTCGAAGGACTTTGGACCTGGCTTTATGTTTCTGCAACCAAAATAATTACAGAATATATGTCTCATCCGAGACCAAATGTTAGTCGGGCATGAAACAAACAAAGTTGTCCATATGAATATAAAGTTTAGTTGGCATGACAGGAACAACTTTTGCTTTGATAAGTTGTGACTATTAGCCTCTATGAATGATACCATGTGTTGACTATCATGATTAGTGACAAGATCATTCGTAACAAACATATTACTCATTTTGATTGGTCTTTCAAAATTAATTAGAATCTTATTAGCTAGTGCATCAACAATATGATTTTGACCGAATTGAAAATTGAATAAACTATATGCTAGGTGTACCTTTGTGAAGACGTTGGAAGGAGAAGATGGTTGCACCACTGGAACAATACCTTGCTCCACTTCTGAATAATTCTCCAATGCCTCTTCCTCTTTTCCTGGATCTCATGCCTCATCACTCAGATTGCCCGAGTATATTTCACTCGGATTGCCCGAGTATATTTCACTCGGATGCTCTTTGTTAGTTGAACTTTGCTCGGCTGCATGTTCTTGTTCTTGTTCTTGATGTTCATCATTAACCGAACTGTGTTTGGCCATAATTCTTTTTTCTTGATGCTCATCAATATCTTTAGCAGGAAACTCATAAGGTAGCATGTAAGCTCCCTTATATCCAGAAAAAACGAGCACGACCAATTTGCTGCATTTTCCATTCCTTTGCTCAGCGAAGCTCGCATCTTCTATTTTGGCACATGATACGGCCTCAATGTATCTATAATTTTTTATTGTTCCATGCTATTATATTATCTCTTTTGGATGTTTATGGGCTTTATTATACACTTTTATATTATTTTTGGGACTAACCTATTAACCCAGAGCCCAGTGCCAGTTTCTGTTTTCCCCTTGTTTTAGAGTATCGCAGAAAATGAAAATCAAACGGAGTCCAATTGACCTGAAACTTCACGGAACTTATTTTTGGACCAGAAGAAGCCCATGGAGTATCAGAGTTGGACCAGGAGAGTCCCGGGCTACCCACGAGGGTGGGGGCGCGCCACTAGCCTCGTGGACAGCCAGAAGGTCCACCGACGTACTTCTTCCTCCCATATATACCCATATACCATGAAAACTTTGGGGAGCACAATAGATCGGGAGTTCCGCCACCAGAAGCCTCCGTAGCCACCGAAAACCAATCTAGACCCGTTCCGGCACCCTGCTGGAGGGGGAATCCCTCTCCGGTGGCCATCTTCATCATCCCGGTGCTCCCCATGACGAGGAGGGAGTAGTTCTCCCTCGGGGCTGAGGGTATGTACCAGTAGCTATGTGTTTGATCTCTCTCTCTCTCTCTCGTGTTCTTGAGGTGATACGATCTTGATGTATCGCGAGCTTTGCTATTATAGTTGGATCTTATGATGTTTCTCCCCCTCTACTCTCTTGTAATGGATTGAGTTTTCCCTTTGAAGTTATCTTATCGGATTGAGTCTTTAAGGATTTGAGAACACTTGATGTATGTCTTGCGTGGGATACCTGTGGTGACAATGGGGTATTCTATGATGTACGTTTTGGTGATCAACTTGCGGGTTCCATGACCTTGGCAATCTATGCATAGGGGTTGGCACACGTTTTTGTCTTGACTCTCCGGTAGAAACTTTGGGGCACTCTTTGAGGTTCTATGTGTTGGTTGAATAGATGAATCTGAGATTGTGTGATGCATATCGTATAACCATACCCACGGATACTTGAGGTGACATTGGAGTATCTAGGTGACATTAGGGTTTTGGTTGATTTGTATCTTATGGTGTTATTCTAGTACGAACTCTAGGGCTGTTTGTGACACTTATAGGAATAGCCCAATGGATTGATTGGAAAGAATAACTTTGAGGTGGTTTCGTACCCTACCATAATCTCTTTGTTTGTTCTCCGCTATTAGTGACTTTGAAGTGACTCTTTGTTGCATGTTGAGGGATAGTTATGTGATCCAATTATGTTATTATTGTTGAGAGTACTTGCACTAGTGAAAGTATGAACCCTAGGCCTTGTTTCAACACATTGCAATACCATTTGTGCTCACTTTTATCATTAGTTGCCTTGCTGTTTTTATATTTTCAGATTACAAAAACCTTTATCTACCATCCATGTACCACTAGTATCACCATCTCTTTGCCGAACTAGTGCACCTATACAATTTACCATTGTATTGGGTGTGTTGGGGACACAAGAGACTCTTTGTTATTTGGTTGCAGGGTTGCTTGAGAGAGACCATCTTCATCCTATGCCTCCTATGGATTAATAAACCTTAGGTCATCCACTTGAGGGAAATTTGCTACTGTCCTACAAACCTCTGCACTTGGAGGCCCAACAATGTCTACAAGAAGAAGGTTGTGTAGTAGACATCAAGCTCTTTTCTGGCGCCGTTTCCGGGGAGGTTAGCGCTTGAAGGTATGTCCTTAGATCTTGCAATCGAGTCTTTTAGTTTCTTGTTTTATTACTAGTTTAGTTTATAAAAGAAAACTACAAAAAAATATGGAATTGAGTTTGCCTCATACGCTTCATCTTTTTAATATCTTTCGTGAGTATGATGGAAAGGAAAATTGTGCCAAAGTGTTAGAAGAAGAATGCATTAAAATGTTTGGCACTAAATATTTGAATGATGAGCATGATTGCAATGTTGTTAGTATGAATTCCTTGAATATCCATGATACTAATGATATGCAAGGCCACAAGCTTGGGGAAGCTATGTTTGATGAAGATGATATTTTTTGTCCCCCAAGTTTTGATGAGGAAATTTATTATGATGAAAGAATGCCTCCTATCTATGATGATTATATTGATGAAAGTGGATTTTGAGAGGTCATGACTTTATTTTGTGATGAATCCACTATTCCGGAAGAGGTTCCAATTTATTATGAGAACAAAGTTGCTATCTATGATGAATATTGTGATGACTCGTATGCTATAAAGAATAATGATATCCATGAAACTTGTCATCACGATTTTTGTTTTCAATTGGATTATGCCTCACATGATAATTATTTTGTTGAGTTTGCTCCCACTACTATTCCGAATGAGAAGAATTTTGCTTATGTGGAGAGTAGTAAATTTTCTATGCTTGTATATCATGAAAAGAATGCTTTATGTCATGGTTATATTGTTGAATTCATTCGTGATGCTACTGAAAATTATTATGAGGGAGGAATATATGCTTGTTGGAATTGCAATAATATCAAGTTTCCTCTCTATGTGCTTAAAGTTATGAAGTTATGCTTGTTTTTCCTTCCTATGCTAGTTGATTCTTGTTCCCATAAGTTGTGTACTCACAAAATCCCTAGGCATAGGAAGTGGGTTAGGTTTAAATTTGCTAGTCATATTCTTCATGATGCTCCCTTTATGTTTCAATTCTTATCTTTTATATGAGCATCATTGAAATCATCATGCCTAGCGAGGGGCGTCAAACGATAGCGCTTGTTGGGAGGCAACCCAATTTTATTTTTATTCCTTGCTTTTTGATCATGTTTAGTAATAAATAATTTATCTATCCTCTGTGATGATTGAGTTTTTATGCTTTGAATTAGTGTTTGTGCCGAGTAGAACCTTTGGGAAGACTTGGGGAAAGTCTTGTTGATCATGCTGTAAAAAAACAGAAACTTTAGCGCTCACGAGAATTGCTCCCATTTTTATTTGGATAGTGATATTTAGTTAATTCATTTTGAAGATGATTAATAGATAAATTCCTCACGTCCAGCAATTTATTTTATAATTTTTGGGGTTCCATAAGTTTGCGTTAGCTACAGATTACTACAGTCTGTTCTGTTTTTGACAGATTCTGTTTTTCGTGTGTTGTTTGGTTATGTTGATGAATCTATGGCTAGTAAAATAGTTTATAAACCATACAGAAGTTGGAATAAAGTAGGTTTAACACCAATATAAATCAAGAATGAGTTAATTACAGTACCTTGAAGTGGTGTTTTGTTTTCTTTCGCTAACGGAGCTTACGAGTTTTCTGTTAAGTTTTGTGTTGTGAAGCTTCCAAGTTTTGGGTAAAGATTCGATGGACTATGGAATAAGGGTTGGCAAGAGCCTAAGCTTGGGGATGCCAAAGGCACCCCAAGGTAAAATTCAAGGACAACCAAAAGCCTAAGCTTGGGGATGCCCCGGATGGCATCCCCTCTTTCGTCTTCGTTCATCGGTTACTTTACTTGGAGCTATATTTTTATTCGCCACATGATATGTGTTTTGCTTGGAGCGTCATTTTATTTTCTTTTGTTTTGCTTGCTGTTTGAATAAAATACCAAGATCTGAAATTCTTAAATGTTAGAGAGTCTTCACATAGTTGCATAATTATTCGACTACTCATTGATCTTCACTTATATCTTTTGGAGTAGTTTGTCGTTGCTCTAGTGCTTCACTTATATCCTTTTAGAGCACGTTGGTGGTTTTATTTTATAGAAATAGATGAACTCTCATGCTTCACTTATATTATTTTGAGAGTCTCTAAACAGCATGGTAATTTTCTTTGGTTATGAATTTAGTCCTAATATGATTGGCATCCAAGAGGGATATAATAAAAACTTTCATATGAAGTGCATTGAATACTAAGAGAAGTTTGATACTTGATAATTGTTTTGAGATATGGAGATGGTGATATTAGAGTCATGCTAGTTGAGTAGTTATGAATTTGAGAAATACTTGTGTTGAAGTTTGTGATTCCCGTAGCATGCACGTATGGTGAACCATTATGTGATGAAGTCGGATCATGATTTGTTTATTGATTGTCCTCCTTATGAGTGGCAGTCGGGGACGAGCGATGGTCTTTTCCTACCAATCTATCCCCCTAGGAGCATGCGCGTAGTACTTTGTTTCGATAACTAATAGATTTTTTCAATAAGTATGTGAGTTCTTTATGACTAATGTTGAGTCCATGGATTATATGCACTCTCACCCTTCCACCATTGCTAGCCTCTCTAGTACATCGCAACTTTCGTCGGTACTATAAACCCACCATTTACCTTCCTCAGAACAGCCACCATACCTACCTATCATGGAATTTCCATAGCCATTCCGAGATATATTTCCATGCAACTTTCCACCATTCCGTTTACTATGACAGGCTCCATCATTATCATATTGCTTTGCATGATCATGTAGTTGACATTTTAGTTCTGGCAAAGCCACCATTCATAATTCTTTCATACATGTCACTCATGAGTCATTGCACATCCCGGTACACCGCCGGAGGCATTCATATAGAGTCATACTTTGTTCTAGTATCGAGTTGTAATCATTGAGTTGTAAATAAATAGAAGTG
>NC_041392.1:236414838-236419106 GCF_002162155.2 Triticum dicoccoides
AAAAGAGAAAGGAAAAAAAGGGAAATGCCAAATAAAAAAAGAAACGCCAAATAAAAAAATAAAAAAATAAAAAAGGGACAATGCTACTATCCTTTTTTCCACACTTTTGCTTCAAAGTAGCACCATGATCTTCATGATAGAGAGTCTCTTGTTTTGTCACTTTCATATACTAGTGAGAAATTTTCATTATAGAACTTGGCTTGTATATTCCAACAATGGGCCTCCTCAAGTGCCCTAGGTCTTCGTGAGCAAGCAAGTTGGATGCACACCCACTTAGTTTCTTTTGTTGAGCTTTCATACATTTATAGCTCTAGTGCATCTGTTGCATGGCAATCCCTACTCACTCACATTGATATCTATTAATGGGCATCTCCATAGCCCGTTGATGCGCCTAGTTGATGTGAGACTATCTTCTCCTTTTTGTCTTCTCCACAACCACCATTCTATTCCACCTATAGTGCTATGTCCATGGCTCACGCTCATGTATTGCGTGAAGATTGAAAAAGTTTGAGAACCTCAAAAGTATGAAACAGTTGCTTGGCTTGTCATCGGGGTTGTGCATGATTTAAATACTTTGTGTGGTGAAGATGGAGCATAGCCAGACTATATGATTTTGTAGGGATAGCTTTCTTTGGCCATGATATTTTGAGAATACATAATTGCTTTGTTAGTATGCTTGAAGTATTATTATTTTTATGTCAATATTAAACTTTTGTCTTGAATCTTATGGATCTGAATATTCTTGCCACAATAAGAGAATTACATGGATAAATATGTTAGGTAGCATTCCACATCAAAAATTCTGTTTTTATCATTTACCTACTCGAGCACGAGCAGGAATTAAGCTTGGGGATGCTGATACGTCTCCAACGTATCTATAATTTTTGATTGTTCCATACGATTATATTATCTGTTTTGGATGTTTATGGGCTTTATTATACACTTTTATATTATTGTTGGGACTAACCTATTAACCCAGAGCCAAGTGCCAGTTTCTGTTTTCCCCTTGTTTTAGAGTATCGCAGAAAAGTAAAATCAAACGGAGTCCAATTGACCTGAAACTTCACGGAACTTATTTTTGGACCGGAAGAAGCCCATGCAGTATCGGAGTTGGACCAGGAGAGTCTCAGGCTGCCCACGAGGGTGGGGGCGCCCCCCCTGCCTCGTGGACAGCCCGGAGGTGCACCGACGCACTTCTTCCTCCCATATATACCCACATACCCTAGAAACTTCGGGGAGCATAATAGATCGGGAGTTCTGCCACCAGAAGCCTCCGTAGCCACTGAAAACCAATCTAGACCCGTTCCGGCACCCTGCCGGAGGGGGAATCCCTCTCCGGTGGCCATCTTCATCATCTCGGTGCTCTCCATGACGAGGAGGGAGTAGTTCTCCCTCGGGGCTGAGGGCATGTTGAGGGGTAGTTATGTGATCCAATTATGTTATTATTGTTGAGAGTACTTGCACTGGTGAAAGTATGAACCCTAGGCCTTGTTTCAACGCATTGCAATACCATTTGTGCTCACTTTTATCATTAGTTACCTTGCTGTTTTTATATTTTTAGATTACAAAAACCTTTATCTGCCATCCATATACCACTTGTATCACCATCTCTTCGCCGAACTACTGCACCTATACAATTTACCATTGTATTGGGTGTGTTGGGGACACAAGAGACTCTTTGTTATTTGGTTGCAGGGTTGCTTGAGAGAGACCATCTTCATCCTACGCCGCCTACGGATTGATAAACCTTAGGTCATCCACTTGAGGGAAATTTGCTACTGTCCTACAAACCTCTGCACTTGGAGGCCCAACAACGTCTACAAGAAGATGGTCGTGTAGTAGACATCATCACACTCAGTAACAACTGGGTTGATGCACTCGGCATTAGTTGTCTCAGTCCTCAATCCGGCTTCAACCGAATCCATTGTATTAGCCGAGTGAATCTTTTTTGTTGATTTGCTTGCAAAGCTTTTTTTATCTTGCCTCAAAATTGCAGAAGGTCCAACATGGTTGCTACATGGAGGAAGGCACTTGATGTACTCTTGCAAATCTTCCTCTCCACGCTTCTTCTTGAGTGCTTCATAAGCCTGTCGATATTCTGTTGGTAATTCCTCAAGGGTAGGTGTAGTAAATTTGTTAATGCTATTTCCTGTGAGCCCTGGCTTGATCATGTGCACTTGGGCCACATATTTTTCTTTAAACTCATCCCTGCTTGGATCGGCTTTCCCCCCAACACTTTTAGGATATTTCGACAATGAATTGATGTTGCCGAAATTTTGCGGTTGTATAGGGGGTGTATAACATGCTACAATGATAGGTGAAGGCATGTGCACTGTTGTTGAATATTTTCTCTCGCCGGTTTGATCAATCGGCAACACTTCGTCTTCTTTCAAAACCCTAGCTCTTATCGCCTCATAATGAGGAACCAATCCCTTTTCGTGCTGCTCAAAGCAAATAGCACTAATCTTCTTATTTTGGTCTAAACTTTTTAATGCAGCTAGAGCCACCTCATCTCCTGCAATATTAGGCACTTATGCTCCTGCAGAATCTCCATTCACTCGGCCATAACCGCAAAGGTGATCCGAGTCATGAATATTTTTAGTTTCACAACCGCAAAGTTTTATACATGTTACCGTTGTAGATTACAGCTGCTTGATGACGCTCTCCTCGTAGCAAGAACATGCTGGGGACTGTTCAAAGCTTCGTCCCCAGCGAGGTTGCCAAAAAGTGTGTTCGCACACGAACACGTCAGCGTGTACCCTCGACGCTGGGGGTGATGCACCGCATCTCGTGTCGAAGGAGATCTGACTGACAGCGCGATACATAGGACATCCGACAGATGCTTTTGTAGACCCGAAGCCCCGCTTGCCCGGGAGGGACCCCGTCAGGGCTCGCGGTGGCTATGGGCTACTCCAGGTCGATTCGCTCGCCCCTAGAGCCTCGTGGATCCACAGCCCTCCAGCATGAAGTACTAGCGAAGAATGAAAAGAAAGATATAAGGGAGAGATAAAAACTAGATGAACATGAAAAAGTAGTAGATTGATTTGGTCGATTGGTGTTGTTTCAATCGGCCGTCACCCCTAACATATATAAGAGGCGTATGGACTTCCCATACAAGCAAAGGATTCATCTAGGCTTTCCTTACAAGAAAATTACATCAATTCACGTCCTACAGTTCTAGTTTCAGTCCAAATCAGATTCAGCCCGAATCTGTCCCATACTTATGTCCTGCTTCTTGCGCGGGCCGTAGAAATCGCATACTAACTCGAATGGAGTCGAGTTCAATGTAAAACTTGTCCACCTCGATGATCTTCATGAGACAACAAAGGTGTCACAGCCCCAGTTCTGGCCTTGCCTGTCTTGCATTAGCCTCCATGCATCATGTCTAAATTTGTAGGAAACATTGAAATGGGGGCTGATAAACCCTAGCAGCAAATGAAATTCAACTAGGGTCCAAATAAATTCATTTTTACTGAACCCAAAATGCCCTTCTAAAATGTTCATCATCTTTGCCTTGGTCTAGAATCCCTGACAAAAATGGTGCACATTTTACTAGGACAACAGAGGGTCACTGAATTAAATCGTATAATACTTGTATTTGGACATTTAAATGCTATAAGAATATTTCAAATGCCCAAATATTCATGAACTGAAATGTTTGCAGAAGGATATATCCCCAACAGTGGTCATGAGCAGTTTCATGAATTTTGGGATTGTTTCAATATTTTAAATAAAGCCACAAAGTTGCAGAATAATAGAAAATAGGAAATAATAAAAAGAGAGGAACCTACCTGGCAAAGTCACCTGGCCTGGTACTGTAGTGCCCCAGCTCCTCCAGCCGGCCCAGCCCACCTGGCTAGTGCCAGTCGTCTTCAACCTCTGCCAGTAGGCAGAGGCGAAGGCGGGCACGGCGCGCGCTGAGGCTGCCACCTCCTCCCTGCCTGCCTCACGCCCCTGAGGCTCTCTCCCAGCGCCACAGAGACGGCCACGGACCCCCCCTCTTTCTCTGGGTCTCTCTCCCTCTCGTTCCTCCTCATGACCGAGCCGGCCATGAGCACACCGCCGCCGTTCGCCGTACCCAAGGCCACCGACCACCCCTCGCCCTGCCGCTGAGCCTAGGAGCTCCACCGCGTCTGCCTTGCCCTCTCCACTGAGATACGCGACGCCCGGAGGCCCTGCTTCGTTGCCACCATCGTCGTCTTCACCGATGGGCACCGAAGATCACCGGCTCCGATTCGGCGCGTCCAGAGCTTCCCCGACTTCACCGT
>NC_041392.1:236419723-236427372 GCF_002162155.2 Triticum dicoccoides
TATGTTGCCCCCTCTCCGTTTTTCCCCTCGAGCATTGTAGCCATCACCTCACCTGCAACTGAATGCCGGCGCCGCCCCGAGCTCGTCTCCGGCAAGATCCGGCCGTCCCTGCTGCCACCACTTGCCGTGCTAGATGCGGGTGAGCTCCAGCTCCCCGTAGCTGCCCTCGGCTGCTTGTTTGGGCGACGCACAAGCGAAACCGAGCCCCTCCGCCGCGGCCTGTGGTCGCCGGTGTTTAGCCGTCGGTTAAACACGTCGTTAGGCACTAATTACCCACCTTAATTACCTCCCTGATCCACTTACAGACTGGCCCCACCCGTTAATTAACCATAGGGTTATTCCCTGTTTAATTTAAGCTAATGGCCGTGGCCCCACCCGTCTGTTTGACCTTGCCACCTCAGCATTGACCGACCCCACTAGTCAGCCTCTGTTGCTGCCACTTTTACACTGACGAGTGGGCCCCGCTGGTCAGGTTTGACCTGGACTGCGCCTGTTGACCGCTGACATCACAGTGACATCATGCTGATGCAGTAATGCATTTTTTGGATTTATTTTTATTCAGGAAATTCCAGAAAATGCCCAAAACTTCTAAAAATCATAGAAATTAATCTATAGCTCCAAATGAAATAAATTATATATGAAAAATGATCAGAAAAATCCAAAGAATCTGAATATGGCATTTTCATGCATGTTTGAACAAGTTAACCTCACTGAATAGGACAAATGATGATTAGGGCAATTTATGAAATAACATTTGGAGTTGGAATTTGATCTTGTTTGAGTTCCACTTCAATTAACTTGGCTAGATATTGCATTAGGTAAATTCAGTACCTTAACATGACATGTCATTCATGTGAATGTGCATTGCATTGATTGTGTTCCTTCTTTGCTAGTCGGTGATAGTCCCCTCTTGATAGGCGTGCTTCCGACGATGAGTTCGATGACACCGATGAAGAGTTATAATATCTTCAGAAGTGCCAGGCAAGCAAAACCCCCTTGTTCATTCCGATACAATCCCACTCTCTCGCTCCTGCTCTCTTTTACTGCATTAGGACAACAGCGATTCAACTCTTACATGCTGCGGTAGTTGAACCCCTTTCCTCTGCATGACCTGTCATTGCCATAGTAAATAGATGAAACCCACTAGCATGAGTAGGAGTTGTTTGAGCCCTGATGTGCCTACTCATTCATGCTTGTTGTCATGCCTGCTACTGCTTAGAGTTGAGTCGGGTCTGATTCATCGGGAATGAATTGGAATCTGGTGAACATGTCCTACTATTGAGAGCTAAGTGTGTGAACACGATTTGGTAAAGGTAGCGGTGAGAGGCCATGTAGGAGTACATGGTGGGTTGTCTCATTGAAACCGTCCTCGGGAACTGAGTTCTGTGTTTGTGATCCATGAACAGTTACTACCACACATTGGGTTCCGGTAACTCGACCCCTCTCGGCTTATTAACCAACTCGATCTCTATCCAGGAGTTGCAACTAGTTTCTGGTGTTTGTAGGTTGTGTTAGTAGTCTACCAAGTGGCACCCGGTACAGGTGGGCTTGGGATAGACTAGGCACCGTGGCACGGTGTACCAAGCATAGATCCATCTATCGAGGTGGGCTTGGGAACCCTGCACACATCGTTTTGGGCCGTGAGCGACACCCCGGCCGGATCTCCTTGCGGATGGAACCCGAATAGGCGATAAACCTGGATGAGAGACTTGTGTGGTTAGTTAGGTCGTCGCCGACACCCTCACCCGGCTTCCGGTTGAAGGTTGCCGAGGTACATGACGTGTACAGGGCGATAAGTGGTGAGAGCGTGTGTGAAGAAGTACACCCCTGCAGGGTTATCATTATCTATTCGAATAGCCGAATTCCTCGGATATGGAAACTTGGACCCCTTGCATAGTTCATAGACAAGTGAAAGTGGATACTCTAAAACTCGCAAGATAAGTGTGAGTGCTATGGACGGCGTTCTCGCAGGGAGGCGGGAGCGGATCCATAGTGGTGTATTGGTATGGTGAATTTGTGGACTCGTGTGCGCCACCTCAAAAGAGTTACTTGCAGTCGTAGTTCAGGTTAGCAGCTGAGTCAAAGCTGGCTTGCCGCAGTCAAACTCCACCACCCCCTTTATTGATACCGATGCATATGTAGTTAGTTCTGATGTAAGACTTGCTGGGTACATTTGTACTCACGTTTGCTTATTTTATGTTTTGCAGAGAGACGTCAGTCTATCTAGTAGTTCCGCTTGGACTTTGATGTTTAGCTCGTTACCTCAGCTACGATCTTGTACCTTGGGAGGGTCTTGTAGATAGTCAGGTTTCTGAGCCTTCTTCATTTGTAGTTGTCTGTACTCAGACAAGTTAAGCTTCCGCATGTGCTTGTTGCTTGTATGCTGTGTATGTTGGGTCATGAGACCCATGTTTGTAATATCTCACTCCTCGGAGCCTAATGAATAAATACTTGAGTCGTAGAGTTATGTTGTGATGTCGTGTTGTATTTACACATATCGAGCATATTGTGTGTATGATTGAAATGCTTGGTATGTGTGGGATTCGACAACCTAGTTGTTTATCCTTGGTAGCCTCTCTTATGGGGAAATGTAGTCTTGTGCTTCCATGAGCCATAGTAGTCCGCTACAGCCCGGTTCACCGGAGTCCTGCTAGCCCAGCACTACTGCTCAGGACACTTGACTGGCCGGCATGTGTTTCACTTTGTTCCTGTGTCTGTCCCTTCGGGGAAATGTCACGTGGTGACATCCGAAGTCCTGCCTAGCCTGCTACAGCCCGGGTTACCGGAGTCCTGTTAGCCCAGTGCTACATCCCGGATTCACACGTTGTTGACCGACATGTTCGAGGTTGATTCATGTATGCCTGTCCCCATGGGTTAGTGCCGCTTTGGGTTCACAACTAGCCATGTCGGCCTGGGTTCTTTGTCATATGGATGCTAGCGACACTATCATATACGTGAGCTAAAAGGCGCAAACGGTCCCGGGCCAGGTAAGGTGGCACCCATGGGAATACCGTGCGTGAGGCCGCAAAGTGATATGATGTGTTACATGCTAGATCGGTGTGACTTAGGATCGGGGTCCTGACAGCTTTGGTATCAGAGCCTGACTGCCTGTAGGATTACCAAGCCAAACTGGTTGAAGTTGAGTCTAGAAATGCTTTAGTTATGTAAGGGAATTGATTGTGGGATGGAACGTAAGGCTCTTTTTACTCCTTATACCTCATGCCCTCTGATCTGAGTCATCCTATTCCTTTCTACGAGGATTAAGAACTAGGCCTTCTCATCTATCTATCATGATGACGAGTTACTATATTAGACTTATAGGATTGATGGATTTAAGCCCCAGTTCAGTTTCTACCACCCCCGTGTGTTCATAGTTGGTCTCGAAACCTTGATTTTGTGCTTCTGAGTGGTTATGCCACCATTTTGCAGGATGCCTCAAATCTTTTTGAGCATTTACAGACGTTATGTTGTCCGAGTCATCCCAGGTTTCTAAACAGTCTGATGCATTTGCAAATCTCTTCATCCCATTTCCGATGTCCTTTTGGGCCAGATTAAGCACACTAATCGGTGAGTTGAGGTACTCTATTTCCTCGACATATATGTTGGAGTTGTTATTATGACACTTGGGTATCTTAGAGTTCGTAAGCTAGCCATGTTTGGTGTTCCCAGTGTGATGATTTTGGCCACCTTTCTTGAAAGCATCCCGTGATGTTACTTAGTAGTAGGTATTCCACTCCTGGGTTTCTGAACCCGAGATTCACCCTACTTACTTCATGTTGATAGTGTTGCTAGTTCCTTTAAGATATTAGTAACCTTTGCGATAGTCCTCGAGGTCCGTGGTATTTCCTTCTTCCAAATACCATGAACCATTAAGGTAGAAGTTCTTTGAACCAAAAGATCATCATTAGAGTACTCCTGAGGAGTTCTCCATCCATAATTGTGATTCTGCCAGTTCTACCTTTTTGCATGGGTTATCCGGAAGAAATATGTTGAGCTTTGCTCGACATACTAATTAATGCATCTACAACTCAGAAATATATATGTTCCTTGAGTTGTCCCTCTTTAGTTGTATCATGATCTTCGTCTATCATTTGATAGTTAAGAGCATGTCTTGCATTCATGCTCATCGATACCTCTTATTCTTATGGTCTGTCAAGCCATTCTATTCTGGAATGACTAGGAGAAACAAACTCCAGTACCTCATCCATATTTAGGATTGGGTCAATGCAGTTGTATTCCGCAGGCAAAATGCCAATCCAGCCTTTGATCTGTTCTACCCTCGAGTATTACCATATTTTTGTCAAGAATATCCTAGGAATTGCACCATCTCTTATGAATTCTTGATGTAGTGATACTTCTCACCATCATCATTTATTCCTCGGTCCCCGTGTTGTTCTAACTGGAATGCCGACAAGTGAATTGTGATGTGGGAAATCAATACTCTGAGCAACTCGTTGCTTGGTAGTAAATGGACAATATTCTCATTCTTAGCGTGTTGGTTATTAAATCATCATCCTAAGATTGATCGTGCTACCCAGTCCTTATTTCCGGTGCACCTTTCGATCAATGAGTTAGGATAGTGTCAATCCTTGCTTATTTGATCATATCGTCTTGCTTTGAAAAGGAAGATTGTTCTTGAGCTTAATAACATATCGGTGGTTCATGATTTTCCGAATATCTTCTCGGAAGTATTACCAGGTTGTCACCTGACCGCTATGTTGAGTTCGTGATCAAGTTGGTTTTCCTCTAAACCAGCCATTCTCCAAGAATCTGTGTTGGATACCCCTGAGCTAGTTGGTTAAGCTAAACAACAACTTGGAGAAGTGGAAGATGAAAGCTTGTCCGACTTAGTTCATCACTAAGGGATATCCTTCTGTGTGTGTGTGTGTGCTGAAGAAAGATGATATCTCCATCGATTGGTCCTCGTGATCAGTTGTTGGATCTATTGCCTTGTCAAAGTTTTGATTTGAGTATGGGCTATCGTCAAGTCAAATCAGAACTAACGATGCTCATAATGTTGTCTTACTCATGGTTGATCCCTCGAGCATACACCATTACATCTTTTGGTCTGACCAATACTATCACCGTGTTCACATGATGGTGGAAGTCCAGTGATATGGAAATTCGGATGAGTTGCTGTTGAGCCCATTAGTAGCATTTTGTCTCCCCCCATGACTCATGTTGAACATCAACTTAGTGTTGGAAACTTGTTTAAGCATTTCTTCATGTTTCGTCATGAGGCATATGTTTGGGCGAAAGTAGTGACTTCCTCTAAGTTCACGTGCAATCGATGCAAGTTGTCGCCGTGAATTTGAGAAAGCTTGTTTTTGCTTCCTATGGAATCATCCCAAGTCAGCCATGCACGTGCAAGTATTCTATGGTATGTTAGACTGATCATCTTCGTTCCATATGAATTCCTAGCACCCAAGCCACTGATTGACTTGTTCAAGGAAAAGGAGTCTAGCGCGCGTAAAGACTTCAATATCCTTGATGATGGTTCCCCACCCGAACTCGGTAGTATTTTTATTATAAGACTACTATATGGTCATGCTTGTCTGGGACAGCGTGTTCACATGTTGTAGCAAAGCTTCTCATGTTTTGGAGCTTGCTATCGCAGTTCATTCCCTGAGAATCTCGCAACGTCGTCTCGTCGATTTGTGTTGCAAACTTTCATTTTCCTTTCTAGACTCGATGAGTCTGGAATATCCTGACACCAACCAGATCTGAATCTCAGGCGGATATGATGGTTGGAGCATTTTCCAAGAACTATAATATTGGTCCCTCGATAACCGGTAAAGTGGATGTCGTGGCCAACACATCCAGCCGGAAGACCTGTTATTGTAGTATCTCGATTGAAGAAAGTTGGCCACCTCCCCATGAGGATTTCGTAGGATTTACCTCCATAGTTGTTCCTTAGGGATCCTTGTGCTCTCAGTTTCCTCGGTGATCTATAACCATTGGAACGTGGGAAACACCCTCGACTGTTGAGTTCTTCCCCAGTTACCAGAATCATTCCCAACATGTGGATTTTGTTCCCAGCTTGCACCTCAGTAGTTGTTGTTCAGGATCATCTTCAAAAGTGGACTTACCATGGGTGCCATCCATTTCTGATGATAAGCTAAAAATCATCCCTTGTGTTATCTTCAACAAGGTAGTCCACATCATCCATCCTAGTCGGAGTATGCCATTCTTTCGAACCCTTCCAACGATCGATTGTGATTACCTCAGGCTGGTATAAAGAGTTTCAATGATCTATGGATCAAAAGTAATTCTTTTTGCCACTTAAGGTAATAATTCCATGAGTCACCTCCCCCAAGGTGCCTCGTTGCGGTATCATGGCAACCCAACTCCTCGCTACGTTGACACCATTCACCACCCTCCTAGGTGTGGGAATTCCGCTACTTATTTAAACCTTGTCGTATGCTCATTTCCATCATTCTTGATGTGTGTATCGTCTCTCATCTCAATAGATGTAGATATGTCCTGTTCTGTGAGTTGATCATCGATTGCTCGATCTTCGAGAAGATCGATTCTTCGAGAGTCCCTTTCTTCCCGTGATCGTGTTGGATGGAGTTTTCAAAGCAAGACATCGAGACAAAGATGGTGATCGTGTCAACGTTCTTATGAAGTGCAACCTGGACCGTGAAGATTATGTTAGTTTGTGTTCCCCCTTCACCTTGCCCTACGCTTGAATCTCGGGGCGAGATTCTAGTTTAGTGGGGGTGAGCTGTCACAGCCCCAGTTCTGGCCTTGCCTGTCTTGCATTAGCCTCCATGCATCATGTCTAAATTTTTATGGAACTTTGAAATGGGGGCTGATAAACCCTAGCAGCAAATGAAATTCAACTAGGGTCCAAATAAATTCATTTTCACTGAACCCAAAATGCCCTTCTAAAATGTTCATCATCTTTGCCTTGGTCTAGAATCCCTGACAAAAATGGTGCACATTTTACTAGGACAACAGAGGGTCACTGAATTAAATCATATAATACTTGCATTTGGACATTTAAATGCTATAAGAATATTTCAAATGCCCAAATATTCATGAACTGAAATGTTTGCTGAAGGATATATCCCCAACAGTGGTCATGAGCAGTTTCATGAATTTTGGGATTGTTTCAATATTTTAAATAAAGCCACAAAGTTGCAGAATAATAGAAAATAGGAAATAATAAAAAGAGAGGAACCTACCTGGCAAAGCCACCTGGCCTGGTACTGTAGTGGCCCAGCTCCTCCAGCCGGCCCAGCCCACCTGGCTAGTTCCAGTCGTCTTCAACCTCTAGCAGTAGGCAGAGGCGAAGGCGGGCACGGCGCGTGCTGAGGCTGCCACCTCCTCCCTGCCTGCCTCACGCCCCTGAGGCTCTCTCCCAGCGCCATAGAGACGGCCACGGACCCCCCCTCTTTCTCTGGGTCTCTCTCCCTCTCGTTCCTCCTCATGACCGAGCCGGCCATGAGCACACCACCGCCGTTCGCTGTACCCAAGGCCACCGACCACCCCTCGCCCTACCGCTGAGCCTAGGAGCTCCGCCGCGTCTGCCTTGCCCTCTCCACCGAGATACGCGACACCCGGAGGCCCTGCTTCATCGCCACCGTCGTCGTCTTCACCGACGGGCACCGAAGATCGCCGGCTCCGATTCGGTGCGTCCAGAG
>NC_041392.1:236427577-236534271 GCF_002162155.2 Triticum dicoccoides
TTTTCCCCTCGAGCGCTGTAGCCATCGCCTCACCTGCAACCGAACGCCGGCACCGCCCTGAGCTCGTCTCCGGCGAGATCCGGACGTCCCTGCTGCCACCACTTGCCGTGCTAGATGCAGGTGAGCTCCAGCTCCCCGTAGCTGCCCTCGGCTGCTTGTTTGGGCACCGGGGGAGCGAACCCGAGCCCCTCCGCCGCGGCCTGTGGTCGTCGGCGTTTAGCCGTCGGTTAAACGCGTCGTTAGGCAGTAATTACCCACCTTAATTACCCCCTGACCCACTTATAGACGGGCCCCACCCATTAATTAACCACAGGGTTATTCCCTGTTTAATTTAAGCTAATGGCCATGGCCCCACCGGTCTATTTGACCTTGCTACCTCAGCGTTGACCGACCCCACTAGTCAGCCTCTGCTGCTGCCACTGTTACACTGACGAGTGGGCCCCGCTGGTCAGGTTTGACCTGGACCGCGCCTGTTGACCGCTGACATCACCGTGACGTCATGCTGATGCAGTAATGCATTTTCTGGATTTATTTTTATTCAGGAAATTCCAGAAAATGCCCAAAACTTCTAAAAATCATACAAATTAATCTATAGCTCCAAATGAAATAAATTATATATGAAAAATGATCAGAAAAATCCAAAGAATCTAAATATGGCATTTTCATGCATGTTTGAACAAGTTAACCTCACTGAATAGGACAAATGATGATTAGGGCAATTTATGAAATAACATTTGGAGTTGGAATTTGATCTTGTTTGAGTTCCACTTCAATTAACTTGGCTAGATATTGCATTAGGTAAATTCAGTACCTTAACATGACATGTCATTCATGTGAATGTGCATTGCATTGATTGTGTTCCTTCTTTGCTAGTCGGTGATTGTCCCCTCTCGATAGACGTGCTTCCGACGATGAGTTCGATGACACCGATGAAGAGTTATAATATCTTCAGAAGTGCCAGGCAAGCAAAACACCCTTGTTCATTCCGATACAATCCCACTCTCTCGCTCCTACTCTCTTTTACTGCATTAGGACAACAGCGATTCAACTCTTACATGCTGCGGTAGTTGAACCCCTTTCCTCTGCATGACCTGTCATTGCCACAGTAAATAGATGAAACCCACTAGCATGAGTAGGAGTTGTTTGAGCCCTGATGTGCCTACTCATTCATGCTTGTTGTCATGCCTGCTACTGCTTAGAGTTGAGTTGGGTCTGATTCATCGGGAATGAATTGGAATGTGGTGAACATGTCCTACTATTGAGAGCTAAGTGTGTGAACACGATTTGGTAAAGGTAGCGGTGAGAGGCCATGTAGGAGTACATGGTGGGTTCTCTCATTGAAACCGTCCTCAGGAACTGAGTTCTGTGTTTGTGATCCATGAACAGTTAATACCACATATTGGGTTCCAGTAACTCGACCCCTCTCGGCTTATTAACCAACTCGGTCTCTGTCCAGGAGTTGCAACTAGTTTCTGGTGTTTGTAGGTTGTGTTAGTAGTCTACCAAGTGGCACCCGGTACAGGTGGGCTTGGGACAGACTAGGCACCGTGGCACGGTGTACCAAGCGTAGACCCATCCGTCGAGGTTGGCTTGGGAACCCTACACACGTCGTTTGGGGCCGTGAGCGACACCCCGGGCGGATCTCCTTGCGGATGGAACCCGAATAGGCGATAAACCTGGACGAGAGACTTGTGTGGTTAGTCAGGTCATGGCCAACACCCTCGCCCAGCTTCCGCTGGAAGGTTGCCGAGGTACATGACGTGTACAGGGCGATAAGTGGCGAGAGCGTGTGTGAAGAAGTACACCCCTGCAGGGTTATCATTATCTATTCGAATAGCCGGATTCCTCGGATATGGAAACTTGGACCCCTCGCATAGTTCATAGACAAGTGAAAGTGGATACTCTAAAACTCGCAAGATAAGTGTGAGTGCTATGAATGGCGTTCTCGCAGGGAGGCGGGAGCGGATCCATAGTGGTGTATTGGTATGATGAATTTGTGGACTCGTGTGCGCCACCTCAGAAGAGTTGCAGTCGTAGTTCAGGTTAGCCACTGAGTCAAAGCTGGCTTGCTGCAGTCAAACTCCACCACCCCCTTTATTGATACCGATGCATATGTAGTTAGTTCTGATGTAAGACTTGCTGGGTACATTTGTGCTCACGTTTTCTTATTTTATATTTTGCAGAGAGACGTTAGTCTATCTAGTAGTTCCGCTTGGACTTCGACGTTTAGCTCGTTACCTCAGCTACGATCTTGTACCTTGGGAGGGTCTTGTAGATAGTCAGGTTTCTGAGCCTTCTTCATTTGTAGTTGTTTGTACTCAGACAAGTTAAGCTTCCGCATGTGCTTGTTGCTTGTATGCTCTGTATGTTGGGTCATGAGACCCATGTTTGTAATATCTCGCTCCTCGGAGCCTAATGAATAAATACTTGAGTCGTAGAGTTATGTTGTGATGCCGTGTTGTATTTACACATATCGAGCATATTGTGTGTATGATTGAAATGCTTGGTATGTGTGGGATTCGACAACCTAGTTGTTTATCCTTGGTAGCCTCTCTTATGGGGAAATGTAGTCTTGTGCTTCCATGAGCCATAGTAGTCCGCTACAGCCCGGTTCACCGGAGTCCTGCTAGCCCAGCACTACTGCTCAGGACACTTGACTGGCCGGCATGTGTTTCACTTTGTTCCTGTGTCTGTCCCTTCGGGGAAATGTCATGCGGTGACATCCGAAGTCCTGCCTAGCCTGCTACAGCCCGGGTTACCGGAGTCCTGTTAGCCCAGTGCTACATCCCGGATTCACACGTTGTTGACAGACATGTTCGAGGTTGATTCATGTATGCCTGTCCCCATGGGTTAGTGCCGCTTTGGGTTCACAACTAGCCATGTCGGCCCGGGTTCTTTGTCATATGGATGCTAGCGACACTATCATATACGTGAGCCAAAAGGCGCAAACGGTCCCAGGCCAGGTAAGGTGCCACCCGTGGGAATACCGTGCGTGAGGCCGCAAAGTGATATGATGTGTTACATGCTAGATCGGTGTGACTTAGGATCGGGGTCCTGACAAAAGGCCACTTCTCCTTTTAAGGCCATCTTTATGACTTTCAGGGCCTATCTTTAAATGTGGGTTGGATTCAATTAATGCAGTTTTCTGAACTGTCTGAGTCTTGTAACAATTCTGCAGGCCGTATACTATCTCCGGTGATGATGACTCTAAAAGCAAGTTTGACCTTTTCGACGATACGCACAAATTTCGTGTAGAACACTTTTCCATACGAGGCCATATGAATAACCTTTTGAGCCCATCTCCAACTTCTGGTCGGATTGACTTTGATAGTCTCCACCCCGGCAAGATTTCCACCCCAGCAAACTTTCCACACTGGCAAGCTTTCAGCCCAGCAAGGTTTCCACCCCAGCAAGGTTTCTAACCCGGCAAGGTTTCTACCTCGGCAAGCTTTCACCCCGGCAAGGTTTCCACCCCGGCAAGGTTTCTACCCCGGCAAGCTTTCCACGCCGGCAAGGTCTCCACCCCGGCAAGCTTTCCACGCCGGCAAGGTCTCCACCCCGGCAAACTTCATTCAGCCAGCAAAGGCTGAATAACTCACGCGACCCATCAGACACCACCTAGGTGGGTGTCTGGTCCCTCACGTCACTTTTTCACTCAGAACCGGTCCGTGAAGTGTTTCGTCTAACTTTTGCATACAAACTCGGATTGAGATGATTTAGATATGAAAATCAATCGCCTCGACGAGACGAAGACAATTACTTTAGAGCTCCTTCATATCGAGGGCGTAATCGGCCAAAAAGCACTCCGAACACTAAATTCTGTCACTCGGAGTACAGTTTCGGCCCCTAAGATGAGGTCGGGTGGCGATAGCCTAAACATCAAAGTTATTCCGCTCGATGACGTGAAACTTTCTCATGTTGAAAACATATTCATTTAGGGCCATCTTATTTGCATTTGTACCATGCCAAAATCCGGTGTCAATAGTTGCCTAATCACAAACAGTTCATCCGAGTGAACCGTATGATGTGTATCGCACACACCTTCATCTGGCTGCCCGTTTCTTTTGTTTCTCCTCACGCAAATAGTTCATTGAACTGAATCGTATGCCCTTCATTGCACACGCAACTAAAACCTAAACCATGTTTGATGCATCCATCATCGTAAACGTTTTACACATTTCCGACGGTTTTCATACAACACCGTTCGTGATTATTGCATCGCACACAGTTTCTCGACGGGTCTCTGATCGTAGTGTCGCGTTAGCAGCATCCTGCAGTAGTATGATATCCTGATCGAAGATTGATCTTGGAGAAAACTTTAGCTCCCTGCAGCTGGTCAAACAAATCATTGATCATCGGTAGAGGATATTTGCTCTTGATTGTCACCTCATTCAATGCTCGATAATCAACTACCATTCTCAAGGATCCAACCTTCTTCTCAACAAGAAGTACTGGGGCTCCGCATGATGATGAACTTGATCGAATATAACCTTTCTCCAACAACTCCTCAATCTTCTTCTTAATTTTCTCCAGATCATTTGTGGACATCCGATACAGTCTCTTAGATATTGGTCCGGTGCTTGACAACAGCTTGATCAAAATCTCTATGTCTCAGTCTGGTGGCATGCATGGTAATTCCTCTGGGAATACATCGGTATAATCTTTGACAGCTAGCACTTCCTCCTAAACAACTCCTGAGAGTGAATTTACTTGAGTCCTCCTTGGCGCATGCCTAGGCACATACTTGATCTGTTTTCCCTCTGGGGTGGTGAGAAGAATTGAATTACTAGCACAATCAATGTTTCCCCCATACTTGGATAGCCAATCCATGCCTAGTATTACATCCAATCCTTGTGACTCCAGAGTAATGAGATCCATGAGAAAAACATGCCTAACTATGGTCAATGGTAATTCAAAACACCCTCGGCTAGCCAAATACTCCGCTCCTGGCGAGCTTACTAACATAGGTGTCTTAAAGGCTACAGTTGGCAACTTAAACTTGTCCACAAATCCCCTTGATATGTATAAATGCGATGCACCAGTGTAAAAAAGAACAAGGGCTGTAAATGACTTAATAAAAAACTTACCAATAATTGCGTCAGGCTGCTCGTCAAGTTCCTCCATGTTGACATGATTCACCTGTCCCCTGGTGAAAGGGTTGTACTTCTTTCCAGAGCTTCCATTGCCATTACCATTACCATTCTTTGCCTCAGGACATTCATTGGCGTAGTGTCCGGTCTTCCCGCACTTGTAACAAGTAATGTGAGTTAGATCCTTCTTGGCGGGGGTTGCTGGGTTGGAACGGCTCTGACTGTTGTTTCCTCCACTCCCATTTCCATTCTTAGGGCCACTATGGTTGTGTGAATTTCATCCATTGTGAGAATGGCCTCCATGATTATGTACTCCATGAGTATGAGTGTGTCCTCCCGAGTACGGGGAATAGCGGGGCTTCTACTAAGCTCCATAGTTGTACTTTCCCTGTCCATACTTCCTCTTGCAGTTCTCTATCTGTTGCTACTTGCCTTCAATCATGAGGGCCATGTCTACCAGCTCCTGATAGTTGGTGAATGTTGCCACCATCAACTGCATACTCAGCTCATCATTCAGTCCTTCAAGAAACGTCTCTTTCTTCGCGGCATCCGTGGCCACATCATCAGGGGCATGGCATGATAACTTGCTGAACTCATCCACGTATTGTGCCACTGTATGATTTCCATGGCGTAAGTTGCGGAAATCACGCTTCTTCAAACTCATGGCTCCAGCTGAGACATGTGCGGTGAGGAAGGCCTGCTGAAACTGATCACATGTAACATTGGCCACGGGGAAGGTGGTGGTGTAGTTCTCCCACCATGAGGCTTCGGGTCCAACAAGCTGATGTGCGGCAAAGTGCACCTTCTCCGCATCCATGGTCCAGTAGTTGTTAGCTCTCTTTCGATCCTGTAGAGCCAATCATCAGCAACAATCGGCTCGATGCTGCTTGAGAACACCGGCGGATTCAACCTTAGGAAACGGGCTAGGTTGTCAACTGGGGGTGGTTGCGGTGGGTTGTTGTTGTTATTTTTCCTTGGTTCTGGATGAGCAACTGCATCAAGGCATTCTGCTATTGGAGCAACTAGGTGAGCTCCGGCGGGAAAGTGAATCTAGGGTCATGTCTTGGAGGCATCTGATAGGTTAGAGGGGTGAGAACATAATAGAATAGTGTCTAATGAGAGATTTCACTACCCATATGCACATGAGACAAAACCTATTCAATTCACACCACTCAATTTCAAACAAGATTCATACAATCGATCTAAGCTACTATTACAAGATCTCGCGAATGATTTCAAACTAGTTGGAATAATTATAATAGTAATATGGTGGTCGACTAGAAATTTTGATTGGTGTAAGATTCCATAATATCAACTCCAGCTTCGTCTTCAAAATCATAATTGTCCCTCATCACTATCTTCATCATCATCACTGTCAGTGTCTATGTCATCAAGTATGATATAGTCTTTAGAATGAATGTCCACTTCAGGTTCTGGTTTCACCACAGATATTCCTATCTTCTTCCTTAGGTCTTCATTCTGCTCTAGTAGCATAACAATATCCTCTTCGTATCCATCATGAGTTGCCTTGAGTTCCTCTTCTAGCTCCATATTCTGGGTCATCACCTTCTTCGTATATATCATGTTAGTGCACATCTGATTCTCATATCGACGAATGTGCTGGTTCATCTCCTGTATGTAGGCTACAATAGATCCATCCTTCTTGGTGTGAATCATCTCCCATTGCTCATGCCGACGTCCACATATCTGGTAGATGGTTTCTTTAAGATCCTTGTTGTACACCTTGCCTATCCGTCCAATGGTGATGTGGGCGGCCATGCTCTTTCCTAAGGTCCAGGTTGGTGCATCAAAGGACAACTCGATGGGCTCGGTAATTGGTGTAAAAGTCCTTCCAGGAACACGAACTTGGTATGATTTGCAGTGAAGGTTCCGGTGAAGCTTGGTATGCCGATGTTCAGGTACTTAGTGACTTCCTTCAAGTGTCGTCCAAAAGGGGTGTCGTCATCCGGTTGAATGAACTTGTTCCTGGGGTCCAACATCTATAGAGTAGAAATAGAGAAAAATTAGAAATGAGTAGAGAAGAGTGTCCTGTGGCTTTTCCTAGTGGTCGTGTCCTACAGTCAGCGTGTGCTCTGATACCATCTATAGCAACCCGATCCCAATGGATCGTAGTCTCTGTGCTTAAGTGTCATCCCTGGATCGGTATGCTGACACACATAGTACTCAAGGATTTATAACAGAGTTCAATCACACACTTATTACATCGAGGTCCTCATAAAGAGTATTTATTACAATAATATGGCTGAAGGCCATCTAATAAAATAACTGCGGAAGCTTCAAAGTGAGTCCATCCAACTCCACGGCAAACACTGAGTGCAAGATAGCGACCTATCGCACCTTACTCCTCATCTAAAAATTCTGCAACATGAGACGTTGCAGCCATGTAGGTCAGCACATGGAATATGCTGGCAAGATCACACTATAGAGCAATGATGATTAATAGCTATCACTACATGCATATTTGGCTAGTGGAGGCTCTAAGTTTGACATTTGCATAAAGCTAATTTTTCCCTACAACAAAGGAATAAATTTTATTTACTACCAAGTTTATGACATTATTGAGAAGGTATTCCCAACTCAATCCCAAAATTACCAAGTAATAATAATAATAATAACCGAACAAATTCATTAAGGGATGTGATGAGATCAACCAATAATTCAAATACGAGATACTCAAAATGTCCATAATCGGGGACACGACTAATCATGATTAGTTTGTACACTCTGTAGAGGTTTGCGCACTTTTCCCCACAAGACTCGACCACATCCATGATCGAAAGATCGAGACATAGCCTTTCTGAAGAGGTCCCCTTAACCGATAGATAGGCCGGTACACCTACAATCCCCTACATCGCCCATCATGGAAAGGTTTCCCACAACTTACTTAACTATGGCAGAGCCCATAATGGCTTGTGGCTGCACACGGAAGTTTCTGAGCATGAATAATCTTATGATCCCTTTGAGCCTGGGTGGCATATTCCATAGGATGATCACACGGGTACCCCGGGATCTCCAAGGACAACACTAGATTCCCCAGGTGCCCGCAACTAATGCACCCAGATGTGTATTAAAGTAGCCACCTTAAGTTTCCCTTAGTTATTATCTCTCATAACTTGCATGATTCTCACGTCCAATCCCCATCTACGAGCATGGCTAAGCAATATGAGCATAACGTATATTCTCGGGGTGATCAAAGGTATTAGGTTCCTACCTCATGAACTACATAGGAATAACCACATGTTCCCAATCCTACTCATGCAATATTTGAGGGTGTAACTAATGCATAAAAACTTGGAAGGGAAGGGTATGATCAAAGTGTTACTTGCCTTGCTGACGATCGGAAAACCCTAGAGATTCGTAGTAGCAAGCTTCGCACTTTGGAAAATCTATCATAGACAAACAATAGCATACATAAGAACTCAAGCATGAAGATGCAAAGAAAACTGAAGGAAAACATCTTGATAGAAAGGTTAGGCCAAGAACTTCGATATGTAAAAAGAATCAACTAAATCGGAAATAAGAAACTCAAATTACAATCAAAAGAAATTCAAATTAAAATATGTTTTAAACCAATTTTTAAACTTTCAAAAATAAGTTTGAGTTGGTTATCTGGATATGGGGGATCATAGCGAAGAATTTGGCGTTGGTTTCATTGGATTTGAATAAACGAGCAAAAAGTTGTGACCGTTTGAAGAACAGGGACTAATCTGTAAAATAAACCTGACGGATAGGTCCCTTACTAAAATAAAAAGAAAAATCTACCAAACGAACATTCGCTATTGAAACAAATCTAATGAAATTGTTCGTTACAGAACCTAAACGAACGAACATTCGCTAAATAAAACAGAACAAGTTTTAAAAGAAAAACCGAGGAGAACCGAAAGAAAAAAATCGGGCGGTTCGGCGGCGGTTTTTACCGGTAGTTCTCGACGGTTTCGAGGACGGCGGCAGATCTCCGGCGACGGCGGCTTCGGCCTCAGCGGCGGCTGCGGTGACTGGTGGAGTGGCGGCGGTGGGGCAGCGGCGGTGGCTAGAAGCGGCGACGGCTGCGGCTTCTTGCTGTTGCTGCTGTTTGAGGGAGAGGGGGCCGGGAAGTCCGGTATTTAAGGAGGGGAGGGAGAGGTGGAGCGGCTTGGTGCAGGGGGCAAGGGAGGCGGCGGCGGCGGGAGGCGTGCCCGAGGCAGACACGGCGGCGGCGGGGTCGTTCGGGACTCCGTCCCCAGCTCGGGGACGAGGCGGCGCGTGACTTGGGCCGGCTGGGCTGGTGCAGTGGGCCGGCCCGGTCCGGTCGGAGATTAAAAAACAAATTTTTTCCAAAGAGACGAAAAATATGAAAACATAACAAAAATATTTTTAAAAATTCCAGAAAAAATCACATAATTCCCTCCTAATACTTGGACTAATATGAACATTTTTCTGGACTTAATGCCTAAACTAAAAATATTTTTTAGTAATAATAAAATATAATTAAATAGGCCAATAAAATCAAATAAAATATATTTTTATTCAAAATTAAATTTCCAATATTTCTTTACTATTTTTGAAGAAGTCATATTATCTTCTCTCATTATTTTATTTATTTGAACTTATTGTAAAAATATTTGAATAAATCTCTGTGATCCAATTTGCCAATTTTGAAAATTCAAAAATGGATTTTTGAGAAAACCGCCAACTATCTCAATTGGCCCTTGAGTTGCTAATGTTTCTAGGATAAAAAATTCAAATAAAACAAATTCCAAAATGTACAAAGGATGAATGCATATGAATGATCTAAATAACATCCAAATTGAAAATTGGGATGTTACAAAAAAAACACCCACGAACGCACTGCCATCTGTCTAGGTTTGTATCTCTCTCTCTCACACACACACACCGACATAGGTAGGGGACATGCACGAAGAGAAGAGGTGCACACATGGCACACGTACTACCATCTCTTTCCTAACCACACCCGCACGGGTACACGGTGGAGCTCATTTATGTACAAAAAGGCAGCCCACGTGGTAATTTGACACGTGTACTGGTTGTCCACTTGATGGAGGATCGTGTACCACGGGTGAACAAACAAATTGCGACTTGACGCGTTATTTAAAAAAAGAGGCAAACCATGTGGGGCCTACCTTAGAGGCAAGGATCTATACACTGGAGATGCTCTGTACGTATTACTTTTGATGTGTCCCGTCAACTCGCAGAATGAGGAGAAACTTGCTTAGTACGCCCTCTCGCCCGCCCACGGGCGCGGTGGCTCACAGAGTCACAGGACAAGGAGAAGCTTGCTTACTACGCCTATGCCCGCTCCCTCGCCCACGCGTGCGGTGGCTTGCGGGACGAGGAGAAAATTTTACTACTCCCTCCGTTACTCCTCGTCCCTACCTTGGTTAGAGAGATTATCATATTGTTTGAAATATATGTCTTTTAGCAGATTTCAATATGAAATACTAGTACATACTCCAAACACTGATGTATATAGATGTATTTTAGAGTGTAGATTCACTCATTTTGCTCCGTATGTAGTCCATATTGAAACGGACGTAGTAGTACACACTCTCCCTTGCCCCTCGCCCCTCGCCCACGTGGTGGACGTGCAACAATTCATTCAGTCTCAGATTCCAGAACCATATACTGTAGTACCATCATTGCTCGACTTTCTGAAGAGGCGAGGAGCCAAGTGCAAAGTTCTATTATTTTTTAGATGCCAAGTGCAAGGTTTACAAGAGAACGAGTAGTAGTAGTACTAGTAGTACGTAGTCTATGAGGAATAAGCAACAAGAATGTATGTTTTGTGTGACAGTCTCTTCTTACAGAACGTGCTAGACCTAGTGGACGTCATTTTTGCAATGGGAGTATCATTGATGACACAATTCAGAGTGGTGGGCAGCGGGAATAATATTCGGAGCTTCTTAGTCTTTAACCCCATGAAGAAGTCACATAGAAAGGAATAGCCATCCTCTACACGTGCTCCTATGTAAAATGAGTAAATGAGACAAAAAGAGAAAGAGATAAAGTAAAAAATCACCAGCCTTAGAGCCAGCCCTATTGTATCAGTGAATGACATTTCTACGTCGTGATTGACATGGCTATCTTATTAAGCATGCTGCGGAGGTAGCATCTAGTGGATGGATATTCAACGAGGAGTGAAATGATGGCTGCTTCCTCCATTAAACAGTAGGGAAAGGTGGGCCTCGTGATTTGATGGCTCATTAGTCATTATTACTGCTATACTCTTTAACCATATAATAACCGTGTGGTAGAGTAGCTAGCTATACTTTTAATAACCATCCTTGAAGCGAAGAGGTGCCCACACCTACACACGTACTAGTAGCACGCTTTGCATCTTCCCCAAGCACACACGTTACACGATGGAGCTCATTTTTGTACGATGATGCAGCCCACGTGATAATATGACGTGGCTAGTAGTAGTAGTTTACTCACTTAGGGTCGGGAACCACGCATGAACGGTACCGCATTATTTAGAAATAAAGTTTTTTTTCAGTGGCACGTACGCAATATAAATAGGTTCATATGGAGAGAAAAAGAAACCGCTCCACTATATACATAGCCAGGAGCCTACATGGTTGCTTGCTAGGGTTGCTCTCTTCACACTCTCTCGCACAAAACAACCGTGGCCACATCTCTAGCATCCGGGTGGATCATGTCCACTGGGGGAAGGGGTGGATGCTTTGTGTAGATGCGGTTGCCGTCACGGACGACGAAAACCCACTATCGGCGCATCCCCATCAGGGGTCCCCGCCGTTCTGTCTCACAAAGCCGGTGCGGTTGCCTTTGTCCCTTCTCACTGCCACGACGTGGGCAGTTGCCGCCTCCCGCCGCCCTCCTCTAAGCTAGCTACGTCCCGACATCCCTCGGGTACAACTTCCTTTACAGCCAGGCGGCTTGCACCACTGCCCTAGCTGCCCACATCGCTCCATCTGGATATTTCTCTACTTCTTTTCCCTGCACGTACCTCTACTGGCTTCTAATTTATTTGTGATGAGTTTATATTTCATCAACTAGCCCACTAGTCTTATTCTAATCATCCTTCTTCAATTTCTTTGCCACGCGGATGCTTAGCTCGATTTTAGTGAAACTGCACAAAATGATCTGATGGTTAAAGGGTTGCAAACTTCATTCCTTCAGAAGGTTCAGCCTCACCAGCAAATTAAAGCCTGGTTACGGTTTAGGATTCAAGGCCTAGGGATTGCATGGATCATTTTTTCTTTAGTTGTATCTGTTACAAAATAAATTTCAACTTTAGTACAACTTTGTACACTAAAGTTGGCATAAAGTTGAGACACTTATTTTGGAACGGAGGGCGTATTGGCTATGATCTGTGAATCATTGAGATGCAATAGCACGCATGTTAGTATCCTTTGCATTTGATGGAATGTTGCAATGGGGAAACCTTGGATGCAAGATACATGAAACATAAGCAGAAAGCTTCATACCATTGTACATTTTCGCTACTTTCATGTTTTCGCCGAGCTGCCATGTTTTTGCTGATTTCACACTCCTCCACTATGAGAGTGGAGAAAATTGTAAAGAGTGGAGATGATCTACCTCCTTTCGCCGAAACGTAGGATGTCCAGCATTCGGTGCACGTGTCATGCACCAAAGTAAAGTGTACAGTACAAGTGAGAATCAACATCGTTGTGCCACCTTTGTAACAATGACCAATGGGCCGTCAAATCACATAGACCCAACAGTAAGTTGGACGGACAAAGCAGCCATCAGTCTTTGTTGAATCCACTTCTCCCTTCAACACATGTTCCAGTGAGAGGCCGTGTCCGCTCTGCACGGGCAAGAATGCGGCACCGATTCTCTGGAGCAGCGCTAACCGTTTCGGGTGGGAAGTGCGCGTGGGTGATGGAGGGGCCTTGGGTCGGCTAGGGTGGTCAGGAGCGGGCGTGGCAGCTGTCCCGACTAGACTCCCAAAAATGAGAAGATGCACCGACTCTCGTGACTTCGTAGTTAAGTACTTCACACCAGCTGTCCCGACCGGACGCCCGAAAACGAGAGGATGCACTGATGCACCGACAGCGAGCGACGCATGCACCAATAATATTTATTTTTTGTTGGCATGTACTGTATTAGTAGTTTACTACTTCCCGGCTAATCTCATTTTCTTCGTTTTACCATATTATACAGTCTTATTTTCACTTCTTTCCACCACATGCTCAGATTCCAAGGTGTATTAAATTGATGCATGCAAGGATTAAAAGAAACCAACCAGTGCATGTGACATGGTGGAAAACCCTAGATGGAGGTAGTAGTACGAGATACGGTGGCACACTGACTTAGGCCAAACACAAGTGCCCACTCATTATTGGAAGAGTGCAAAGTGTACATACAAAGTAATTAAAATTGAATTTCTCGAATATATTTAAAATTGGAGGATGGTGCAGCCCACCTTTACGATATTTTGACCATGTGTGGTTCAATTGTTGTTCACTTCGGAGGGTCGTGTACCACACATGAATGTTAGTAAGTGCGACCGAGAGGCGTGCAATGTTAATTGCGAGTTGACTCCTTCGAGCGTGAAAGTTTCTTCACGTATTAGCATTGCCCCTAGTATTTTTCTTCACTACATTAAATAAAGAGTTCTGTTTCATGCACAATTTAAAACAATTTTTATGGAGAGAAAAAGAAAACCACTCCATCTATATACACTGTGGCCTCGACGCTTGTTTTCTAGGGTTTGCTCTCTTCACACACTCTCTCCACTATATATATACACGCTGGAGCCTCAACGCTTGTAGTTGCTCTCTTAACACTCTCTAGATCTAAACATGACTTCGTTAGCCTCTCTCTCTCCCCTCACTGTTGGTCAAAGAGCCGGCAAGATCCATCCGCCGGGGAAGGGAAGGAGGCTTAACACTGTCGCCATCGACGAGGGAGGGAATCCACTACCGGCGCAGCTGTTCTGTTTCACCCAACGGAGGCACGGGAGGGCCTCCGACCCCTTCTTCCTCATTGGCGTACATAGTGCGGGCAGATCGGCCTCCGGCCGCCCACTGAGGCACACTCGGAGAAACTTATGGTATAGTTTACTTATTCCACATGCATTGCTCTAGCTGGATGTGGATTTTTTCTGCTTCTGCACTTGAATCTAGGTGTTGGATCAAATTGGAAAGTGGTGGGGAAAGTTATATAGCATGAATCTAGGACATGGTTCAAAGCGGAAAGGAAGGGGGAGTGTACTACAGACTGGCTATCCAGCACCTACGTTGGTCGAAAAGGGAAAACAATGACAAACACAGTATGCACATCTATAACAAACTGATCTTTCTGTTAGTAGGGGACAAGGCTGTAGAGTCTGAGCAGGACTAGATTTGCTGCCCTCACATAGGGAAAGGTGTCTAAAGATAACAAAACTGGGACCAACGCAAATATGCTCCTTGGTTGTTTGTTCTTTGTTGCAACAGATTGTGCATCACCCCTTTATACACTACTGCAGATGCTGCTAACGCGACACTACGATCAAAGACCCTTCGACGAAACTGTGTGTGATGCAATAATCACAAACAGTGGTGTAAAAAACTGTCAAAAACATTTGCGATGACGGATGCATCAAACACGGCTCGGATTTTAGTTGCGTGTGCGATGTAGGGCATACGGTTCAGTTCAATTAACTGTTTGCGATGAGGAGGAACAAAAGAAACGGGCAGCCGGATGAAGGTGTGTGCGATACACAACATACGGTTCACTCGGATGAACTATTTGTGATTAGGCAACACAAAAGAAACAGGTAGGCAGATGAAGGTGTGTGCGATGTACAACATACGGTTCACTTGGATGAACTATTTGTGATTAGGCAACACAAAAGAAACGAGCAGGCAGATGAAGGTGTGTGCGATGTACAACATACGGTTCACTCAGATGAACTGTTTGTGATTAGGCAACACAGAAGAAATGGTCAGCCAGATGAAGGTATGTGCGATGTACAACATACTGTTCACTCGGATGAACTGTTTGTGATTAGGCAATTCAAAAGAAATGGTCAGGCACATCAAGGTGTGTGCAATATACGGCATGCGGTTCACTCGGCCTTGTCGTCAGTGTGTGACCTCTGTGGCAACCATCTACCGCCTCTTTGCCTTTCCCTCTTGATTTGGAACTACTGCCGCACACTCTTCCTCCCTCCATTTGCCTTCACGCTTCCTTCTGCCATTGTTCGATCATCTTCTCCATGGAGGGAACAGGCCGGAAACGACCACGTTATTCTTGCCCCAGTCTAAAAGATGACGTGGTGGAGGAACTCATTGATCGGTGTGACGTCATCACCTCGGCTAGCATGGCAGGTTCACTCAAGACCATTCTCGACTCAACTAATAACATCATTACAATGAACCCAAGGGTCCAGGAGCGGTTTGATCTCCCCTATCTTCTTCGCTGTGACCCTGCTGACTGGTGCGGGGACGAGGGAAGCCTCGCCTTGTGCAAGTTGATGACGCTTGATAATGATATGTGTGATGTTAAGATGCCATCGCTTGAGGGCAAGGCTTGGGCAGGTGCAAATGGAGATTGGGTTGTTTATATTGGGTACAACTGCGAGTGGGAAGTCGTGAATGTGTACACTCATCACCGGGTTCCACTTCCAAAAATCTCAAACTGCCCAAAGGTTGAGTACACCGGTATTCTACATGAGTTCAAATACGATCATGGTGACTGTCGTCTACGGAAGATAGCAATTTGTCGAGTTCCCAACCGCTCTTGGTATTACACGAACTATGATGTTCTTGCTATCTTCGACAAGCTTGTTGCCGTCCTTACTTCCACGCCTTGATGGATATTGCTCAAAAATAAATTTTTGTACATGGATGAGTACTGTGATGCAATTCAATACGAGGGTCTTGTGTTTGCTGCCACCACTCATGGCACTGTTTTTGCATGGAATCCTGATGCTTTCGGTACATTTGTCTTCCACTATAATTATAATTGTTTCATCCACATGCATGCGGGTTAGCTAGTTTCCCTTTACTAATTAACCTTCTTGTGTTTCCAAGGTCCTGTGAACATTCCACCACCTATACTTGAAAATTTTTATAACCAAGGGGGAGATGACGATGCTGATGATCACGAGCATGAGGACAAGCAGGACCCATATACTCAGTGGCGCCTGGCAACTTATTCCGATGGATCACCTCTTCTTATCTGTATACAGGGCACTGCTGATGTTACTAAGGAAGCAGGTGTTGTCTCGGATGGTCGCACTCACCGGACCTATTCCAATATCCATTGCAGGGTATCCGGGATGGATACTGGTGTACTAGCGCCAACACCTTCTCCCTGGTTAAGTATTGAAAGTCTTGGAGGAAACTCGCTCTTCCTTGGACAAAACTATCCAATGATGGTGGAAGGCGATCCAGCTGCTGTTGACACAACGTTACTACCATTTATGAGAAGCAATTGTATCTATACCTGGACATTACTATGCTTCCCTACTGTCCCAATATGGGTCCTGACATAGGCCGCTTCAGCCTAGATGATCTGTCTTGCATTGGTCTCGAGATTAACAGTAGCTGGCCCTTCCCAGAGAATCACTTTTGGTTCAAAGCAAGTGTTTCCAACGCCGACGAGTGTTTGAGCTGAAGTTCATTTCATCGCTTTATTATTTGTTGTGTGAGAAAAACTTTACTTTACTAGAATGTTTTGTTGGAAATGATCTATAATCCAACGTGTATCCTCATTGTTGTTGTGGGTTAATGACTTGTTGTATGTAATCAATGGTACATTTGCATATGCGTCCATCAACTCATGCCTGCTAGTGGTGTCCATATGAACAGTACTAGTGATTTTAGTTGCAAAAATTAGATAGTTCTAGTGATTTTTAGATGCATATTTTGACAAATCGCAGTGTTACAAGGTTGACAAATGGCAATGTTACTAGATAAACAAATGTCAATCTTTCCAGTTTGACAAATGGCAACATACCCAAAATGACAGATGCAAATCTTACCCAATTGTTTCTATGTGGTTGCACACGGGTCATGCAAAACAACCGTTTGCGTTGAAGGGATGCACAAATCCTACACTGCGAGGGAAGACATTTGCAATCAAGAGCTGCAGAAATCCTACTCGGCACATTTTCCCTTGGCATACGGGTGTTCTATCTAAAAAATTTGCGATCAAGAGCTGCAAAAATCCTGCTCGGCACATTTTCCCTTGGCTTCCTGGGGAAGCTGTCGGTTTGCATACGGGTGTTCTAACTAAAACGTTTGCGATGAGTGTTTTATATTTCAATACCTTGACATTTTTTCAAAAGGAAATCGTTTGATAAGTCTGTACATTAAGAGATAAAAATGCAAGTTCGTTCAAACCATATCTTTCATTCAGTCACACTTTGACTTTATATTCATATGATCGTGAATTTGAGATATAGTATCAAACCCCAAAAAACTATTTCCGGCGGCGGCGGAGGCGGCTTTCCGCGCCGTCATTGTGGTTGTCGTCCTCCGGGACGCCGTTGTTGAACTCTTCAAGGTAGCACAAAATGTTCTTCACTTGTAAATCAAACATCATGTCGTCGCGAGATCGACGTGCGCGGCGCGGGAGGACGACAACTGGCGCCGCTGAGAGGTAGTGGTCGACGGTAGCATCCCATGCCACTAAGCGGGGCGCGAGCACGGGCACGGGCGTGGCGGGTGCAACCAAACGCACGGGGACCAACGCCGCAGTGGGTGGAGGGGCGCGCACAGGCAGGGGCACGGGCACGGCGAGTACGACCAAACGCACGGGGTCCTGTGTCACGATGGGTGGATGGGCGTGCACAGGGACGGGCATGGGCGCTGGCGCTGGCATGTACACGAGCTCGCGCGGGTCCGCGGAGACCTCGCTGACGCACGCGGCCTCCAGCTCTGCAATAGTGCTCGGTGACCAACCCGTCAATGCCACGGGGATGGTCGCTGGCACGGGCGTGGGGATGGGAGCTGGGTCGGGAGCGGGGGCAGCAACCGCCGCGGCTAGCTTCTTCTGGGCCATGTCCATGAGGCCCCATTCCTCCTTATTTTCTATATCCTCTGGCTCGGAGCCGACTTCACCAAACTTGAAGACTAGTGGCAGATGATCTTTCTGTGGCATGGCGTTAGTGAAGGTCTGCGGGAGGAGGGGAATGGGAGGTGAACAGTAAGGCCGCCTGTATTAAACAGGGGCTCGGGCGCCATTAATGGAGAGGAAGGCCTCGCGGCCATGGAAGTCAAAGGGCTCGCTTCCCAGTGAGCCCGCGTAGTGTACACCTCGCACGCTTCCCGGTGAGCCTGCACATTGGAGGACACCTTGCACGCCTCTCGGTTAGCTTGCGCGCTGGACACCGCTCGCACGCCTCCCGTTTTGTTAAGGTCAAGCACCTGTCCGCACGACACTTTCTATAGCCATTAAAACGAAGACATGTGGCGTCACGTGAATGGTTAACAGAACACAAATGATTTGAATTATACAACTGTTTGAGATATTAAAGTGGCAGCTATTTTTTCAAAATGCCTTTGTTGGATGCTATTCAAGTGCGCCTTCTCTCAAAATGAACACGAGAAATACCATAGCATGTTGGGTGCCATTCCATGAAAGCATGCCAAGTTTCATAAAATTCATACGAGTTTTGGATTTACTAGAATCTAAAAACAAATTATGTCAATGTTTCGCCGGCAATCAACGGTGCTCTGGTGTTTGATATTCATTCTCGTTTCTTGCATGGGACCTAAGCATGCACCCAATGACACAAATTTGATTTTTCAACCAATTTATATGCATTACAGCATGTGCATGTAGTTCAAATTTGAATTATGCACATAAATGCATTGAAAACTCAATTAATGCAGAAAAATGTCCAAACGAACCCCAAAAAATCCCAAAAATTGACACAACACTCCTGTTGTTCTATGTTGACACGATAAATTTTTGAAAGCAATAAGAGGCAATGGATATCGTTGCGTCCCCAAAGGTGAGACGTTCCCTACCGAAACCATCACGCTTGTTGTGAGAAGCATATCCCCAAACCTGCCCCAAATGGGGCAAAAAATTACCACGGCTTGTTGATGCTGCTCCATGATAGCATGCCAAGTTCCATGAATTTTGGATGAGCTTTGGATTTACTAGAATTTAAAAACCAGGTATCTCAATGTTTGCGGCCGAGTGACCGTGACAGGGTGTTTGACATTCATTCCCATTTCTTGCATGGGACCTATGCACGCACCCATGACACATATTGGATTTTTCGACCAATTTATATGCATTAGAGCATGTGCATGTAGTTCAAATTTGAATTATGCACATAAATGCATTGAAAATTGAATTAATGCATAAAAATGTCCAAACGAACCCCAAAAATCCCAAAAATTGACACAACACTCCTGTTGTTCTATGTTGACACGAGAAATTTTTTTGATAGCAATAAGAGGCAATGGATATCGTTTCGTCCCAAAAGGTGGGACGTTCCCTACCGAAACCATTAGGCTTGTTGTGAGAAGCTCTGGTTTGTGAGAAGCAGATCGCCAAACCTGCCCCAAATGGGACAAAAAAATTACCACGACATGTTGATGTGGCTCCATGATAGCATGCCAAGTTTCATGAATTTCGGACGAGCTTTGGATTTACTAGAATTAAAAAACTAGGTATCTCAATGTTTCCGGCCGAGTGACCGTGGCAGGGTGTTTGACATTCATTCGCATTTCTTGCATGGGACCTAAGAATGCAACCAAGGACACATATTTGAATTTTCAACCAATTTATATGCATTAGAGCATGTGCATGTAGTTCGAATTTGAATTATGCACATAAATGCATTGAAAACTCAGTTAATGCATAAAAATGTCCAAACGAACCCCGAAAAATCCCAAAAATTTACACAACACTCATGTTGTTCTATGTTGACACGAGAAATTTTTTGAAAGCAATAAGAGGAAATGGATATCATTTCGTCCCCAAAGGTGGGACGTTCCCTACTGAAACCATCAGGCTTGTTATGAAAAGCTATGGTTTGTGAGAAGCATATCCCCAAACATGCCCCAAATGGGACAAAAAATTTACCATGGCATGCTGATGCCGCTCCATGATAGCATGCCAAGTTTCATGAATTTCTGACAAGCCTATGATTTACTATAATTTAAAAACCAGGTGTCTCAATGTTTGCGGCCAAGTGACCGTGGCAGGGTGTTTGACATTCATTTTCATTTCTTGCATGGGACCTAAGCACGCACCCAAGGACGCGGATTTAGGTTTTCAACCAATTTATATGCATTAGAGCATGTAGTTCAAATTTGAATTATGCACATAAATGCATTGAAAACTTAGTTAATAGGTCCAGTGTTTCGCTCCCGTGTCTCTCCCCGCAGCGACCTGGGAGAAACCCTAAATCGCCGCCGCCACCCCCACCTCACCCTACCCCTTCCCTCGCCGCCACCGGAGGGCGCCGCCGGGCAAATCCCATGCGGCGGCAGTGGGGGGGGGGGGGCTTGTCCGTCTTGCAAGGACCATGAGTGGCGCGGGGGTGGCTCATCCTCGGAGATGCGGGGCGCGTCCGGCCTCCTGCGGGTCGCCATGGGCCGCGCGGTGGAGGGGGTGTAGCCTTGGCGCGCGAGCGGGCGTGGAGGTGCGTGGGCTGGCCGTGGCGAGGGCGTGCGCGGTCTGTGCGTGGCGCGGGTGTGTGCGGCTTGGGCGAGGCGCGAGATGCGGTGCCGGATGGCGAGATGCGCATGGAGAGGGAGGAGTTCCCGGCAGGGTTCTGCTGGGCGAGGGGCGCCGAATCTCCTGCTTGCTGGCGTGGGCCTGTGAGGGCTGCAGAGGATCCGGTCGGCCGGCGTGTCATCGGTCTGATCCTACGAAGAGCCTGAGGCGGAGGTGCGGCGGCGGCTCGAGATCCGCAAGCGGCAGGGATCGATGTGGGTCTTTGCAGGCCTGCGGCGTGAGGTCCTTGATGCAGGCCGTCTGTTGGCTGCATAAGGGCGAGATGAAGTGGTATGCTTGCGCGTCGTGGAGGTGGTAGCTGGATGGGCTGGTCGGGTTGCGGGTTTGGGCGGGTGAGGCTGCCGGCGAAAGCTTTTGTCCGGCTATGGCCGGAGTCATCGATGGCGGCGCCTACGGGCACCATTACCTTGTTGGAGGCATCGATGTTGCGGTCCTCTCTATCTTTCCCAACATGCTTCGAGGGAAACCTTAGATTCGGTCTTCCGGATCGGGCGATGGTGGTGCTACTGGCTTTGCTCGGCATCATGTTCCCTCTTGAGGGCATCGAATTGAAGATTGACCCATTTAGAGGGACTCATGGATCGTCGAGGTGGTCGGCCGCGGCTACCGTGTCATCTCTGTTGGACAGCAGGAGCACCCTCCACATGCAAGGTACATCAGGCGGGTTATGTCAGCCAATCTCGTGAGATCGAAGCGGCATATGTTCGCTCTATTGGACATATCGTTCCTCTTTGATGTAGTTGAGGTTTCAGAGATATGCTCATGGCAGCCCGGATTGATACGACAGTTTCGGTGTGTACTCTGGTAGCGGTTAAAGCGCTCGAGTGCCCGGCCGGGTGTGTTGTGGGGTGTTGGCCTTCCGGTGTTTTGTATGTCTTTGGTGCTTTGGGCCTAGTGTAGCTAGGCGCTGTTTAGGTTTTTGTCCGGTCTACCTTGATAAACTGAGCAACTCCTTTTTCATTTCTTCTTTTTAGCACTACCTTTTATGTGGCGTGTTACTCCTTTGGGGTGTTCTTGTAACACCCTTTCTAATCAATGAATTTGGTAGCTCTCCTACATACTTTCAAAAAAATACAGTTAATGCATAAAAATATCCAAACGAACCCCGAAATATCCCAAAAATAGACTCAACACTCCTGTTGTTCTATGTTGACATGGGCAAAAAATTGAAAGCAATAAGAGGCAATGGATATCGTTTCATCCCCAAAGGTGGGACATTCCCTACCGAAACCATCAGGCTTGTTGTGAGAAGCTCTGGTTTGTGAGAAGCACATCCCCAAACTTTCCCTAAATGGTACAAAAAATTTACCACGGCATGTTGATGCCGCTCCATGATAGCATGCCAAGTTTCATGAATTTCAGACGAGCTTTGGATTTACTAGAATTTAAAACCCATGTATCTCCATGTTTGCGGCCGAGTGACCATGGCAGGGTGTTTGACATTCATTCCCATTTCTTGCATGGGACCTAAGCTTGCAACCAAGGACACATATTTGAATTTTCAACCAATTTATATGCATTAGAGCATGTGCATGTAGTTCAAATTTGAAATATGTACATAAATGCATTGAAAACTCAGTTAATGCATAAAAATGTCCAAACGAACCCCAAAAAATCCCAAAAATTGAGACAACACTCCTGTTGTTCTATGTTGACACGAGAAATTTTTTGAAAGCAATAAGAGGCAATGGACATCGTTTTGTCCCCAAAGGTGGGACGTTCCCTGCGGAAACCATCAGGCTTGTTGTGAGAAGCTCTGGTTTGTGAGAAGCATATCCCCAAACCTGCCCCAAATGCGACAAAAAATTTACCATGTCATGTTGATGCCACTCCATGATAGCACGCCAAGTTTCATGAATTTCAGACGAGCTTTGGATTTACTATAATTTAAAAACCAGGTATCTCAATGTTTGCGGCCGAGTGACCGTGGCAGGGTGTTTGACATTCATTTCCCATTTCTTGCATGGGACCTAAGCATGCAACCAAGGGAACAAATTTGAATTTTCAACCAATTTATATGCATTAGAGCATGTGCATGTAGTTCAAATTTGAATTATGCACATAAATGCATTGAAAACTCAATTAGTGCATAAAAATGTCCAAACGAAGCACATAATCGTTCAAAGTGAATGGTCTGGTGGCACCGCGCACAATGCACATTTCCAAAATTTTGGCCTACCGCCATAATATCTACCCTCACCCCTCCCCCTTCCCCACCCCCTTTTCTCGCTGACCACAAGTCACATTTCCCCTGTTTCCTCCTTCCTTCCTTCATTCCTATGCTATAGCTACTTCCTCGCTCTCGCCGTCTCGCATCCTACCTCCGGGGTCGCCATGGTCTTCTTCAAAGACCTCTCCAGCGGTTCCTCCTCCTGCGACGACTCCTTCAGCACCCAGGTATGCCTCTCTTCTCTCTCTGGGGTATGACTTGGAATGAAGGATCTTTACCTGGCGGTCGATTTGAGTCATTTCTTCCTCTTGTAGCTCCCCAGGACCATTAGTGGCAACGAATGGAGCGAGGTGGCTGAAGATCTATCCACTCATTGTCACCATCAATCTCCATGCGTGAAGCTAGTTGCGTTTGAAGCTGTGGACAGTGGGAGGAAGTTTTTGGCATGTGTAGAGAAGGTTAGACCCTCTTTCATTGTTACAAATCATTTGTTAGATGTGATTCAAACATTGTCACGGTCCCGACCCATTCATACCACACCTTCAACCAAAGGCATCCTAAGACAGTGTCACAGTTTGTACCTAGTATCTTAAATTGTTGCCATCTGATCAGCGGTGCCATTAGAAAGTTGGCACTACTTCAGCAGTTTGTGCAGCCAACTTTGGTCCATACATCCGAGCAGTAAAATACTAAATCTTTATGGCATGAAAGAACTGGGCATCGTAGCAACTACGTGCTCCGGAGTCTAGGTCCCTGATTTTTTTTCCACTGCATCGGCTCACCACTGCAGGGGACCGGTGCGAGATGTAGGAATAGTTGTCTTTACCCCAGTTTTGGCATACATAGTGGATGACCTTAATGCTATTTGTTCTATGTTACTAAATGTGTGCATGTACACACCTGTTAGTATCAATTTGTTGTCATCCAAACACTGTCGTTATGCTGTTGCAGTTATATTTACCTTCTTCATAAATGTTCAATTTGTTATTTATTGTACATGAGTAAGAACTTGTGGCATTGTTGTAGTTAATTATAGCTTCTAATGTTCCAGAATTTGGTTGTTGTCTCAGTAGCAATTAATTCATTTGCACATTGATCTTTTTGAGAAGATATGTCATTATTAACATGTTTCTTCAGTTTTTCAAAATAAGCATTGGTGATTTTCTATGTTGCTATAAACCCATTTCCCCTACAATTGTTACTGATCTTGTTTTAAATATTATAGGATGAACTGAAGTGTTCTTACTTGGAGTGGGTTGATCAAGAGTGGCCACAGTCTTTGAAGATGTGCCTAATGAAGCTCTAGAGCATGTATGAGGAAGAGAACAGACATAGGCTTGGATAAACTGTTGTCAATGCTGAAGAATATTTGAAGATGTGGGATAAAAAGAGGAACATGGATAATGAGCTCCGAATTTTTAAATCATACTTTGCTAAGATGGTGTTGGCGAAGGAGGAGGCACTCTCCCAGTTGGCCAGTGCAAAACAGGTTCTTACTGAACTGAAAGCCGAGGTGGATAAGACGAGCCTGGATGATCTCGATTATGGAAATGAATATATTGTTCTTATGAAGTTGAACTAGCTATGTTGTACTATGTTGTTTTCATATAGCTATCGTACTGTGATGTTATAATATATTTATGTGCCTGATATGAAATTGGCAAACAACTGTTCGATAAGAAATGTGAATTTGTGTAATACTAGAATTATTAATTGTAAACTAATTAACCTGCTAAATGTGTCATGGACCTTTGCAAACGGTTCTAGCAGTAAAAGTGCTTGCGATGGATAGCCCAATGCCAGACAGTTTTCTTCATCAAATCGTGTGTGATGTAGTTGATAAAAGCAAACAGTTAACCAAGGCAGACCATGCGTGATAGTTACACCTTTCACACACGAGCCTACACATAAAACTATGTGGGGTGTACATATGAACAGAAACGTTTTCCCTGGATTAACTGTGTGGGATGTACATAAGAACGGAAACGTATTCCTTGGATTGACTTTGTATGATATACATACCTACGGAAATGTTTTTCTGGGATTCACCGTGTGGGATGTACATACCTACGGAAATGTTTTTTTGGGATTCACCATGTGGGATGTACATACCAACAGAAATGTTTTTCTCGGATTCACCGTGTGGGATGTACATACCTACGGAATTTTTTCTGGGATTCACCGTGTGGGTTGTACATACCTACGAAAATGATTGGGTTTCGATGCCTCGCCCGATCGCACACGGCCCTATCCTGTGTCCCAGGAGGGCCAATCCCCAATGATTTCTGGGTTGTGTGGGAAGGACCCCCCTATCGCCCACACTCACTTGGCGACGGTTCCAAATGCCGTCGCGGAAAGGGGTTAAAAACCATTTGTATAGCATCGACGTGTACTAGTGATACATCGGTAGATGCACATGGTGCTGGTGCAGCCACTATCCCATACAACTCTTTGGCTGTTGTTAATCTAATAATGCCGCTGGAAAATTGAAGCAATGCCACAATTAAAAGCAAGTTACATGCTTAACGAATTTTATAGTTAATATAGTCTCTCTGTTAATATGAATCAACGCCACTGTTTGAGAAATGCTATTGTCTTGCTTTCTTTCCCATTTAGATAAGTAAGATGCTTCTTTTTGTGGGCTTCTGTGTCACCCACCGTTATTGGCCAGTAATTGTTTCCTTTGCACCTCTATGTAAACAGGGTTATCTACTTCACCTTGTTGCTATTGCGACCTTTTGTTGCACTACACAAAACACTTTTGCTTTAAGAGTGTTTTGTGCCATTCAACCAAAATGTCACATCGACAACATTGCTTGATTACTTGATCTTAGTGGAACTGCACAAGAGGAGATCTGGCTTCCTATCTGTGTTGGCAAATTTGTTTCAGATCTTCTTCTTTTGAGTTGTTTGAATTCTGCGTCATGAGAGGTCAGTAATGGCCTTCTACCACATGATTGTGTAGTGTGCTTTCATATGTTGTGCTACTTATACGGTAATGTTGCTTGATTTTAGTGAACTGCACAAAAGGAGACGGGACTTCCAATATGTGTGTGCATCTTAATATTCCATTGAGGTAAGATAATGATATTTCCCAACTGTTTGCCTGTATTTTTCTACTGTCATCAGAAAAGTAATGTTGTTGTTTAGTGCTATACTTGTGCTCCCTGATTGACATGCCAAATCTTACATTGAAAGCGAAGCTTGTCTGTTCTTGAACCAAGTTATGAAGGGGAAGAACAAGCGGAAGAACAAAAAACAACTCCCGGTGTTGTAATGAAGCACTGGAAGTGTGATGACTCGAGTAATGACATAGTTTTGCATCTTAATTTATTGCTATGGCTGGAACGAGTAATTGTTTTGCCACTAGGATTTGATGCCACTCTTAATGTAATATGTAATGATCTCTACTTGTGCAAACAGGGATCTTCTATGAAGATAACATATATTTTAGTGGAACTACACAAGAAGATGTTGGAAACATTAAACTAATCAAGGAGTTTATAGTAAGCATGGCAACCACAATAGATAATAATGGATGGTTCCGCAGAAGTGCTTCATCTGCATGCTCTACACAAAAGCCTCCTGACAAAGGTTGGTACCGGCCCACGGATTTCATCCATATGACTGAGCTTTGTCATCTCTATTGGTGTTGTGCTACTGTTTAGCTGCTGTCATGAGAAAGTGGTATTGTTTCGCATGTTAATCTAAGGCTGCTAATAAATGGATGCACCGGTTTGCCACCGTTATGTCCACTGATAAAATTAAGTAATAATACAGTTCAAGTTGAGCTGTTGTGTTTGGTATCATATCATTTCCAATGAGGACAAAGAGGATGCATCTCTTTGTGACTATACATTTCATCAGTTGCTCCCTTTTTAAATTTTATGGTTGTTTTAAATATTTCCTTTCCTTTTTTGAGAAAACATGGAAGCTAGCATTTAGTTCTTCTCTTGTCTTTACACAACATGATCCTCCTCCTCTGAAGAAGAAGAATATGGAGTATGTGAAGTGCCTAGTTCCTATTATGCCAGGATGAAGAAGCCCAGTCTATCTTCTCATCAGAAGGAGCAGTTGAAGGATGGTTATATTACTCCCCACAAGACCAAAGTAACTTCAGCTCATAAGGACTCACAGATTTCCATCTTTTTGCTGTGACGGGCAAGTACAATGTTGTTCTAGGATTCTTTCTGGTGAGTTCCATTTTTTAAATGTGTGCTCTGCATGGACCATGTAGGTGCCTGTGTAAAATGTAAATTCATAATACAATTTGCTTTACTAATCACTTTCTTTGTATTTATGCAAACAGGGGTGCTCAGCTTGATTTCAATGGGAACTGCAAAAAATGTTTTGATGGTTTGTGCCCATTATACTTAATCATGCACAATACATCAAATATTATCGAATCATTAATTTTCACCACAAGAAAGGAGGTGCCGATATGTTCAAGGCATTGCAACATATAAAGGAGAACCCATACAAGCTACGTGCGAATTTGGTTGATTTTGGTGGAACTGCACAAAAAGAACAGCTGGTTTATTTTGCACGAGGTGCCATGTTAATATCCGAACTGATGGCAAACCCTGCCCATTCCACAATCATAGGCATTTGATATTTTGGAATGAGAAAACATTGTCAAAGTTTTCTCATTGATGTACGCAAAAAGACACACATTTGACATTTTGGAATGGGACGACCCTGTCAATTATTGCTCATTGATGTTAGCAAGAAGACATGTGTTTGATATTTTCGAATGGGATGCCCTTTGCTGTCAGCAGCATTGATTGATTTTCCTTTATTCTTTAGTTGTGAAGTAAATATTGGCTCTGACATGTGAATCATTGAAATGCATAACCATCGATTGTTTTGAATGTTCTCTATGAATTGCCAGGCCTATGTGTTTGATTGCAATGTACAGGCACGCTAAAAAGCTGCTCAAACTTTTTGTACTCCCTATGTTCCTTTTTACTTCACATATTAGATTTCTTTCAAGTCAATTATTTTACATTGTGAATGTTGATACTTTTTTCTATAAGATTGGTCAAAGTAGAGATACTTTGACTTCAGACAAAACTTATATGCAGACTAAAATGGATCAGAGGGAGTATATGTGATACTGCTGCAAATGAGGTGATCACCCTGGGAATAATGCTAGTACGTATTGTTTTGCATGTTCATCCAATGCCGGTGATACAAGAATTCGAACTAATCGAACTAAATTCATTCATACATGGCTGAATTTCATATAAACATGCCGGATTTCATTACATTTCATACATTCTTCAACTAAAAAGGGATGCGCTGGAGGTATAATTAATTAACCAAAGCTACCCTCTCATGTCCCGCTGAGCCGAACAAAAGCTTCTTCTCTAGCACAGCTCTTCGACTCTAGTCGCCACTAGGAACCTAATCGACCGTCAATGGTCAACCCTCCAACCTTGGCCTCAATTGGATGGTAGCAGCGGTGGCCTTACTTGGACCCGAGCGGCGGCGACCTACTATGTTCTACTCTTCCTTGTTTTCTATGTGGCGCGGCTTTGTTTGCAGCGGGGTGCTACGTCTTGAGCTTGCATTGGTTTTCCCCGAAGTGGAAGGGATGATGCAGCATAGTAGCATAAGTATTTCCCTCAGTTTTTGAGAACCAAGGTATCAATCTAGTAGGAGGCCATGCTCAAGTCCCTCGTACCTGCACAAAATGATAGCTACTCGCAACCAACACGATTAGGAGTTGTCAATCCCTTCACGGTCACTTACGGGAGTGAGATCTGATAGATATAATATTTTTGGAATAAAGATGCAAAGTAAAACGTAAAGGCAAAGTAAAAAAGCAAAGCAAGATTAAAGTGATGGAGATTGATATGATGAGAATAGACCCAGAGGCCATAGGTTTCACTAATGGCTTCTCTCAAGAGCATAAGTATTCTATGGTGGGTGAACAAATTACTGTTGAGCAATTGACAGAATTGAGCATAGTTATGAGAATATATAGGCATGATCATGTATATAGGCATCACGTCCATGACAAGTAGATCGAAATGATTCTGCATCTACTACTATTACTCCACTCATCGACCGCTATCCAGCATGCATCTAGAGTATTAAGTTAAAAAAAGAGTAACGCCTTAAGCAAGATGACATGATGTAGAGATATAAATTCATGCAATATGAAATAAACCCTGAGGGAGTCCTGGATTAGGGGGTCTCCGGACAGCCGGACTATCTCCATTGGCCGGACTGTTAGACTATGAAGATACAAGATTGAAGACTTCATCTCGTGTCCGGATGGGACTCACTTAGCGTGGAAGGCAAGCTAGGAAATACGGATATGGATATCTCCTCCTTTGTAACCGACCTTGGGTAACCCTAACCCTCTCCGGTGTCTATATAAACCGAATGGTTTTAGTCCGTAGGACAACAACCATAACATACAATCATACCATAGGCTATCTTCTAGGGTTTAGCCTCTCTGATCTCATGGTAGATCTACTCTTGTAGTACCCATATCATCAATATCAATCAAGCAGGACGTAGGGTTTTACCTCCATCAAGAGGGCCCGAACCTGGGTAAAACATTCTGTCCCCTGCCTCCTGTTACCATCCGGCCTAGACGCACAGTTCGGGACCCCCTACCCGAGATCCGCCGGTTTTGACACTGACATTGGTGCTTTCATTGAGAGTTCCTCTGTGTCATCGCCGTTAGGCTTGATGGCTCCTACTATCATCGATAGCGATGCGGTCCAGGGCGAGACTTTTCTCCCCGAACAGATCTTCGTATTCGGTGGCTTTGCACTGCGGGCTAATTCGCTTGGCCATCTAGAGCAGATTGAAAGCTACACCCCTGGCCGTCAGGTCAGATTTGGAAGTTTGAACTACACGCCGACATCCACGGAGACTTGATCTTCGACGGATTCGAGCCACAGCCGGGCGCACCGCACTGTCACAACGGGTATGACCTAGCTCTGTCGCCGAACAGTACCCCAGAGGCTGCGCCCGCATCAGCTCCGATCCTTAGATCGGAGCCAACTGCGTCAATCAAGGACGGGTGGCTAGACACCGCCTCAGGGGTTGCAGTCTCAACGGCGATCGAGCTGAACACCAGCCTAATCCTCTGCGAAACCTGTGACTCCAAGGTACCGGACTCTTTTCCGGACTCCGAACCGTCCGCGCCCCTGCCAATTGAATCCGATTGGGCGCCGATCATGGAATTCACCACTGCGGATATCTTTCAGCACTCGCCCTTCTGCGACATTCTGAATTCACTAAGGTCTCTCTCTTTGTCAGGAGAGCCCTGGCCGGATTATGGCCAACAGGATTGGGATGCGGATGACGAAGAAATTTGACACCCACCCACCACCCACTTCGTAGCCACTGTCGATGATTTAACCGACATGCTCGACTTCGACTCCGAAGACATCGACGGTATGGACGACGATGTAGGAGACGAACATGAACCAGCGCCTATAGGGCACTGGAAAGCCACCTTGTCATATGACATATACATGGTGGATACACCCAACGAAGGCAATGGCGACGAGATAGTGGAGGATGACCCCTCCAAGAAGCAACCCAAGCGCCGACATCAGCGGCGCTGCTCTAAGTCCCGCCAAAGCAAAAGTGGTGATACCGGCACAGGAGATAATAACACTCCGGATAGTGCCGAAGACAACAACAATCCCCTCCAGCAAGATTTAGAGCAGGAGGATGAAGGAGCCAGCTCTCCTGAGAGAGCGGCAGATGGAGAGGAGGAGGATGACAATTACATGCCCCCCTCCGAAGACGAGGCAAGCCTCGGCGACGATGAATTCGCCGTACCAGAGGATCCCGTCGAACAAGAGCGCTTCAAGCACCGGCTTATGGCCACGGCAAATAGCCTGAAGAAAAAGCAGCAGCAGCTTCAAGCTGATCAAGATCTGCTAGCTGACAGATGGACTGAAGTCCTCGCGGCCGAGGAATATAAACTTGAGCGCCCCTCCAAGAATTACCCAAAGTGCAGGTTACTACCCCGGCTGGAGGAAGAAGCGTATGATACGGCTGATCGGCCACCTCATGGCCGCGATAGAGAGGCATTCCAGCCAAAAGCTCAACCTCCACCCCGACGCCATTCAAATAAAAAGGCATGGGGAGATACGCCAGACCTGCGAGACATATTGGAGGACAAAGCAAAGCATGCAAGATCGATCTACGGATCGCGACAGTGCACCACTCTGCGAGACGATAAACGTCACGCCGGATACAGTAAAAGCAAATCCGGCCGGGCCGAACACAGCGGGCAAGACCCATTCGAGCTGCGTTGCGATATAGCCCAGTATAGAGGCGCCGCACACCCCTTATGCTTCACAGATGAAGTAATGGAACATCAATTCCCAGAAGGTTTCAAACCTGTAAATATTGAATCATACGACGACACAACAAATCCCGCAGTATGGATCAAGGACTTCCTCCTCCACATCCACATGGCCCGTGGTGATGACTTACACGCCATCAAATACCTCCACTAATGCTCAAAGTACCAGCGCGACATTGGCTTAACAGCTTGCCAGCGGACTATATTAGCTGTTGGGAAGATCTGGAAGCCGCATTCCTCGACAACTTTCAGGGAACTTATGTGCGACCACCAGACGCCGATGACTTGAGCCACATAATTCAGCAACCAGAAGAGTCGGCCAGGCAATTCTGGACTTGGTTCCTTACAGAGAAAAATCAGATCATCGATTGTCCGGATGCAGAGGCCTTAGCAGCATTCAAATACAACATCTGAGATGAGTGGCTAGCCCGGCACCTTGGTCAGGAAAAGCCGAAATCTATGGTAGCTCTCACGACACTCATGGCCCGCTTTTGTGCAGGAGAAGACAGCTGGCTGGCTCGCAGTAATAACATATCAAAGAACCATGGTACCCCGGATACCAAGGACGGCAATAGCAGGTCACGTCGCAACAAACATAAGCGCCGCATTAACAGCGAAAACACCAAGGATACGTCAGTCAATGCCGGATTCAAAGGCTCTAAACCCGGTAAGCGGAAAAAGCCATTCAAACAAAGTACGTCGGGTCCGTCCAGCTTGGACCGTATACTCGATGGCTCATGTCAAATACACGGAACCCCAGACAAGCTAGCCAATCACACCAACAGGGATTGTTGGGTGTTCAAGCAGGTCGGCAAGTTAATTGCCGAAAACAAGGACAAGGGGCCACATAGCGATGACGAGGAGGAGCCCCGGCAGCCGCACACTAGAGGACAGAAGAGGTTTCCCCCGCAAATGCAGACGGTGAACATGATATACGCAACCCACATCCCCAAGAGGGAGCGGAAGCGTGCGCTTAGGGACGTATATGCGTTGGAGCCAGTCGCCCCAAAGTTCAACCCTTGGTCCTCCTGTCCGATCACCTTTGATCGCAGGGACCACCACACTAGTATCCGTCATGGCGGATTCACCGCACTAGTCCTAGAACCAGTCATTGACGGATTTCACCTCACTTGAGTCCTTATGGATGGTGGCAGCAGCCTGAACCTGCTTTATCAGGACACAGTGTGCAAAATGGGTATAGACCCCTCAAGGATCAAACCCACAAAAACAACCTTTAAGGGTGTCATTCCAGGTGTAGAGGCCCATTGCACAGGCTCAATTACACTGGAAGTGGTCTTCGGATCCCCGGATAATTTCCGAAGCGAAGAGTTAATCTTCAATATAGTCCCGTTCCACAGTGGTTATCCCGCGCTGCTCGGGCGAACCAAATTTTCTAGATTCAATGCGGTACCGCATTATGCATACCTCAAGCTCAAGATGCCAGGACCTCGCGGAGTTATTACAGTCAATGGAAACACAGAGCACTCTCTCCGAATAGAGGAGCACACTGCAGCCCTCGCAGAAGAAGCACAAAGCAGCCTCTCAAGGCAATCAACTAGTTCGGCGCTTCAAAGCCCGGACACCTTCAAGCGCGCTTGGAGCAATCGGCAAATAGACCACTTGGCGCGATCTAAGCTCGTGTAGCAATACGACGGCCACCCCAATCCCAGCCCAGCGGTGAAACTCGTGCCGGGCGTACATATTTACGCATTAAAAATACCATGGGCACAGATGGGGAGGGGGGCACAATTGCGGCACACCCCAAGACGCGGCTTAAACCGCACTAGGGGCTTCCCGTTTGGTTATATTTTTTTTCAGGACCTTAATCTCTGGAAACACTGTCCGGCAACACTATTGCCGAACACATGATGCAGCAACCAAGGAGGCAGACAGCTACGTCATACCACGGAATTCCCAGGTTGATTACAGTAACGAGCGAAATATTCGATTTAATATCATTCCTTAGCTTGCCCTTGGAAGGGACATAGTCCTACTCTTTGCTTATCGCACTATCTGTATCACTCTGCTTTAACGCAATTTGTTAATAAACAATGCATGACATTACGACTATTATTGCATTCTTGTTATATATATATATATATATATATGTGTGTGTGTGTGTGTGTGTGTGTGTGTGTGTGTGTGTTTCATTAATGACGCCTTGCAACCGTACACCTTGGTACGGCTAATACACCAGGGGCTTACGTACCTGACAATACGGTGTGAAAAGTCCGAACACTTTCACAAGTGCGGCACCCCGAACTTATAGCATTATATGCATCGGCTCCGAATCATGTCTTTGGTCAAATGTTGGGTTTGCCCGGCTCCTATGTTTTGGTACCTTACGTTCCGCTCTATTGTCTAAGGTAGCGCTAGGAGAACTACTGCGATTTTGCCCCGGTTCTGTTGGGTTCAGCACCTCGGTAGAGAAAGCTAAAACTGACTGTCATGATAAGGCGAGAGACTGGTCGCTGTTCGGCGAGGTTTTCAAGTCCCTAAAGACTTATGTCGCTTAGAGCGAGGGGCCGGCCCTGTCCGGCTTAAAGGCGTGTATCGCGCCCCGAATTCGGCCTTCCGAATACCAGGGGCTTCGCCGAAATTTAAAATTATAGAATTCTATGGCTAAGTGAGAGTGATAAAGCATTATTAGTCCGGTTGCCTTGTTCGCTATGCTGAGCACCTCCCTTGAAGGACCCAAACATGGGAACAAGAGTGCTCAGGTTTATCCCGAACACCCCAGCACTCGTGGCATGAGCGCAGAAGCCGAGGACTAGCCATCTCTTAGATTCGATAAACAGCCAAACAGAAGGTAATATTTTAAATTCAAACAAGCGTTGCATAGCGCATATGAAACAAGTTTTCATAAATACAGGATAAAACGAGCAAGTCTCATTCAAATATTACATCTTTTGAACACTCATCCGCGATGAGACGGGCACCCGACAGAACACCCTCGTAGTACATCTCGGGGTGGCAGTGCTCCTTGCCCTCTGGCGGCCCCTCCTTGATCAGCTTCACGGCGTCTAGCTTGACCCACTGCAATTTCACATGGGCGAAAGCCCGGCGTGCACCTTCAATGCAGACAGATCGCTTGACGACCTCCAACCGCGGGCAGGCATCCACAAGCCGCCTCACCAGGCCGAAGAAGCTGTTCAGAAGGGTGTCGCCAGGCCACAATCAGACTATAAAGCTCTTCATGGCCCGATCGGCCGCCTTATGTAGCTCGACCATCTGCTTCAGCTGGTCGCTCATTGGCACCGGGTGTTCGGCCTCAGCATACTGAGACCAGAACAGCTTCTCCATTGAGCTTCCATCCTCGGCCTGGTAAAATTGTGCGGCATCGGACACGCTGCGGGGCAAATCTGTGAATGCTCCTGGAGGGCTCCAGATTCAGGTAAGTAATCGGTAATTTACTTTTACATGCTTGCTTTGCATATAGAAAGCCTTACCCGCCGCTATCTTCTTCATCGCATCGATCTCTTGGAGAGCCTTTTGGGCTTCGGCCTTGGCACTTTTTGCGCTCTCGAGGGCTGTGGCAAGCTCAGACTCCAGCATCTTTGAGTCAAGCTCCAATGCCTCGTGCTTCTCTCGCTTGGCGCGCTCCTTGGCCACTTTATCTTCGGCCTTGGTTAGCGCTTGCTTCAGGGTCGCCACCTCGGTCGTGGCCCCTGGCAAATATACGATGATCCTATCATTTTGCAATCGCATCTTCTTTTATATATACATATCTATAGACAGGGTATTACTTACCCTTGTTCTCCTCGAGCTGCCTCTTGGCAAGGCCGAGCTCTTTCTTGGACCCCTTGAGATCCTGCTTCAGTACGGCGAGCTCCGCAGTCAGTGCGGCGGACGCCAGCAGTGAAGCCTGCATATGCATATTGACATACTTACATTAGACTCCTGCGATATTATTTGATCCTCTGTTCGGCTTTTCTTTGTGAACAGCGAACAAAGCATCAGGGGCTACTGTCGATGCGGTAATATTTCTACTACATTTTAAAACACTTACCTCAAAGCCTGTTAGAAGGCTGGCACAGGCTTCAGTCAACCTGCTCTTGGCGGACTGAACCGTCTGGACCACCGCACTCATAACTGTACGGTGCTCCTCGTCGATGGAAGCACTGTGAAGCGCTTCCAACAGATTGTCCGGCGCCTCTGGATGGACAGAGGGCACCGGCACAGGCGTCTTGCCCCTCTTAAAAGGAGGCCGCCTGCCCGAGCCTGGAACCGCTGGAGGTTCCGGCGTGGTGTTCGGCTAAGGGCCGAACTCGGAGCTCTCAGGAGCTCCGTCCCCTTGGCTCTCGGAGTCTGGAAGGTCGCCGTGAGGCGCCTCCGGGACTGTCTCCCCTCGATCCGGTGCCCCTTGAGATAGCACCTCGGCGTCGTCAACAGGATGAGGGGAGGTGGCGGTCGGGACTGGATCGCTATCCATGTCCGACGAGCCCAGGGAGCCGTCCAATGATACCTCGATATTGGCTCGTGGCGGCCTTCATAATTATGTTCGGCGTTAGGGAAAACAGTGCGACAAAGGAATTCTATGAGTTACTCTGGTATCCGAATACTTACGATCTCCCCGGGGGCTTGGCCCTGGGCAACCACTCGTCTTCGCCTTCGTCGGCGGCGGTGGAACTGTCCGGAAGGAGAGTCCTTCCTTGCTTGGACCCTTCGGCCTCCCCAGTTGGGGTGGCCTTCCTTTTCTTGTCTCCCCCGCCTGGAGGGGGAGCATCTTCTTCTTCCTCCTCGTCTTCGGGGGAAGAGTGTGCCGCAGAGTTATCGGACGATGAGTCCGATAACACCCGGCGCGGGGAACTCTTTCGGGTTCCCTTGGCCTTCTTGGTCTTCTCCGGCACCTTGTAAGGAGCCGGAGCCAGCATCTCCGTCAGGAGAGCGCCCGCAGTGTCTTCGGGCAAAGGGGCCGGACAGTTAATCTGCCCCGACATCTCCACTCAGTCCTATCAAAGGCGTGGAGATTAGACCCCGCGCATAATTAAGCTAGGGAAAATAAATGTCCTACGGGACGTATTGAACTCACCGAACGCGCTAGGCGCTTTGCGCTTAGTCCGCGGTCCTCGGCTAGAGAAGGGGGGACCTCGGCGCCCTTGAACAACACCTTCCAGACGTCCTTGTGCGTTGTATCAAAGAGCTCGCTCAGAGTCTGGTGCTGGGCCAGGTCGAACTCCCACAAGGTAAAATCCCGTTGTTGACACGGGAGGATCCGGCAGATGAGCATAACTTGGACTATGTTGAGAAGCTTGAGCTTCTTGCTCGCCATGCTCCGGATACATTTCTGGAGTCCATCCAACTCCACCGATGAACCCCACGACAAGCCCTTCTCTTTCCAGGAAGTGAGCCGTGTTGGGAATCTGGATCAAAACTCAGGGGCTGCTGCCCATTTGGCGTCGCGCGGCTCGGTGATGTAGAACCACGCCGATTGCCATCCCTTTATTGTCTCCACGAAGGAGCCTTCGAGCCATATGACGTTGGGCATCTTGCCCACCATGGCGTCACGGCATTCTGCTTGTTGGCCTCGTACTACCTTCGGCTTGATATTGAAGGACTTTAACCACAGGCCGAAGTGGGGCCGGATGCGGAGGAAAGCCTCACACACGACGATGAACGCCGAAATGTTGAGGATGAAGTTCGGGGCCAGATCATGAAAGTCCAGCCTGTAGTAGAACATGAGACCACGGACGAATGGATGGAGGGGGAACCCTAGTCCGCAGAGGAAGTGGTGAAGGAAAACTACCATCTCGTGAGGTTCCGGGGTAGGGGAGATCTGCCCCGCAGCGGGCAGGCGATGCGCGATGTTCGCGGCTAAGTATCCGGCTCCACGCAGCTTCTTAATGTCCCCCTCCATGACAGAGGAGACCATCCACCTGCCTCCCGCTCCGGACATGGTTGGAGAAGGTTGAGGTGGGAAGTGTGGACTTGGGCGCTAGAGCTCAAGTGTTCGAAAACGGATGAGCAAAGGAGGAAGAAGGCGTGGATAGGGAGGTGAATCCTTATCGCTTTATATGGGCGGACAAAACTAAGCATTCCCACTTGCCTGGTAAAACTCGCTTATCCCCCAAGTGCCGTAATTGATGGCGTGGTTGGGTTACCCACGCCCGTATTGATGAGAATCCCGTAATAAGGGGACACGATCTCTGCTTTGACAAGACGTGTCGAAAAACTGCCTCGCGTTATGTGCGGGGCTAGTTAAAGGGAACGGTTTGAATAATCACCGGGCCATGACATAACGTCATACTTTCAAGACAAGTCAGCAAATTAGAATTGCGAAAATATTATTCTCTCTACGGTGGTATGTGGAACTTATTTTGCAGGGTCGGACACTATCCTCGTTTTCAAGTTCTTCTGTGATGTATTCGGAGAAGGAACCCGCCTTGCAATGCTGAAGACAATACTGCGCGCCGGACTCATCGTCATTGAAGCCTGGTTCAGGGGCTATTGAGGGAGTCCTGGATTAGGGGGTCTACGGATAGCCGGACTATCTCCATTGGCCGGACTGTTAGACTATGAAGATACAAGATTGAAGACTTCGTCTCGTGTCTGGATGGGACTCTACTTGGCGTGGAAGGCAAGCTAGGCAATACGGATATGGATATCTCCTCCTTTGTAACCGACCTTGTGTAACCCTAACCCTCTCTAGTGTCTATATAAACCGAAGGGTTTTAGTCCGTAGGACAACAACCATAACATACAACCATACCATAGGCTAGCTTCTAGGGTTTAGCCTCTCTGATCTCGTGGTAGATCTACTCTTGTACTACCCATATCATCAATATCAATCAAGCAGGACATAGGGTTTTGCCTCCATCAAGAGGGCCCAAACCTGGGTAAAACATTGCGTCCCCTGCCTCCTGTTACCATCTGGCCTAGATGCACAGTTCGGGACCCCCTACCCAAGATCCGCCGGTTTTGACACCGACAAACCCCATCTTGTTATCCTCGATGGCAACAATGCAATACGTGCCTTGCTGCCCCTTCTATCACTGGGAAAGGACACCGCAAGATCGAACCCAAAGCTAAGAACTTCTCCCATGGCAAGAACTACCAATCTAGTTGGCAAAACCAAACGGATAATTCGAAGAGACTTGCAAAGATAACCAATCATACATAAAAGAATTCAGAGAAGATTCAAATATTATTCATACATAGACTTGATCATAAACCCACAATTCATCGGTCTCAACAAACACACCGCAGAAAGAAGATTACATCGAATAGATCTCCACAAGAGAGGGGGAGAACTTTGTATTGAGATCCAAAAAGAGAGAATAAGCCATCTAGCTACTAACTATGGACCCGAAGGTCTGAGGTAAACTACTCACACTTTATCGGAGGGGCTAGGATGATGTAGAAGCCCTCCGTGATGACGGCCCTCTTCCGGCGGAGCTCCGGAACAGGCCCCAAGATGGGATCTCATGGATACAGAAAGTTCTGGCGGTGGAATTTGGTTTTTGGCTCCTCTTCTGATTGTTTGGGGGTACGTGTGGATATATAGGAGGAAGGAGTACGTCGGTGGAGCACCGAGGGGCCCAAGAAGTAGGGGGCGTGCCCTGGGGGGGGCGCCCCCCACCCTCGTGACCTCCTCTTTGATTCCTTGGAGTAGGGTCCAAGTCTCCTGGATCACGTTCGGTGAGAAAATCACGTCCCCGAAGATTTTATTCCGTTTGGACTCCGTTTGATATTTTGTTTCTCCGTAACATTGAAATAGGCAAAAACAGCAATTCTGGGCTCGGCCTCCAGTTAAAAGGTTAATCCCAAAAATAATATAAAAGTGGAAAATAAAGCCCAATATAGTCCAAAACAATAGATAATATAGCATGGAGCAAACAAATATTATAGATACGTTGGAGACGTATTAGGCATCCCCAAGCTTAATTCTTGCTCGTCCTCGAGTAGGTAAACGATAAAAAGAGAATTTTTGATGCGGAGTGCTACTTGGCATAATTTCAATGCAAATATTCTTAATTGTGGTATGAATATTCAGATTAGAAAGATTCAAGACAAAAGTTTATATTGACATAAAATATAATAGTACTTCAAGCATACTAACAAAGCAATTATGTCTTCTCAAAATAACATGGCCAAAGAAAGTTATCCCTACAAAATCATATAGTTTGGCTATGCTCTATCTTCACCACACAAAATATTTAAATCATGCACAACCCCGATGACAAGCCAAGCAATTGTTTCATACTCTAACTTTTTCAAAACTTTTTCAATCTTCACGCAATACATGAGCGTGAGCCATGGATATAGCACTATAGGTGGAATAGAATGGTGGTTGTGGAGAAGACAAAAAGGAGAAGATAGTGTCACATCAACTAGGCGTATCAATGGGCTATGGAGATGCCCATCAATAGACATCAATGTGAGTGAGTAGGGATTGCCATGCAACGGATGCACTAGAGCTATAAGTATATGAAAGCTCAAAAAGAAACTAAGTGGGTGTGCATCCAACTTGCTTGCTCATGAAGACCTAGGGCAATTTGAGGAAGCCCATCATTGGAATATACAAGCCAAGTTCTATAATGTAAAATTCCCACTAGTATATGAAAGTGATAACATGAGAGACTCTCTACTATGAAGATCATGGTGCTACTTTGAAGCACAAGTGTGGTAAAAGGATAGTAACATTGTCCCTTCTCTCTTTTTATCTCATAATTTTTTTATATTTTTTTATTTGGGACTTTTCTATTTTTTATGGCTTCTTTTATTTGGGCTTCTTTGGCCTCTTTTATTTATTTTTCGTCCGGAGTCTCATCCCGACTTATGGGGGAATCATAGTCTCCATCATCCTTTCCTCACTGGGACAATGCTCTAATAATGATGATCATCACACTTTTATTTTTCTTACAACTCAACAATTACAACTCGATACTTAGAACAAAATATGACTCTATGTGAATGCATCCAGCGGTGTACCGGGATATGCAATATGACAATGATGGAATGTGTCATGAACGGAACGGTGGAAAGTTGCATGGCAATATATCTCGGAATGGCTATGGAAATGCCATAATAGGTAGGTATGGTGGCTGTTTTGAGGAAGGTATATGGTAGGTGTATGATACCGGCGAAAAGTGTGCGGTATTAGAGAGGCTAGCAAAGGTGGAAGGGTGAGAGTGCGTATAATCCATGGACTCAACATTAGTCATAAAGGACTCATATACTTATTGCAAAAATCTAGAAGTTATCAAAGCAAAGTATTACGCGCATGCTCCTAGGGGGATAGATTGGTAGGAAAAGACCATTGCTCGTCCCCGACCGCCACTCATAAGGAAGACAATCAATAAATAAATCATGCTCCGACCTCATCACATAACGGTTCACCATACGTGCATGCTACGGGAATCACAAACTTTAACACAAGTATTCTTTAAATTCACAACTACTCAACTAGCATGACTTTAATATTATCACCTCCATATCTCAAAACAATTATCAAGCTTCAATCTTTTCTTAGTATTCAACACACTCAAAAGAAAGTTTCACAAATCTTGAACACCAAGCATATTATTATTAAGCAAATTACCATGCTATTAAGAGACTCTCAAAATAATTTAAGTGAAGCATGAGAGATCAATAGTTTCTTTAAAACAAATCCACCACCATACTCTAAAAGATCTAAGTGAAGCACATAGAGCAAAATTATAACGCTCAAAAGATATAAGTGAAGCACATAGAGCAAAACTACTTAGCTCAAAAGATATAAGTGAAGCACATAGAGTATTCTATCAAATTTTAATTCATGTATGGCTCTATCAAAAGGTGTGTACAGCAAGGATGATTGTGGCATACTAAGACACAAAGGCAAAAATAATACAACACACTCCAAGCAAAACACATATCATGTTGGTGAATAAAAATATAGCTCCAAGTAAATTACCGATGGAAGTGGACGAAAGAGGGGATGCCTCCCAGGGCATCCCCAAGCTTTGACTTCTTGGTGTCCTTGTATTATCTTGGGGGTGCCATCGGCATCCCCAAGATTAGGCTCTTGCCACTCCTTGTTCCATAATCCATCAAAAGAATTCATCCAAAACTTGAAAACTTCACAACACAAAACTCAAAATAGAAAACTCATGAGCTCCGTTAGCGAAAGAAAACAAAAGACCACTTCAAGGTACTGTAATGAACTCATTCTTTATTTATATTGGTGTTAAACCTACCGTATTCCAACTTCTATATGGATTATAAACTATTTTACTAGCCATAGATTCATCAAAATAAGCAAACAACACACGAAAAACAGAATCTGTCAAAAACAGAACGGTCTGTAGTAATCTGTAGCTAGCGCAAGATCTGGAACCCCAAAAATTCTAAAATAAATTGCTATACATGAGGAATTTATCTATTAATCATCTGCAAAAGAATTAACTAAATAGTACTCTTCAAATAAAAATTACAGCAGTTCTCGTGAGCGCTAAAGTTTCTGTTTTTTACAGCAAGTTCAACAAGACTTTCCCCAAGTCTTCCCAACGGTTCTACTTGGCACAAACACTAATTAAACACAAAAAACACAACCAAAACAGAGGCTAAATAATTTATTTATTATTAAGCAGGAGCAAAAAGCAAGGAATAAAAATAAAATTGGGTTGCCTCCCAACAAGCGCTATCGTTTAACGCCCCTAGATAGGCATAAAACGAGGATAGATCTAAGTATTGCCATCTTTGGTAGGCAATCCATAAGTGGATATCATGATAGTTTCATATGGTAATTTTATTTTCTTTCTTGGAAAGTGTTCCATGACCTTTTTAATGGAAATTGAAATCTAATATTCCCTTCCTTTATATGAATAATCGCACCAACCGTTCTAAGGAAAGGTCCACCAAGAATAATAGTGCAAGAAGGATTGCAATCTATATCAATAACAATGAAATATACGGGCACATAATTTCTATTTGCAACAATAAGAACATCATTAATCCTTCCCATAGGTTTCTTAATAGTAGAATCCGCAAGATGCAAGTTTAGAGAGCAATCATCAAAATTGCGGAAATCTAGCAAATCACACAAAGTTTTGGGAATAGTGGAGACACTAGCACCCAAATCACACAAAGCATAAAACTCATGATCTTTAATTTTAATTTTAATAGTTGGTTCCCACTCATCATAGAGTTTTCTAGGGATAGAAACTATCAACTCAAGTTTTTCTTCATAAGATTGCATCAAGGCATCAACAATATGTTCGGTGAAGGCTTTATTTTGACTATAAGCATGTGGAGAATTTAGCACGGATTGCAACAAGGAAATACAATCAATTAAAGAGAAACTTTCATAATTAAATTCCTTGAAATCCAATATAGTGGGTTTAGCAACATCTAGATTTTTATTTCTTTCAATCCCACTTTCATCAATTTCATCATTAAGATCTAAATACTCCGAATTTTTAGAATGCCTTCTAGGTAAAGGAAGATCATATTCAGTTTCATCAAGATTCATATTGCAAAACAAAGATTTAATAGGGGACACATCAATAACTTTTAGATCTTCATCTTGATTTTCATAGGAATTGGAAGAACACGCTTTAATAAAGGCACCTTTGGAAGCACGCATCCTAGCGGTTCTTTCCTTGCACTCATCAATGGAAATTCTCATGGATTTAAGAGACTCATTGATATCATGCTGAGGAGGAATAGATCTAATCTTTAAAGAATCAACTCAAGAGAAATTCTATCAACGTTTCTAGCCAAATCATCAACTTTAAGCAATTTCTCTTCAAGCAAAGCATTAAAATTCTTTTGTGAGTTCATAAACTCTTTAATACTATTCTCAAATTCAGAGGGCATCTTATTATAATTTCCATAAGAGTTGTTGTAGGAATTCCCATAATTATTAGAAGGATTACTAAGATATGGCCTAGGATTAAAATTCCCTCTATAAGCGTTGTTACCAAAATTATTCCTACCTACAAAATTCACATCCATAGATTCATTGTTATTCTCAATCGTAGTAGACAAAGGCATATCATTAGGATCAGAAGAAACACTCTTAGTAGCAAATAATTTCATAAGTTCATCCATCTTTCCACTCAAAACATTGATTTCTTCTATCACATGCACTTTTTTATTAGAAGATCTTTCAGTATGCCATTGAGAATAATTAACCATAATATTACCTAGGATTTTAGTAGCATCTCCTAAAGTGATTTCCATAAAAGTGCCTCCCACGGCCGAATCTAAAAGATTTCTAGAAGCAAAATTCAATCCGGCATAAAAATTTTGTATAATCATCCACAAATTCAAACCATGAGTAGGGCAATTACGTATCATTAATTTCATTCTCTCCCAAGCTTGTGCAACATGTTCATGATCAAGTTGCTTAAAGTTCATAATATCGTTTCTAAGAGAGATGATCTTAGCGGGAGGAAAATACTTAGAGATAAAAGCATCTTTGCACTTTTCCCATGAATCAATACTATTTTTAGACAAAGACGAAAACCAAGCTTTAGCACGATCTCTAAGTGAAAAAGGAAATAGCTTCAATTTAACGACATCATTATTGACATCTTTTTTCTTTTGCATATCACATAAATCAACGAAGCTATTCAGATGGGTAGCGGCATCTTCACTAGGAAGGCTGGCGAATTGATCTTTCATAACAAGATTCAACAAAGCAGCATTAATTTCACAAGATTTAGCATCGGTAAGAGGAGCAATCGGAGTGCTAAGGAAATCATTATTATTGGTATTGGTGAAGTCACATAATTTGGTAGTATCTTGAGCCATCGCGACAAACAAGCAAACTAGCACACAAGCAAACAAGAGCAAGCGGAAAGAAGAGGGAGGATAGAGAGAGAGGGGGCTTATAAAATGGCAAGGGTGAAGTGGGGGAGAGGAAAACGAGAGGCAAATGGCAATTAATGTAATGCGAGAGATTGGGATTGTGATCGGTACTTGGTATGTTGACTTTTTGCGTAGACTCCCCGGCAACGGCGCCAGAAATCCTTCTTGATACATCTTGAGCTTGCGTTGGTTTCACCCGAAGAGTAAGGGATGATGCAGCAGAGTAGCGTAAGTATTTCCCTCAGTTTTTGAGAACCAAGGTATCAATCCAGTAGGAGGCCACGCTCAAGTCCCTCGTACCTGCACAAAACGATAGCTACTCGAAACCAACGCGATTAGGGGTTGTCAATCCCTTCACGGTCACTTACGAGAGTGAAATCTGATAGATATAATATTTTTGGTATTTTTAGTATAGAGATGCAAAGTAAAAAGTAAAGGCAAAGTAAAAAAGCAAACCAAGATTAAAGTGATGGAGATTGATATGATGAGAATAGACCCGGGGGCCATAGGTTTCACTAGTGGCTTCTCTCAAGAGCATAAGTATTCTATGGTGGGTGAGCAAATTACTATTGAGAAATTGACAGAATTGAGCATAGTTATGAGAATATCTAGGCATGATCATGTATATAGGAATCACGTCCGTGACAAGTAGATCGAAACGATTCTGCATCTACTACTATTACTCCACTCATCGACCGCTATCCAGCATGCATCTAGAGTATTAAGTTAAAAATAGAGTAACGCCTTAAGCAAGATGACATGATGTAGAGAGATAAATTCATGCAATATGAAATAAACCCCATCTTGTTATCCTCGATGGCAACGATGCAATACGTGCGTTGCTGCCCCTTCTGTCACTGGGAAAGGACACCGCAAGATCGAACCCAAAGCTAAGCACTTCTCCCATGGCAAGAACTACCAATCTAGTTGGCCAAACCAAACGGCTAATTCGAAGAGACTTGCAAAGATAACCAATCATACATAAAAGAATTCAGAGAAGATTCAAGTATTATTCATACATAGACTTGATCATAAACCCACAATTCATCGGTCTCAACAAACACACCGCAAAAAGAAGATTACATCGAATAGATCTCCACAAGAGAGGGGGAGAACTTTGTATTGAGATCCAAAAAGAGAGAAGAAGTCATCTAGCTACTAACTATGGACCTGAAGGTCTGAGGTAAACTACTCACACTTCATCGTAGGGGCTAGGATGATGTAGAAGCCCTCCGTGATGACGGCCCTCTTCCAGCGGAGCTCCGGAACAGGCCCCAAGATGGGATCTCATGGATACAAAAAGTTGCAGCGATGGAATTAGGTTTTTGGCTCCTCTTCTGATCGTTTGGGGGTACGTGTGTATATATAGGAGGAAGGAGTACGTCGGTGGAGCACCAAGGGGCCCACGAGGCAGGGGGCGCGCCCTAGGGGGGGCGCCCCCACCCTCGTGACCTCCTCTTTGACTCCTTGGAGTAGGGTCCAAGTCTCCTGGATCACGTTCGGTGAGAAAATCACGTTCCCGAAGATTTTATTCCCTTTGGACTCCGTTTGATATTCTGTTTCTCCGAAACACTGAAATAGGCAAAAAACAGCAATTCTAGGCTGGGCCTCCGGTTAATAGGTTAGTCCCAGAAATGATATAGAAGTGGAAAATAAAGCCCAATATAGTCAAAAACAGTAGATAATATAGCATGGAGCAATCAAAAATTATAGATACGTTGGAGACGTATCACGGGGCGCGGCCTCGACGGAGCCGGCGATGTCCTCTATCTCATTAACGACGGGGCGACTCCTCGGTGGAGCGGGGGAAATCCTCCCCCTTGTTGGCAGCATGGCGGGGCCTCCACGGAGCCGGTGATATCCTCTGCCTCGTTGTTGTCGGGGCGGGGCCTCGGCGGAGTAGGGCCACGCCGAAGCCGGTGAAGTCATATGCCTCGGTGGAGCTGGCGATTTTCTCTACCTCGTTGTTGGCGAGGTGGGGCCCCACTGAAGCCAGCGAAGTCCTCTACCTCATTGCCGGCGGGGCGGGGCCTCGGCGGAGCTGGCATTGTCCTCTGCCTCGTTGTCGGTCTCGCCAAACAGCGCCTTGCCCACTTCATCGTCCTCTTTGTAGGCGGCCGCAACCTCCGCCACCTGCATGTGGTACCGCCAGTGCATGAGGCGGCTCTCGCGGGTGGAGCAGTATGACTCGAGCAGTGCCTCCTGCTTTGCCGGCTCCATGGGCGATCTGCTCCTCCACCTTCAGGTGTTCCTGGAGGAGATGGTGGTTGTAGGCGGCGTCAGCTTGCGCCTCCCAGAACTGCTCCTGATGAGTCTGCCTCACCGTGTCCATGTACTGCGCACGGGCCTCACCGATGGTCATGGTGCAATGCACTGGCATGGATGGCGCGGAGGAGGGGATTGGCGCCAGATCGTCAACTACCACGTTCTCCATTGGGACGTCGTCATCCTCCGGTTGCCTGCCCGCCAGCCAGTCGGCAGGAATGGCTACCATGTCCTTCTGGTCCATCGTCCGCCCGTCCTGAAGAGGGCTGGAGTGCGAGGAAGCCATGGTGGGCAGTAGTGGTGTGGACAGGAGAAAGGGAACAGAGGCGGATGACTGCGGCTATGGCCGGCGCAGCAGTTTGTATAGCAATGGTGGGCGGCAGAGACGGACGGGTGGCACCGGAGTAGCCACCTCGAAGACCGCGTATCATTAATGTGGGTGGCATACGGACAAATGGACGACACTTGTGTTGTTTGAACACGGAGCAATCGCCTGCACCGAAAAGCGGCACGAGCGGCGCTGACCGTTTCGTGTAGAAAGCGCGCGCGCGCAAGGGAGGCAGTCTAGGTGGGCCAAGGCGGTCAGACTCCTGCTTGGCAGCGGTCCGGTACAGCAGTCGGACATGCTGGCTTGCCAGCGAGCTTGTTGAGCTGAGCGACGACAATAAGACGATGGACATGGCTTCCGACCAGGAGCCGGTGCCATCGTCCAAGCCGGTTCATGCCGTGTTCACCATAGAGCTGGTGCGGCCGCACTTCGATGCCCTAATGGCGGAAGAGCTACCAGCACAGGAGGACCTGTGCTGCAACCTTTGTCTCCTCAACGAGCACTGGCTCGCGGAAGGATGAATCGCCGGTGAACAAGTGAACGACAATGCCTTCGCAGACATGTGGCTCTATGATCCTGGCTTCCTGAATGGGCAGCGGGCGCTGTATCAGACCATCCGCAGGGCCTGCGAGGCCCTCTCCATCGTCCTTCGAGTTGTTGCGCTCGCCATGTCGCTGCCGTCTCGTGTTGTAAACATGGTCAACAAACATGAGGAATCAGGAGATAACTTAAATTGGAGAGGATGATAGTGGATCCCACCAGGGCCATAGTCGCACGTACGCAAGTGCCTCCCTATTAGTATATGAAACTATAAATTGTTTTGCTTCCTCCTGGTTTCCTGACATCACGGTCCCACACCATTGTCAACCTATATAGTCAATAAATGAGAGAATTGCACAAGGAGCGACTGACAGCTGGGACCCAGCAACTCGAGCAATATTTGTGTTTTTGAGGTGTCAGCAGAGTTTTTCTTGAGCAATTTTTTTGTTGTTTCTCAGAGGAGCAGGGTATCAACTGGGCGGGCTGTGGCCCGTCTGGCCTAGGCTATTACTTTATGTCGATCAAATACCCAGCCCAGATATTAATTTTTCAATGTAAAAATGGCTAGCCCAGGTCAACTTGTTATTCTCTGGGCCACATTAGACTTGCCAAGAAAATGGGATTTAAGAAATAATAAATGGGATGTAATTAAAAAATGGTTGTAAATATAAAAAACGCACCGAACAAGTACATTTTTAATTTCATTACTTGTTGCGCGCGCAAAATTTCGTTGGATTTTTACCTAATACAAATTTATTTTGAAATTATATTTAATTTGACTATATTTTGGGTAAAAAAAATATTTCGGATCCCATCAAAATGTTGGAAATTTTGTTGAATTTTTTTGAGCCGTTGGCTGATATTATTAACAAAGTCCTGGCTAGAAAATGGGCTCTAATTTTAACAAACAGTAAATGGGCTGAGTAAATTCCATTAGAATTAAAAAATGGGTTGTACATTATAACAAATCAAAAATGGGTTATATGTTCTCTACCACAAATGTGATGGTCACTTGTGGGCCTACTATGTTGACGAGTACGCAAGGCTTTGTCAACTTATAGTCAACAAACGATTCTATTAGTAGTGGCCGTTGGATGTCTATCTAACGGATGTGGTGCTTCTTCAATCTCAGATATTCATGCTTCAGCCGCCCAAACCACCGCCAGCGGTACTGACAGCTACCCCCTCCGGTGCTCGGCTGTGCTGCCACGTAGGCCTCACCGGCCCACCTTACTCCCATCACCGTCCAGGTCATTCCTCTACTCACCAATGAGGGAGTCCTGGATTAAGGGGTCCTTGGGTGGTCGGGCTATGTGACATGGGCCGGACTGATGGGCCATAAAGATACGAGATAGAAGGCCTTCCCCCGTGTCCGGACGGGACTCTCCTTTGTGTGGATGGCAAGCTTGGCGTTCGGATGCGAAGATTCCTTTCTCGATAAACCGACTTTGTATAACCCTAGGCCCCTTCGGTGTCTACATAAACTGGAGGGTTTAGTCTGCAGACGCAATCATAATCACACAGGTTAAACATCTAGGGTTTAGCCATTACGGTCTCGAGGTAGATAAACTCTTGTATTCCCTATATTCATCAAAGTAAATCAAGAAGGAAGTAGAGTATTACCTCCATTAAGAGGGCCCGAACCTGGGTAAACATCGTTTCCCCTGCCTCCTGTTACCTTCGATCCTCAGACGCACAGTTCAGGACCCCTACCTGAGATCGGCCGGTTTTGACATCGACATTGGTGCTTTCGTTGAGAGTTCCTCTGTGTTGTCGATAGAAGGATTGATTGCTCGCCTTGTCATCAACGACAAAATCACCTTTTGAAGGGCCCTAGCTCCTGTGCAGATCCTCCAGCTCGGCAGTTTCACTATGGGCGCCCGCCCAGCCATTAAGCCCACGGCGGTCTCTCAGATCGCCAAAAATCATCTCCACATCAACCCCAAAAACGTCGATGGGATAGATCCGGCAGATATCTCGTCTTTGAGTGAACTGCTAGATCGCATCGCCGCCCTGGGGTCGCAACAAACTATGATCTGATTGGGCTTAAACCCGACCAGAGGGAAATCAGATCGCCACCTGTCACCCACCTGGTGACAGTTGTGGAGGAGCAAGTTGAGGATACATCTCCTCCTATGCTAAGAACAAACTATGTTCGGATCTTCGAGCCCTGCGAGCCGGATACCCATCTTCGGGAAGAGACCTTTAGTCCTCCGAATAGAGAACTAGGCATTGAGCCTAAAAATTCCCTAGACACTCCGAACCCTGGGCCGGTAACCTCAGAAATCTTTCAAATTCCATATTCCACAATGGGCCAGGGCTTGGATTTAAACCCACCCACCCACCACAAGAAATACTCTCCAAGCAATTCCACCCCCCGGACATATGCGACTTAATGTATATACGACAGCAACCTCGGGAAACAGCCCATCACTTTTGGGCTAGATTCCTACTTGTTAAAAACAAGATTAAAGATTGATGCGACGACCATGAGGTATCAGTCTTCTGCCACAACTGTATGGGTGAAGGGATCCTCAATGCCCTCAACCGAATATGCATACTGCACTTTGCAGATTTGGCATACATAGTATAGAAGTACCGCGCAATGGAAAGCGCCTGGAATGCCCAGACAGCTTGGTGGGAACCATCAGCCTTTAAGCCACCCACCGGTCGGGAAAAAAGGATGCACCCTCACAGGGCACCTGAGCATCACTGCACGGACAAGAAAATCAAGCCCTTAACGGGACATAGAACTGTCCTTGATGAAAGGCTCGACAAGCCTTGTCAGATACACACGACGCCAACATTCGAACCAACGCATAGCCTTCGGGCATGTTGGATACACCGGCAGGTGGGTAAGAGTGGTGAAGCCATCCTCACCAACACTACCCCAGACAAGTACTCCCCGAAGGATAATGATCTCAATGTGCTTACGGTCTTCAAGACCTTTTCTTCAAACAATCGGCGCAAAAGGGCTCTCCGTGACCTCGCCTTAGTCAACCAAGTAGCCACAGCAAATTCTTGGAATGACATGGTGATAACCTTCAACGCTACTAACGAACCACGGGGCCGATCAGTCCGAGCACCGGGCCGCTCTAGTTCAGAACCCAATTGTGGACGGCTTTTGGCTGACTAAACTGTTGCTACCTCTTGAGCACTTACGTTGGTTTTCCCTTGAAGAGGTAAGGGTGATGCAGCAAAGTAGCATAAGTATCTCCCTCCGTTTTTGAGAACCAAGGTATCAATCCAGTAGGAGGCCATGCACGAGTCCCTCCCACCTACACAAACAAATAAATCCTCGCAACCAACGCGATAAGGGGTTGTCAATCCCTACACGGTCACTTACGAGAGTGAGATCTGATAGATATGATAAGATAATATTTTTGGTGTTTTTATGATAAAGATGCAAAGTAAAATAAAAGGCAATAAAAATAACTAAGTGTTGGAAGATTAATATGATGGAAGATAGCCCCGGGGGCCATAGGTTTCACTATTGGCTTCTCTCGAGAGCATAAGTATTCACGGTGGGTAAACAAATTACTGTTGAACAATTGACAGAATTGAGCATAGTTATGAGAATATGTAGGTATGATCATGTATATAGGCATCACGTCCGAGACAAGTAGACCGACTCCTGCCTGCATCTACTACTATTACTCCACACATCGAACTCTATCCAGCATGCATCTAGAGTATTAAGTTCAAGAGAACAGAGTAATGCTTTAAGCAAGATGACATGATATAGAGGGATAAACTCATGCAATATGATGAAAACCCCATCTTGTTATCCTCGATGGCTACAATACAATACGTGCCTTGCTGCCCCTACTGTCACTGGTAAAGGACACCGCAAGATTGAACCCAAAGCTAAGCACTTCTCCCGTTGCAAGAAAGATCAATCTAGTAGGCCAAACCAAACTGATAATTCGAAGAGACTTGCAAAGATAACCAATCATACATAAAAGAATTCAGAAAAGATTCAAATATTGTTCATAAATAAACTTGATCATAAACCCACAATTCATCGGTCTCAACAAACACACCGCAAAAGAAGATTACATCGAATAGATCTCCACAAGAGAGGGGGAGAACTTTGTATTGAGATCCAAAAAGAGAGAAGAAGCCATCTAGCTAATAACTATGGACCCGTAGGTCTGAGGTAAACTACTCACACTTCATCGGAGAGGCTATGGTGTTGATGTAGAAGCCCTCTGTGATCGATGCCCCCTTCGGCGGAGCTCCGGAACAGGCCCCAAGATGGGATCTCGTGGATACAGAAAGTTACAGCGGTGGAATTAGGGTTTTGGCTCCGTATCTGGTAGTTTGGGCGTACGTAGGTATATATAGGACGAAGGAGTACGTCGGTGGAGCAACAGTGGGGCTACGAGGGTGGGGGGGGGGGTAGGCGCGCCCCCTACCTTGTGGCCTCCTCATTGATTGCTTGACGTAGGGTCCAAGTCCTCTGGATCATGTTCATTCCAAAAATCACGTTCCCGAAGGTTTCATTCCGTTTGGACTCCGTTTGATATTCTTTCTCTGCGAAACCCTAAAATAGGCAAAAAACAACAATTCTGGACTGGGCCTCCCGTTAATAGGTTAGTCCCAAAAATAATATAATAGTGTATAATAAAGCCCAATAATGTCCAAAACAGAATATAATATAGCATGGAACAATAAAAAATTATAGATACGTTGGAGACGTATCAAGCATCCCCAAGCTTAATTCCTGCTCGTCCTTGAGTAGGTAAATGATAAAAACAGAATTTTTTATGTGGAATGCTACTTGGCATAATTTCAATGTAATTCTCTTAACTGTGGTATGAATATTCAGATCTCAAAGTTCAAGACAAAAGTTTAATATTGACATAGAAATAATAATACTTCAAGCATACTAACTAAGCAATTATGTCTCTTCAAAATAACATGGCCAAAGAAGGTTATCCCTACAGAATCATATAGTCTGGCTATGCTCCATCTTCACCACACAAAGTATTTAAATCATGCACAACCCCGATAACAAGCCAAGCAATCGTTTCATACTTTTAATGTTCTCAAACTTTTTCAATCTTCACGCAATACATGAGTGTGAGCCATGGACATAACACTATAGGTGGAAGAGAATGGTGGTTGTGGATAAGACAAAAATGGAGAAGATTGTCTCACATCAACTAGGCGTATCAACGGGCTATGGAGATGCCCATCAATAGATATCAGCGTGAGTGAGTAGGGATTTCCATGCAACGGATGCACTTAGAGCTATAAGTATATGAAAGCTCAACAAAAAGAAACTAAGTGGGTGTGCATCCAACTTGCTTGCTCACAAGACCTAGGGCATTTTGAGGAAGCCCATCGTTGGAATATACAAGCCAAGTTCTATAATGAAAAATTCCCACTAGTATATGAAAGTAATAACATAGGAGACTCTCTATTATGAAGATCATGGTGCTACTTTGAAGCACAAGTGTGGAAAAAGGATAGTAGTATTGCCCCTTTTATTTTTTTTGCCTTCCTTTTTTTTATTTGGCCTTTCTCTTCTTTTTTTATTTGGGACAATACTCTATGAATGATGATCATCACACTTCTATTTAATTACAACTCAATAATTACAACTCGATACTAGAACAAAGTATGACTCTATATGAAAGCCTCCGGCGGTGTACCGGGATAGCAATGATGCATGAGTGACTTATATGAAAGAATTATGAACGGTGGCTTTGCCACAACTAAAATGTCAACTACATGATCATGCAAACCAATATGACAAGGATGGAGCGTGTCATAGTAAACGGAATGGTGGAAATTTTCATGGCAATATATCTCGAAATGGCTATGGAAATGCCATGATAGGTAGGTATGGTGGCTGTTTTGAGGAAGGTATATGGTGGGTGTATGATACCGGCGAAAGGTGCGCGGTATTTAGAGAGGCTAGCAATGGTGGAAGGGTGAGAGTGCGTATAATCCATGGACTCAACATTAGTCAGAAAGAAATCACATACGTATTGCAAAAACCTATTAGTTATCGAAGAAAAGTACTACGCGCATGCTCCTAGGGGATAGAATGGTAGGAAAAGACCATCGCTCGTCCCCGACCGCCACTCATAAGGAAGACAATCAATAAATACATCATGCTCTGACTTCTTAACATAATGGTTCACCATACGTGCATGCTATGGGAATCACAAACTTCAACACAAGCAGTTCTCAAATTCACAACTACTCAACTAGCACGACTCTAATATCACCATCTCCATATCTCAAAACAATTATCAAGTTTCAAACTTCTCATAGTATTCAACACACTCATAAGAAATTTTTATTATTAATCTTGAATGCCTAAAATAATTAAAGCAAATTACTATGCTGTTTTGTAGGACTCTCAAAATAATCTAAGTGAAGCATGAGAGAACAATGGTTTCTATAAAACAAATCTACCAACATGCTCTAAAAAATATAAGTGAAGTACTAGAGCAAAAACTATATAATCAAAAGATATAAGTGAAGCACATGGAGTATTCTTAACAATTTCAGAATCATGAGTGTCTCTCTCAAAAAGGTGTGTGCAGCAAGGATGATTGTGGTAAACTAAGAAGCAAAGACTCAAATCATACAAGACACTCCAAGCAAAACACATATCATGTGGTAAATAAAAATATAGCTCCAAGTAAAGTTACCGATAAAAGTAGACGAAAGAGGGGATGCCTTCCGGGGAATCCCCAAGCTTTGGCTTTTAGGTGCCCTTAGATTATCTTGGGGGTGCCATGCGCATCCCCAAGCTTAGGCTCTTGCCACTCCTTGTTCCATAATCCATCAAATCTTTACCCAAAACTTGAAAAATTCACAACACAAAACTTAAAGTAGAAAATCTCGTGAGCTCCGTTAGCAAAAGAAAACAAAACACCACTTCAAGGTAATGTAATGAACTCATTCTTTATTTATATTGGTGTTAAACCTACTGTATTCCAACTTCTCTATGGTTTATAAACTATTTTACTAGCCATAGATTCATTAAAATAAGCAAACAACACACGAAAAACAGAATCCATCAAAAACAGAACAGTCTGTAGTAATCTGTAGCTAACGCAAGATATGGAACCCCACAAATTCTAAAATAAATATCTGGACGTGAGGAATTTATCTATTAATCATCTTCAAAAATAATTAACTAAATAGCACTTTCCAACTAAAAATGGCAGCAATTCTCGTGAGTGCTAAAGTTTCTGTTTTTTACAGCAAGATTGAAAAGACTTTCCCCAAGTCTTCCCAACAGTTCTACTTGGCACAAACACTAATTAAACACAAAAAACACAACCAAAACAGAGTTTAGATAAATTATTTATTACTAAACAGGAGCAAAAAGCAAGGAATAAAAATAAAATTGGGTTGCCTCCTAACAAGCGCTATCATTTAACGCCCCTAGCTAGGCATAAAAGCAAGGATAGATCTAGGTATTGCCATCTTTGGAAGGCAATCCATAAGTGGCTCTCATAATAGATTCATAAGGTAATTTTATTTTCTTTCTAGGAAAGTGTTCCATGCCTTTTCTTAACGGAAATTTGAATCTAATATTTCCTTCCTTCATATCAATAATTGCACCAATCATTCTAAGGAAAGGTCTACCAAGAATAATAGGACATGAAGGATTGCAATCTATGTCAAGAACAATAAAATCTATGGGCACATAGTTCCTATTTGCAAAAATAATAACATCATTAATTATTCCCATAGGTTTCTTAATGGTGGAATCCGCAAGGTGCAAGTTTAAAGAGCAATCATCAAAATCACGGAAACCTAGCAAATCACACAAAGTCTTTGGAATAGTGGAAACACTAGCACCCAAATCACACAAAGCATAGCATTCATGATCTTTAATTTTAATTTTAATAGTAGGTTCCCACTCATCATAAAGTTTTCTAGGGATAGAAACTTCCAACTCAAGTTTTTCTTCATAAGATTGCATCAAATCATCAACGATATGTTTAGTGAAAGCTTTATTTTGACTATAAGCATGAGGAGAATTTAGCACGGATTGCAACAAGGAAATACAATCTATCAAAGAGCAATTATCATAATTAAATTCATTGAAATCCAAAATAGTGGGTTCAGTAATACTTAAAGTTTTGACTTCTTCAATCCCACTTTTACAAAATTTAGCATCAAGATCTAAAGACTACGAATTCTTGGAACATTGTCTAGGTAAAGGTGGATCATATTCAGTCCCATTATTATCAAGATTCATGTTGCAAAACAAAGATTTAATAGGGGACACATCAATAACTTTTAGATCTTCATCTTTATTATCATGGAAACTAGAAGAACATGCTTTTATAAAGCAATCTTTCTTAGCACGCATCCTAGTGGTTCTTTCTTTGCACTCATCAATGGAAATTCTCATGGATTTGAGAGACTCATTGATCTCATGCTTAGGTGGAATAGATCTAAGTTTCAAAGAATCAATATCAAGAGAAATTCTATCAAAGTTCCTAGCCAACTCATCAATCTTAAGCAATTTTTCTTCAATCAAAGCATTGAAATTCTTTTGCAAAGTAATAAATTCTTTAATATTAGATTCAAATTTAGAGGGCATATTAATATAATTTCCATAGGAATTGTTGTAGGAATTACCATAATTATTAGAGGAATTACTAGGATATGGCCTAGGATTAAAGTTTCCTCTATACGTGTTGTTACCAAAATTATTCCTACCAACAAAATTCACATCCATAGATTCATTATTATTCTCAATCAAAGTAGACAAAGGCATATCATTAGGATCAGAAGAAACACTTTTATTAGCAAATAATTTCATAACTTCATCCATCTTTCCACTCAAAATGTTAATTTCTTCTATCGCATGCACTTTTTTATTAGTAGATCTTTCAGTGTGCCATTGAGAATAATTAACCATAATATTATCTAGGATTTTTAGTAGCTTATCCTAAAGTGATTTCCATAAAAGTGCCTCCTGCGGCCGAATCTAAAAGATTTCTAGAAGCAAAATTCAATCCGGCATAAAAAAATTGTATAATCATCCACAAATTCAAACCATGCGTAGGGCAATTACGTATCATTAATTTCATCCTTTCCAAAGCTTGTGCAACATGTTCATGATCAAGTTGCTTAAAATTCGTAATATCGTTCCTAAGAGAGATGATCTTAGCAGGAGGAATATACTTAGAGATAAAAGCATCTTTGCACTTATTCCACGAATCAATACTATTTTTAGGCAAAGATGAAAACCAAGCTTTAGCATGATCTCTAAGAGAAAATGGAAATAGCTTCTATTTAACAATAGCATTGTCCACATATTTATTATTTTGCATATCACACAAATCAACGAAGCTATTTAGATGGGTAGCGGCATCTTCACTAGGAAGGCTGGAAAACGGATCTTTCATGACAAGATTCAGCAAAGCAACATTAATTTCACAAGATTCAGCATCGGTAAGAGGAGCAATCAGAGTGATAATAACATCATTGTTGTTGGTATTGGTAAAGTCACACAATTTGGTATTATCTTGAGCCATCGTGACAAGAAAGCAATCCAACACACAAGCAAACAAGAAACGGTCAAAAAGAGGCGAATAGAGAAAGAGAGGGAGGACAGAGAGAGAGAGGGGGCAAATAAAACGGCAAGGGTGAAGTGGGGGAGACGAAAACGAGAGGCAAATGGCAAATAATGTAATGCGGGAGATAAGGTTTTGTGATGGGTACATGGTATGTTGACTTTTGCGTAGACCTCCCCGGCAACGGCGCCAGAAATCCTTCTTGCTACCTCTTGAGCACTTGCGTTGGTTTTCCCTTGAAGAGGAAAGGGTGATGTAGCAAAGTAGCGTAAGTATTTCCCTCAGTTTTTGAGAACCAAGGTATCAATCCAGTAGGAGGCCATGCACGAGTCCCTCGCACCTACACAAACAAATAAATCCTCGCAACCAATGCGATAAGGGGTTGTCAATCCCTACATGGTCACTTACGAGAGTGAGATCTGATAGATATGATAAGATAATATTTTTGGTATTTTTATGATAAAGATGCAAAGTAAAATAAAAGGCAATAAAAATAACTAAGTGTTGGAAGATTAATATGATGGAAGATAGACCCGGGGGCCATAGGTTTCACTAGTGGCTTCTCTCAAGAGCATAAGTATTCACGGTGGGTAAAAAAATTACTGTTGAGCAATTCAAAGAATTGAGCATAGTCATGAGAATATCGAGGTATGATCATGTATATATGCATCACATCCGAGACAAGTAGACCGACTCCTGCCTGCATATACAACTATTACTCCACACATCGACCGCTATCCAGCATGCATCTAGAGTATTAAGTTCAAGAGAACAGAGTAACGCTTTAAGCAAGATGACATGATGTAAAGGGATAAATTCATGCAATATGATGAAAACCCCTTCTTGTTATCCTCGATGGCAACAATATAGTACGTGCCTTGCTGCCCCTACTGTCACTGGGAAAGGACACCGCAAGATTGAACCCAAAGCTAAGCACTTCTCCCATTGCAAGAAAGATCAATCTAGTTGGCCAAACCAAACTGATAATTCGAAGAGACTTGCAAAGATAACCAATCATACATAAAAGAATTCAGAGAAGATTCAAAATTGTTCATAGATAAACTTGGTCACAAACCCACAATTCATCTGTCTCAACAAACACACCGCAAAAGAAGATTACATCGAATAGATCTCCACAAGAGAGGGGAGAACTTTGTATTGAGATCCAAAAAGAGAGAAGAAACCATCTAGCTAATAACTATGGACCCGTAGGTCTAAGGTAAACAACTCACACTTCATCGGAGAGGCTATGGTGTTGATGTAGATGCCCTCCGTGATCGATGCCCCCTCCGGCGGAGCTCCGGAACAGGCCCCAAGATGGGATCTCGTGGATACAGAAAGTTATGGTGGTGGAATAAGGGTTTTGGCTCCGTATCTGGTAGTTTGGGGGTACGTAGGTATATATAGGACGAAGGAGTACGTCGGTGGAGCAACAGGGGGCCACGAGGGTGGAGGGCACGCCTGGGGGGTAGGCGCGCCCCCTACCTCGTGGCCTCCTCGTTGATTGCTTGACGTCGGGTCCAATTCCTCTGGATCATGTTTGTTCCGAAAAATCACATTCCCGAAGGTTTCATTCCGTTTGGACTCCGTTTGATATTCCTTTTCTGCGAAACCCTAAAATAGGCAAAACAACAACAATTCTGGGCTAGGCCTCCGGTTAATAGGTTAGTCCCAAGAATAATATAAAAGTGTATAATAAAGCTCAATAATGTCCAAAATAGAATATAATATAGCATGGAACAATAAAAAATTATAGATACGTTGGAGACGTATCAAGTGTTCATGGATGGTGGCAGCGGATTAAATCTCATTTATGAGGACACGCTCGACAAAATGCAAATGGACTAGAGCCGCATCGAGCGGAGTAGTACAACCTTTCGAGGCATTATTCCCAGTCGAGAAGCACGATGTTCGGGAAAAATTAAACTTGATGTTGTATTCGGCACGCCTGATAACTACAGGTCCGAAGAGTTAATCTTCCAGGTGGCACCTTTCAACAACGGATATCACGCCCTGTTGGCGCGAGAAGCATTCACACGCTTTCAAGCTATACCTCATTACTGGTATATGAAGCTCAAAATGCCCGGGCCCAATGGAGTCATCACTATCGCTAGTGATCCGGACATAGCGCTCCGCGCCGAAAACAAAACTGCATCCCTGGCCCTTGAGGCACTATCCGAAGCCCTCGCGGCTGAGGAGCTCACCGCTCTGTGCTCCACAGTGGATAGAGATGACGTAATTCTCGATAAAAGGCCTAAATCCACTTCTTTCAAGCCAGCAGATGAAATAGTCAAATTCCAAGTCCACCCGACGGATCCTAATAAAACAGCAGCCATTGGAGCACAACTGGATCCGACGGTTGATGCCGCTCTAAGAGCATTCCTGCGTGAGAATTGGGACATCTTCGCCTGGCACCCTTTGAATATGCCAGGAATCCCACGCAGACTGGCCGAACACAGCCTCAACATAATAAAGGGGTTCAAGCCAGTCAAGCAGACGTTGCCGCGATTTTCCGAACCCAAGCGACAAGCTATGGGGGAGGAGCTAGCCAAACTACTTGAAGCCGGGTTTATTCGAGAGATAAAACACCCGGATTGGCTAGCAAACCCGGTCATGGTGCCAAAGAAGGACAAACCCTGGTGCCTTTGTGTCGATTTCAAAGACCTCAATAAAGCCTGCCCTAAGGACCCCTTCCCACTGCCCCGCATTGACCAGATCATTGATGCAACCGCATTCATTATGTTTCCTCGATGCATACTCCAGATACCATCAAATTAAGATGAAGGAATCCGATCAATCTGCAACGGCATTCATTACCCCATACAGGCCTTTCTGCTTCAACACTATGCCTTTCGGACTCAAAAACGCCGGTGCCACCTACCAATGCATGACTAAAACATGCCTGGAAAACAAATTGGCAAGATGGTGGAGGCATACGTAGATGATGTCGTCATCAAAACTAAACATGTCGAATCATTGGTGGACGACTTACGTCTTATATTCTACAACCTTCGAACATATGACATACGGCTCAATCCGGAAAATGCGTTTTCGGCATTCCGACTAGAAAGCTGCTAGGGTTCATTATTTCCAATAGAGGAATCACAGCAAACCCGGCCAAAATCCGAGCCCTAACACAGTTGGGAATTCCAACAGACCTAAAGCAGGTCCAAAAACTAGGTGGGTGTGTGGCAGCCTTGAGCCGCTTTATCTCCAGATTAGGAGTGAAGGCGCTGCCGCTATATCGCATGCTTCGACGTACCGACCACTTTGAGTGGTCGGATGCGGCAACATCCAGGTTGTAAGAAATAAAATCTCTACTAGAAAACAACCCAGTCCTTGCCGCGCCTAACATCAGCGAACCCATGCTACTATACATATCTGCAACTCACCAGGTGGTGAGCGCAGTACTCGTCGTTGAACGAGAGGAAGAGGGACATAAATTCCCACTCCAAAAACCTATATACTACGTAGCGGCGGTTCTCACACCATGTAAATCCCGGTACCTGCACTGTCAAAAGATAGCATATGCGGTTTTCATGGCATCTCGGAAGCTGCGACACTACTTTCAAGAGTGCTCGATCACGGTGGCCTCCGAGGTACCACTCAATGATATCATAAATTATTGAGATGCCACCGGCCGCATTGCAAAATGGGCCATCGAGCTCCTACCATTCAAAATAACATACAAACCACGCCAGGCTATTAAATCTCAGGTGTTGGCGGACTTCGTCACAAAATGGACAGAAGCTGAACTCCCTAAAGAATACGGTACATACTCCAACTTGGTGATGTACTTTGACGGCTCTAAAATGTTAGCCGGACTGGGGGATGGTGTCATCCTAATATCCCCTACAGGGGACATAGTCCGTTACATATTGCAAATCATGTACACGGACTCCAATAACGCAGTTGAATATGAGGCACTACTGCATGGTCTCTGGATGGCTGTTTCTATGGGCATACAACGCCTCAAGGTGCGTGGGGATTCAGACCTTGAAATATCCCAAATAAACGGAGAATTTGATGCAAAAGATCCAAAGATGGCAGCTTACCACAATGCTGTGCTCAAAGTACCAGCTCAGTTCGAGGGGCTCGAGTTTCATCACGTGGCCCGAGACAGTAACCAAGCAGCGGACATCCTTGCTCAAATGGGCGCTAAACGTGACCCCGTCCCGACTAACACCTTCTTGGAAAGGCTCTTTAAGCCATCTGTGGTATGGCAGGACGAGAGCGGAAATTCTAGTCCGGCGCCGATCACACCCCCGGATGCCAAGCACGATTCGGACATCATCGGGGGCTCGGGCACATAACCAACGCCTTCCGCCCATTTAATCATGGCGGTAATCGCCCCATGGACCGAACCCTTCCTGGCCTACCTTAATAAGTAGGAGCTCCCTGAGGACCAGAACGAGGCTTGTTGCATCGTTTGACATTCGAAAGCCTACAGGGTTCATGAAGGAGAGCTCTACAAGAAAAACACTACCGGAGTCCTTCAAAGATGTATCTCCGAAGAGGAGGGGCGACAGCTCTTGGCTGAAATACATGCTGGTCTTGGCGGCCATCACGGCGCAGCTCGGGCCCTTGTAAGTAAAGCCTTCCGTACAGGTTTTTTTGGCCCACGGCTCGAGAAGACACACAGGACCTCGTAAAATGCTGTGTCGGATGCCAGCTTTTTGCCAATCAAAGTCACATGCCGCCCACTACCCTACGAACAATCCCTATTACTTGGCCTTTCACGGTATGGGGGCTGGACATGGTTGGACCCATTAAAGGGGGCAACCATCAGAAAAAAATATTTGTTGGTTTTGGTAGACAAATTGACTAAGTGGATAGAGGCCAAACCAGTTTAAACGGCTGAAGCCGGACCGGCGATAAACTTTGTATCTGGTGTCTGGTGTCATACACCGTTATGGTGTCCCACATAGCATTATTACTGATAATGGCTCTAACTTTATAGCCGACGAGGTGAAAAAATGGTGTGCTAATCTAGGTATTAAACTCGATTATGCCTCCGTGTATCACCCCCAAACAAACGGTTAAGTTGAACGGGCCAATGGCCTGATAATGAGCAGAATCAAACCCAGGCCAGTGCGATCCTTAAAGGAGTCGGATAAACATTGGGTCGAGGAGCTCGACTCTGTACTCTGGGGGCTGCGGACCACCCCCAATCGCACGACTGGATACACACCGTTCTTCATGGTGTACGGCACAGAGGCTGTCCTGCCCTGCGATATTATTCATGACTCACCTCGAGTGTGCATGTACGAGGAGAGAGAGGCCGAGCTCGATCGGCAAGACAACTTAGATGGCCTGGAGGAGGAGTGAGATGTCGCAAAGGCCCATTCCGCATTCTACCAACAACAAGCTCGAAGATACCAAAGCAGAGAAGGCGGGCTAAGACTTATAATCTCGGTCAACTCATTCTACGCCTACCAGAGAAGAAAAAGGACAAGCTCAAGCCCAAATGGGAGGGTCCCTTCATTATAGATGAAGTTCTCACTGGAGGAGCCTATCGCCTTCGCAACGCATCAGACAATCGCTTAGAGCTGAACCCATGGACCTGCCAGACTCCAAAGATTCTACGCCTAAGTCTGGACACATTGTCCGTTACCTTTTTCTCCCCTTTTCACTTTTTTCCTTTTTCCTTTTCCCTTACAACTTATAGCGTGTGCTCGGTAAGCCGCACACTTGAGGGGTATACATCCTTAAATGTACACACCCCACCATAATTGGGGGCTTCCTCTAATAGAAGCTTATTATCATTTCAAGCATAAAGCTCACCATATATACGTGTGTTGTCTGCTCACATACATCCAGTCTTCGCCATTATATGCACGTCTATGACTTAAGCTTTTGCCAAGCTGGGTTGCCTGGCTCCTGTGCTTATGCCCTACGTTCCCGCTCGTTCAGCTAGGGTATAAAGGGGGCACCTCTGCGATTGTTACAACCGGGTCATCTAGACATGTACCTCAGACGGGTGAAGCCAAAAGCAAGCGTTCGTAAGGGAATAATTGGTAGGCGGACAAAAGACAAACTGCCTTTGCAGCAATATAAACTACTAAAATACAATGACTCATGTGATTCTTTCGCATCACGGCTTAGTCAGGCATAAACACATGCCGACCCAGGGAGAGGAATCCTTAACAGAACTATTCTTTCTGGAAGATGTTTCTTACGTTAAATAGTAATATAACATAACTCCCCGAATACAGTTTTTCTGTTCAAGCATTATGACCGGATCGCCTGGTTTCCGAACATACTTGGTGTTTCCCACAGGTATAATATTCGGAAACACTCCACCCTTGGGTTTCGGAGTTTGAAAGCGGAAAGTCTACCATGACAATCTTTTACAATTCGACCGGAGATAAGCCTCGCTGATAAAGTGTATCATAAAATTACACGCCTACTCTTTATCTATGCCATCTATCAGGCTGTCTAGTTTACAGTCCTGCTGTGAAAAATTGGCGGCTATCTTTACTTGGTCGTACACCAAGCTAACCGGAATTTCTTGTCTGTCTGGTCCCCGAGGTCCGACCCAGGCCATATGGTTCGGATCAAGTCCAGTATACCGCGTTTTCACCATGGCCCAGGCCTCTCGTGCACATTCTCGACATGCCGATGCCTTCCACATCTCAAAATGAAGACGAGCTCCCTTGAATAAATCTGCGAGCTCCCCCATCATTCCTGGAGGAGAATCGGGTGTCCATAAAGCCTTCTCCATATTCCTCATGGCTTTCCGAGCTCGCTCATGCACTTTGGATAGCTCTTGCAGCACGTCGCCTAGAATCTGGACACTTCTCCTTCGGGCCGCCCAGTTAACAAACCTACAGGCACAAACCTCGTTAAAATTTTCCATCAGGGGATCTTATGAAAGCTAGGTTCAGGGACATACTAAATATGCCGCCTTTCAGCTTTCGGTTCTCCTTCAAGGCATTCGACAGTTGGGCTCTTATGTCCTTCAGCTCCTCGGCTTGCCTAATGTTGGCATACTGTAGTTTGTTCTTCTCATCCCTGGCCCATGTCGGTATACGTTGACCAGCAGTTTCTTGCCTTTCGGCATGCTATTTATCTGCCTGCCCAGCCTTCAGTCTATCCTCTAGCTGATCCGATGATCCTACAGTCGTAAGCAAAACAGTGTATATTCAAAAAAAACATTGTTGGCGCAGAATCGTATTTTTCGGACAGTGACTGACCTTACCATTTGGTGCCTTGTTGGACTTCTCCAGTTCGGCGGTGACAGCAGTAAGCTTGGTCCGACATTCTTCAAGCTCCTTGGATAGCATGGTGTTTCTCTCCGTGAGTACTTGATAATACAATGATCCTTAAATCAATTTGGGCCAACCTGTTTCAAGCCTCGGGGGCTACTGGCACATGAGTCTTGCACCTACAAAAAGCTTTCACCTGCATATCCTTTGAAAGCTAGCGTGTGGCTTTGGCAAGCCCATCCCGAGCAGCTCAGATATATGCGTCAGCAGAGTTTAGAGCATGGAACGCATCTACGATAAAACTGGGATCGCACATGGCCTCTTTCCTCTGTCGATGATTCATCCCACTCTCCACCTCGGAATTGGTGACGGATACATCATCTGAATCCTCTTGGAGATGACAATCCGACATTTTACCTGTATCAACCCTAGTCCTTATGGCTGGGTCCGGGGCTAGATTGGTCGATGCACGGCCAGCGAGGTCCCTGGATGTAGTCTGGCGTATGCTCTTCCTGCAGATGGCCCAACGTAAAATATGACAATTTGGTCTGCCCACCGGGTGCATATTAAAAACTATACCTCTTTGGTGAAGGCGGGGGTGCGGTAGTATCACCGGTGTTCTTTCTTTTTAAGGACTCACCCTGCGCGGGTGTCGCCTTCCTAGAAGACACCTTCGATACAGCTCGGCGAGATGAGCGTCGTCCCTTCAGAGCATGAGACAGTGCGGTGGGTAAGGTGCGACGGAAGAACTCTTTCGGAGGAGACGTCTCCTGGGTACTTACGTGGGAGGAGGTGAGAAGGTTGGGGTAATCGGCTATAATAGACACTTCGTGCTGTCGTACCTTGCCTAATAAAAGATTCCCTCCTTGAGCTCTATAAATATGTCCGGATCTTCTTCATATCCGGGATCTAGATCCCAATTATGATCCTATGGCTGCGGAGCAGGGCTATAGATCTCCTCGACGATCTTTCTCCATTCCTATTAGAAGCGGCCGGATTAGATTCGACTAACGTAACTCTGGAAAAGGATTGAGTAAAGCCGATCATTGAAAACTTACCGAGTCGATGGGGTTGTACATGGAAAAACCCTCCCGACACTTGAAGCGAGTGAAATCTTCCTTCTCCCCTTTGAAAAGATCAGCTAAGATGGTGGCCAGGGCAGCAAAGTTGTCCGGACCCTGGCGAAGACAACGGGATGCATCGTCCTCCCCATTGTAATGCCACATGGGAAAACCCCTAGATTGGACCGGTTGAACGCATCCCGTTATTGAAATTTTCATTACCTCAATTATTGATAGCCCGGAGTTGGCAAGTACTCTGATTTTGCTTGCCAACCTCGCGACCTCCGCACTGTCTCTTTCCTCAAGGCTCCGGGGACGCCAGCTGGCACGCTTCTTTAAGGGAGCACTGGAGAATTCGGGAAGGCGTGCCGGATTGGGTCCAGAAGAACGACGTCTTCAATATAAAACCATTCTAAGGGCCACTCTTCAGATGCCTTCTTCGGAGTGCCAGACAGGTATCATGTTCCGGCTATGCGCCATACTTCGGTGCCGCCCACCTCGAATATAGATCCCTTTTGGGAGCGGGGAACAAGGCAGAAGAATTTCCACCATAATTCAAAATGGGCCTGATAGCCTAGGAACAGCTCGCAGACAGCAACGAAGCCCGTGATATGCAGGATGGAGTCGGGCATCACATTGTGCAGCTGGAGGCCATAATACTCTAGGAGACCTCTGAGGAAAGAGTGGATAGGGAATCCTATGCCTCTCAGAAGGAAAGAAATGAAGCACACCCACTCCTCTTTAGAAGGATTGAGGAAATTTTCCGCCAGGCCTTCGCCATTGAGGGAAGTTAATCCAGCCCGAAGGGAGACTAGAACCGCGGGAGGAAGATATCCCTACATCTGAAGTTCATTCAGAGGGGCGTGAGACACTGAGCAGCTTTCCTAGTCACCTTTTTGAGGGCCGTAGGGGCGTGAGGAGGAGCTAGGAGTGCCAGCCATGTTTGGACGATTTCCTGTGGCGAGTTCTAAGCATTTCCGCGCGGTGTGGAATGGCATCTGAGATCCAATCCCCTTAAATAGACTCCATCTTTGTATGGTCAAGGGGTTATCTGTAAAAGATACATGAACCGTTCACATTTGTTAGACACGTGGAAGCCGGGGCGACGGCGGCAAAAAACATGATATTTAATATGGAGCTGAACTATCGTCAATCCAAAGTATAATGGAGAACCCGCCTTACAAAGCCAAAGACATAAAGCCAGATACTGCATCATCATTGAAGGCAAGTTCGGGGGCAACTGAGGGAGTCCTGGAATAAGGGGTCCTCGGGTGGTCAGGCTATGTGACATGGGCCGGACTGATGGGCCGTAAAGATAAGATATAGAAGGCCTTCCCCTGTGTACGGATGGGACTCTCCTTTGCGTGGATGGCAAGCTTGGCGATCAGATGTGAAGATTCCTTTCTCTGTAAACCGACTCTGTATAACCATAGGCCCCTCCAGTGTCTATATAAACCGGAGGGTTTAGTCCGTAGAGGCAATCATAATCAGACAGGTTAGGCATCTAGGGTTTAGCCATTATGGTCTCGAGGTAGATCAACTCTCGTAATCCTTATATTCATCCAAGTCAATCAAGCAGGAAGTAGGGTATTACCTCCATTAAGAGGGCCCGAACCTGGGTAAACATCATGTCCCCCGCCTCATGTTACCTTCGATCCTCAAACGCACAGTTCGGGACACCCTACCCGAGATCGGCCGGTTTTGAAACCGACAACCAACACCTCCTGTTATTCTCTGGTGATGACAGCCTCACACCGCAGCCGAACCAGTGAACCCTCATACTCCCCTCCGCATGGGCATCCACTGATGTGTCTTCGCCGGCTCCGGGTCGTTCCCTTCCTAGGACTCGCCATCGTCCACCATGTTGGTTCTCTCGGTGCAGCGTGGTCAACTTTGTCAACAAACGACAGCCATCGGAAGAGGCATGAATGTGGAGTGGCTGACAGTAGGGACCCGCATGGCCCATGGCCACATGCAATTAAGTCCCTCCTTATTATGCGAAAAGAAATAATTTCTCCCCCTGACAGGGTGGAGCCACCAGCTGCATCTTCGCACGCAGGGAAGTGTTTCCTTGATTACGTGGAAAAAAAGTTACCTATCCCTGATAGCTGGGACCCACCAACTCTATTATGATCCATTTCGCAAAAATATAGATTGTACCAAAGATGCTAAATTGTTTTCTTTTTATTCTAACTCGAAAAATAAGAAATTAAAAAACCCAAAAAAACATCTTCACACGCAAGGAAGTGCCACCTTATTATGAGCAAAAAATTGATTCCCCTGCTAGCTGGGACCCACCAGATTTGGAGTCTGACTTGTGGGCCAGCTAAGTTGATGCGTACGGGCTTTGTCAACTTAGTCAAAATGATTCTAGCTGCACTGACCGTTGGATGTTAAATCAACGGTCGTGCTGCGTCTTCAACCTCTAGTCTTCTTACATCAGCCGCCCAAACCAGGCCCGTTGTACCGCCTGATCCAGCCTCCCGTGGCCGGCTGTGCTGCCGCGCAGGCCTCACGGACCGACCATATAATGACTAGCCAGACCTTCCCTCTATTCACCCACAACGCATGTGATTCTCCGGCGACGGCGGCCTTACGCCACATCCGAACCAGTGAAACCTCATACTCCCCTCCGTGTGGGCATCCACCCGCCTCCTCTACTCTAGCTCCTCGTCGTTCCCTTCCTAGGCCTCACCGTCGTCCACCGCCTTGATGCCCTCGGCACCTCATGGTTAACAAGGTCAACGAACAACAACCATCGGAAGTGGACTTTAGGTTGTGAGGCTGACAGCTGGACCCACCAGCTACATCTTCAAAACCAAGGAAGTGCCTCTTTATTACTCGCCAAATAAAAATGATTCCTCCCCCTGACAGCCAGGACCCACCAGCTATATCTTCGCACGCAAGTAATTGCATCGTATCCTCCCTAACAGCTGGGACCCACCCGATCGAAGCATATGTAGCGTTGTCGTGAATGTGTACGTACATACTGGTCGATCGGTCCATCTGCAACGATGAACCATGGCCGAGCAGGCAGCGACATGTGTAGTAGTAGACGACGTTGAGTTGCCGGCGGGGGAAGACTCGGCATGCCCCCAACATAGCAGTTCAGGCAGTCCCTTCTAAACTGTGTCCACATACATGCAACCAGATGCCAAAAACTACAGCCATGTACGTACATACGGGTGGCGTCTCAAACGCCTACTCGAGCATACGTAAGGCCAGGGCTCATGTACATGGAGAGGCAGCGGACGGCAGCAATGGCGTCGTGTTCATTGGGAGCCAACCGGCTTGGACGGAATAGTCGAAACGAGGTCTGGCGTACCACAGAACGGAGGAAACGGGCCTTCTGTTCGACTATGTATGGTCAAAACGGGGTCCTATTTATCGGGAAGGGTTTGGCATACCGCAAAACAGAGGAAATGGACTTGTGTTGGAGCGCCTACGGTCGAAACGGGGTCATGTTCATCCACCGTCCACTGCCTCGCTCCAGCCTCCATGGGCTAATGTTCATCCATCGTCGACCTCCTCCAGCCTCCATAGGCTACTGTTCATCCACGGCTACTGTTCATCCAGCCTCCACCGGCTGCTGTTCATAGAGCCTCCACAGGGTCTTGTTGATCCACCCCCAACCGGCTGGTGCGGTAGCCTCCTCGGGGTCCTGTTCATCCAGTGGCAACGGCCTACTACCACGGGGTCCTGTTTAACCAACCCCCACCGGGAATTGTTCATCCACAGCCAACCAACCGGCTCGACTCACTACGTCTTGACTCATTCTACGTACGGCTCGCATGGTAGGAACAGTCACTGTTCATCGAGAGGCAACCCAACACCAGCTCGCTATGTCTCGCACGGGGTCTCGATCGGCTTCAGTAAGCAGGAGCAGTGATCGATCGCTCGGGTTTAGTTAGCAGCAGCAGCGAAGGAATCGCTTGGGTTCAGTCAGCAGCGAATGAATCACTCGGGTTCAGTTAATAGAGAAGGGATTGATCGCTTGGGTTCAGTAATGTGCGATCGCTCGGGTTCAGTTAGACAATGCCTCGCACATACGTGTGTACACAAGAGAAACATGGAAACCTCCGTGCATCGCTCGGCCCCGACCACCCACCGTAATCAGGAACTCCCTGATATTTTCCTCGCCCTCACTTCTACCATGATTTTTTCCATCATGGACGACCCAAAGAATGTCATGCAGTTGCGTGTCCGGCCCGCCCAGGACGAAAAGCCCATTTTTTGTCATAGAAGTAGGAGCCCACCACATATATGATGATACCGGGTTTTTTCATAATTATCGTCATAGAAGTGTCATAAGCATGACAGGAAAAAAATTTGTTCGGCCCAAAATGTCACGGATGTGTCTTTTTTGTAGTGCATAGATTGATCAAAAAGAATAGTTTTGAGGTGGTTTCGTACCCTACAAACAACTTTTCTTATATTCTCCGCTAGATAGGAACTTTGGTGTGATTCTTCATCGCACGTTGAGGGAAGGTTATATGATCCAATTATATTAGCATTGTTGATTGATTGTACTAGTGAAAGTGTGGACCCTAGACCTCCTTTTCAATCATTGCGATACCATTTGTCCTTCGTTTTATCAATTGCTACCTTGCTGTTTTTTTGTTCCTGTTACAAAAACCAATATCTACTATCATTACTACACTTGTATCACCCTCTCTTCGCCGAACTAGTGCACCTATACAATTTACCACTGTATTTGGTGTGCTAGGGACACAAGAGACTCTTTGTTATTTGGTTGCAGGGTTTTTTGAGAGAGACCATCTTAATCCTACGCCTCCCATGGATTGATAAACCTTAGGTCATCCACTTGAGGGAAAATTGCTACTGTCGTACAAAACTATGCGCTTGGAGGCCCAACACGAGTCTACAAGAATAAAGTTGTGTAGTAGACATCAGATGGCGAAGGGTGGGGGAAGTGGACCTGTCTCTTGGTCGAAAAAGGAAAGAAAGTGAGGGGTGTTGGGGGGACAATGCAAGTGAGAACGAGCAAGTCTAGATTTCTTATGCTCACACAGGAAAATGTCGCCGAAGAGATAAAAAATGAGACAAATGCAGACATGCTACCCGAATGTTTGCCGCTCTCCGCAACCAGATCTTCCTCACCACTCTATGCCCATGTTGTCACTACGCCTTGTTCGCTACCATTAATGTAAAATCACATGAAGCATAAAGCAATGCCACCTAATGTCACTATTAAGTAATGATGTTTTCAGTCTAGTGTCGTCGATAAATTGAATCAATGACACCACCATTTTATGAAGTGTTTCTGTCTTGCTTTATTTCCCATGAATTGTGTTTTTGTAGTTACACTTCAATCTCACACCGCTAACATTGCTTCATCCTAGTGGAACTACACAAATTTGATTGCACATTTACTGACCATGTGCTACTCTCATGACAGTAATACTAAGGCTATTATGCTGCATGTTAATCTAGTGGCAGTGTTGATGTGATGTGATGCTACTTCTTACTTAATGGCACATTTTCATACTGCCAATGTAGTGCCAATTATAACACAATAGATGTTGATGTTAATCATATACCATTGTAAATAACTGTCACTACTTAAATAACCATATTTCATATTTGCGCAAACAGGGATGCATGTCTCCATATTGTTTCTATTTGTGCAATCAGAAGTCCACACCTCATTTTTAGTAGAACTAAACAAAATGAGGTGGATATTCCTAGCTGTCGTCGTCTAACCACCCGTCCTCCAGGTATTCCTACATTGGTAGTAACTAGGTAGAATGACCAACGCAATCTAAAAGAAGCTGATTCGTATGTTTACTTCCTGATTGCAGTGCAGGGATGAGCGAAAACAACTACATCCTAGTCGGGAATGCACTTTTTCGCAGATCAAGGATGGACAAAGGACTAGCTGGCACGGCTGCGCGGAGGTTTTTGGGACAGGTGCGTGGACAAGAGGCATTGTGGTCTACTTATTTCTGCAAATAGTGGTGTTTAAATTTAGTTGAACTGTACAAGAAGTTCACATGGTCGGTCCACTACATGGTTCAGTTCAGTATTCCAACTGAGAACACAATTATAATTGATTATTCTAGAATGAGAGAACCTAACCCTGGACGGTGGTAACAAGAAAAACCAGAGTGAACTCCAGGGAATTAAAGCCTAGCTAGGGAGGCCCTTTGCTTAGAGAGGCCTTGCTTGATTTTTCCTGATTTGTAAACCTTCTCACAACTTTATCTTTTGCTGTGAACGAGTAAATGTTGGTTATGTTCTATGTGTCATTGAGATGTATAAAATTGTTAAACTTATGCTTTTCAAGTATTTTATGAAGCCGAGTTTAATGTGAATGTTCCACATGAATGCTGAACTAGCGTGTGAACATTTGGAATTTACATTGTGGCCTCAGTTAACTGCATGAACCACTGTAACAAGATACCTGGTTGCTTATATGTCAGACAGCAGAGTATTGATTGTTAGTTGGTCGATAGCCGACTTCTCTAGTGTTGAAGCAAGCTGAGCCAATGTGTCGTGTTTTGCACAACTGCTTACAAGTGGGGTAGCACCAACAATGTTTACAAGTACTTAACCAGCCTTACCTACGCCATGTATATGTCGTCGCACAGTTGTCGAACAAGTACTCTATTTCATCAAACACACACTACTCGTATGATAAACCATGACAACTTATGTCTTACCATGCCATATTACATGAAAAAACTAGCGAGGACGCATCTGTTATGGCAACAATTACGATGGTTCTAACATGGTACACGGTCACACAAAAGTAGGAGTAGTTCCCATAGACAGATTCAAACAAAGTACAACCCGCAGAGGGCTCAATAATACACAAGGTTCGGGTAATTAAACACAATCCAAACTACTTTGAAACACTAGTTGGGCCAATGATTTCATGCCATCGATTTAATTTGTGATGGACACAAGACGGACCTTGCCATGAACATCGTTGAGGACGTCTGGCAGCAACTCAATCCTGTCAACCTTCTTGAAGATAACCTTGTGGCCTTGCCACTCATAAACTTGTTTGTCAAGGCATGTCACATCATCTTCCTGTGTAAGCTTGACAAGAACAGTATGCCTCACAAATGCAGGAGTAGCTTTGAACTTCTTGATGGAAATATGCCCTAGAGGCAATAATAAAATGGTTATTAATATATTTCCTTAATCATGATAAAGGTTTATTATTAATGCTAGAATTGTATTGACATGTTGTGTACCGGACCTGATGTGAACCTTGCCATAAGTTTGGTAGGGAGGTACCAAAGTGATCCCGGTATGGAACACTGGATAGCGGTCACGGATATCCTAAAGTACCTAAAAAGGACTAATGATATGTTTCTCGTTTATGGAGGTGATGAAGAGCTCATCGTAAAGGGTTACGTTGATGCTAGCTTCGACACAGATCTGGATGACTCCAAGTCACAAACTGGATACATGTACATTTTGAATGGTGGGGCGGTCAGCTGGTGCAGTTGCAAGCAAAGCGTCGTGGCGCGATCTACATGTGAAGCGGAGTACATAGCTGACTCGGAGGCAGCACAGGAAGCAGTCTGGATGAAGGAGTTCATAACTGACCTAGGAGTTATTCTCAATGCGTTGGGCCCGATGACTCTTTTCTGTGACAACACTAGAGCTATTGCCCTTGCAAAGGAGCCCAGGATTCACAAGAAGACCAGGCACATCAAGCATCGCTTCAACTCCATTTGTGAATATATTCAAGATGGAGACATAGATATTTGTAAACTGCATACGGATCTAAATGTTGAAGATCTGTTAACTAAACCGCTTCCATGAGCAAAACATGATCAACACCAGAACCCTATGGGTGTTCGATTAATCACAATGTAACTAGATTATTGACTCTAGTGCAAGTGGGAGACTATTGGAAATATGCCCTAAAGGCAATAATAAAATAGTTATTATATATTTCCATTTTCATGATAATTTTCTATTGTTCATGCTATAATTGTATTAACCGGAAACCATAATACATGTGTGAATACATCGATCCCAACATGTCCCTAGTGAGCCTCTAGTTGACTAGCTCGTTGATCGATAGATGGTTTTGGTTTCCTGACCATGGACATTGGATGTCGTTGATAATGGGATGACATCATTAGGAGAATGATGTGATGGAAAAGACCCAATCCTAAGCATATCACAAGATCGTGTAGTTCGTTTGCTAGAGCTTTTCTAATGTCAAGTATCGTTTCCTTACACCATGAGATTTTGCAACTCCCGGATACCGTAGGAATTCTTTGGGTGTATCAAATGTCACAACATAACTGGGTGGCTATAAAGGTGCACTACATGTATCTCTGAAAGTGTCTGCTGGGTTGGCACGAATCGAGACTGGGATTTGTCACTCCGTATGATGGAGAGGTATCTCTTGGCCCACTCGGTAATGCAACATCATAATGAGCTCAATGTGACTAATGAGTTAGCCACGGGATCATGTGTTATGGAACGAGTAAAGAGACTTGCCGCTAATGAGATTGAATGAGGTATGGGGATACCGACGATCGAATCTTGGGAAAGAACAAGCCGATGGAGAAAGGGAATTGTATACGTGATTGATTGAATCCCCGACATCGTGGTTCATCTGATAAGATCATTGTGGAACATGTGGCAGCCAACATGGGTATCCAGATCCCGATGTTGGTTATTGGCCGGAGAGATGTCTCGGTCATGTCTGCATGGTTCCCGAACCCGTAGGGTCTACACACTTAAGGTTCGGTAACGCTCGAGTTGTTATGGGTAATTGTATGTGGTTACCGAAGGTTGTTCGGAGTCTCGGATGAGATCCCGGACATCATGACGAGTTCCAGAATGGTCCGGAGGTGAAGATTTATATATGGGAAGTCTAGTTTGAGTCGCCAGAATGGTTTCGGGGGTTATCGGTATTGTACCGGGACCACCGAAAGGTGTCCGGGGGTCCACCGGGTGGGGCCACCTGCCCCGGAGGATTTAATGGGCTGAATATGGGAGGGAACCAGCCCCCTAGTGGGCTGGTGCCGCCCCCCAAGGGACCAAGGCGCCAAGGGTTGGAAACCCTAGGGGAGGGGGCGCCTCCCACCTGCTTGGGGGGCAAGTTTCCCCCTCCTGGCCGCCCCCCTCTAGATGCATATAAGGGGGCCGGCCCCCTCTTCCCTTGCCCCTATAAATAGTGGGGGGTGGGAGGGCAGCTGCAACCCTTCCCCTAGCGTAGCCCTTCCCCCTCCAACACGTCCTCCTCCTCCGTAGTTCTTAGCGAAGCTTTGCCGGAGAACCACGAGCTCCACCACCACGCCATCGTGCTGCCGAAGTTCTCTCTCAACTTCTCCTCTCCCCTTGCTGGATCAAGAAGGAGGAGACGTGCCCGGGTTGTACGTGTGTTTAACGCAGAGGTGCCGTCCGTTCGGCGCTTGGATCAGATCTTCCGCGATTTGAATCGCCGCGAGTATGAATCCATCTACCGCGTTCTTGTAACGCTTCTGCTTAGCGATATTCAAGGGTATGAAGATGCACTCCCTCTCTATCATTGCTAGCATCTCCTAGATTGATCTTGGTGACACGTAGGAAAATTTGATTTATTACTACATTCCCCAATAGTGGCATCATCAGCTAGGTCTATGCGTAGATTCTATGCACAAGTAGAACACAAAGTAGTTGTGGGCAATGATTTGGTGAATTTTCTTACCGTTACTAGTCTTATCTTGATTTGGCGGCATTGTGGGATGAAGCGACTCGGACCAACCTTACACGTACGCTTACGTGAGACAGGTTCCACCGATTGACATGCACTTGATGCATAAGGTGACATGCACTTGATGCATAACGTGGCTAACGGGTGTCAGTCTCTCCCTCTCAAATAGACATCCCTCTAGTCATCTAAGTGATACATGATCCGAATCGACTAGGCCATGTCCGATTATCACATGAGATGGACTAGTCATCAACGGTGAACATCTCCATGTTGATCGCATCTACTATACGACTCATGTTCGACCTTTCGGTCTCTCGTGTTCCGAGGCCATGTCTGTACATGCTAGGCTTGTCAAGTCAACCTAAGTGTTTCGCATGTGTAAATCTGGCTTACACCCATTGTATGCGAACATTAGAATCTATCACACCCGATCATCACATGGTGCTTCGACACAACGAACCTTCGCAACGATGCATAGTTAGGGGTAACACATCTCTTGAAATTTTAGTGAGGGATCATCTTATTTATGCTAGGAAAATAAGATGTAAACATGACAAACATCACATGCAAATCATATAGTGACATGATATGGCCAATATCATCTTGCGCTTTTGATTTCCATCTTCGAGGCGTGGCATGGTCACCTTCGTCACCGACATGACACCATGATCTCCATCATCATGATTGTTGGATCACTGGTTCTGGCAAACCCTTGAGGTTCGAACACTGGGGTGCGCGCGAAGGTTTTCTCCCTATCGATCCATGCCCTAGCTCTCTAAGATCTCGCGAACGAACTCGACAAACTCACAAGACAAAGACACAGGGTTTATACTGGTTCGGGCCACCGTTGTGGTGTAATACCCTACTCTAGTGTGGTGGTGGTGGATTGCCTCTTGGGTTGATGATGAACAGTACAAGCGAAAGAACAGCCCCCTGAGGGTGCGGTGTTCTTGTGCTTGGTGAACTTGTGTGGGTGAGATGATCTTGGATCCGTCTCCAATCAGTTGGTTATGAGGTCCATCCCCTCTATTGTGGTGGCTACTTCTACTTATATAGGCGCTGGTCCTCTCCCAAAATATTGAGCGGGAAGGGAGCCAACAACGGTCAGTTTTAAAGGGGACAGCTAGTACAACTTATCCTGACAAAAGCGGTCTTCGCCTGCCAAAGGCTCTGGTGGTGACGCCATCCTGGGCTTCATGGTGACCTTCGTCTTGCCGTCCTTCTGGTCTTGGTCCCGTTGCACCAATATGGAAACCTTTTCTTGATGCCTCGGTACTCCGCTCCGGTGCTTGCCCCCTTGGCACCAAAGAGGAATCAAGGACACTGCGCCCGCCTGGTGCCCTCCTGGTCTCGATCGTCATGGCTCACGTCACGAGGACCTCATGAGGTTTTCCTTGCCTTGATCTCTCCGCCCCTTCTGAGCCTTCCTGGCGAGGCCGCTCCTAAGGAGGTCTTGCGTCATCCGCCTCACGAGGCTTGGCCCCTCGTGAGGGTCTTCAGTGCCTTGTCGATGAAGATGGGCCGTACAGACCTGCCAGCCCAGCCACGCCGTGGGCCGCAGGTAGGCAAGTCTAGGGACCCCAGTTCCCAGAACACCAACAGTAGCCCCTAGGCCCAAGGCGTGCTCGGGCTTGGCTTCGAGGTGAAGCCAAAGGTCAAGCGCGGAGCGCCGCGGGCCCCAAAAGCCTACGGCCTCGGTTGACGCATGGCGGTTGATTGGACGTAGGCGTCTCCGCTTCCCCATGCTGCCTCGGCAACTGCCCGTCTTGATAGATCCCTGCGACATGCAAGGAAAACCATCATTACCTGTGATCGTGGGGGGCACTGGTTGGCCTTCTCCTGCTATAAATGAGGAAGGGGGCGGAGCCCCCGTCCTCCACTTCTTCCCATTCCGCCTGCTTCTTCCTCCTCTACTCCACTACTAGTAGCAACTTCAATGGCGCCGATCCGTAGGTTTTCGACTGAGGAGAAGGGAAAGGTTCCCCTCGACGTGCCAGCGCTACTCCCACCAAAGAAGAGGTCGGTCCACCGCCGCGACACCGCAGAGGTGCTGGTGGTGACGAGGCCTTGGTGCGAGCGGCCTCCTCCTGGGTATCCGCTGCCCTTGTACGCCCAAGCCGGGGGCTCGGGAGGAAGGAGCAACGAGCGTCGGCGCGCGCACCGCGGCCAAGGTCGACACGCCATGACAACGAGTGCCGTCGCTCCTGGAGTCCATGCCGCGGACTCCTCACATGACCTCGTGATGTGGGCGTCGATGCCCCCAAGCTTCTGGATCTGCTTCCCATGCTTTTCTCCGACGTGATGCCACCGAGGGGACCTCTCGAGCTCTAGTTGCAGCATGCCGACTGCGACGCTCCGGCAACCGGAGCAGAGGTTGCAGCAGTCTCCATTGGCAAGATCTTCATGACCCGCGGCTGGGGCGAGGTCACGCGGGTTTGCCATGCGGAGTGCGCCCTCGTGATCCACTTCGAGTACGACGGCGCCTCCATGTTGTTCTTCAAGGTCTTCGACGCGGACGGTCGCCGCTTGGAGTGTTGCCCCGAAGGGGAGAGCTAGGATGAGGCGCGCCCCGCTCGCAGCTGCTCCAGCAGCAGCGATTCTTGGGAGTCCCGCGGTTCTCCCGAGCTCTACGAGACTCCGGAGACGAGCGAAGACAGCTACGTGCCCCCGAGCTCTCGCCGCGCCCGGAGAAGGGCCGCAACGTCCGGCCGCCACCGTCACTGATCTGGATGGGGTTGGCGCCGGCTTCCCGTGGCCCACTGTTGACGTTGGCCTCAGCCGCGGGGGTGTGTAGATAGGATTCTCCTAGGCTCTTGTCTTTTGTTCCTTGCGAGGAATCAAGAAGTACCTCATGGGGGCGTGTAAAGGGTCTGCAATGTCTTTTGTTGATATTATCCTAATTATGGAAGCCTTGTGAGCGCAAGTCCTGTTTACGCTCGGTCTTCCCTTTCCAATCTCGCGACAGCTTGTTGCTCTACGCTGACAGGTTCCGGTCCCCAGGCAAGCTTCAGCTGTCGCTGGTATGCCAGGTCGCGTGCTGTGCAGGAGGTGAGCGGACCGAGGTCCAGTAAGAGCTCCTGAGGTGCGATGCTCACGGGGTCCCCTTTAGCGCTCAAGCAGCCATGGTAAGATAAGAAAGGGAGACGACGTTGCCGCAACAGGGCCACGGTGAGCGTGTCCCCTAGGTCCCAACGATTAGTTGATCTGAGCTCGTGACTTATCTTCGCGGTGCGGGGTTGATTCTTCATGATGCGCCAGATCTGTGCGCGAACATCCGCAGCATTGCTAGGTCAGGCCCATACGAGTCCTCCCCCTTTCAATGCTCTCTTTTGTGTTGTACGTCCTCAGGTCCCGGCCCTCGAGCGAGCTCAGCCGCCGCTGGTATGCCAGGTCGCGTGTCGTGGTCAAGGCCAGGGGGTGAGGGCTGGAGAGCCAGTAAGAGCTCCCGAGTCGCGATGCTCAGGATCCCCCCTTTTAACGTGCAAGCGGACTACTTGGAAGAGGTGGGAGCTAGCGATGCTGCCTGGTGCTATCCTCATGAGATTCCTGCGAGCCAGCACAAGGAAGAACACGATCTGCCGTTATGGTTGCCAGCCTACCGATGGTTGCTCCGCGAGGGGGTGAACGCACTGAGGGCCTGGTGAGGTGATGTGCGCGGGGCGTGCCGCGAGCCAGAGCTCGACCACTCAAGTTTATCGGCATGGTAGGGACGGACCCGTGAACCAGCGCCGTGCCGGCGTGAGGAGGCCCCGTGGGAGCCGACGATTGAGCAGGTAGTAATCATAGGTAGATCAAACATGAGAGTAGCAGGCTTAAATAAGTGTGGAGGATATACATGCCACTGGGTCAGGCCTGAGCGGCTTGGGGATGATGCAGCCCGAGGGGCGCTCCCAACAAGGTTAGCTAAAGACATAAAAAGGCACTACAAAAAAAGACACATCCGTGACATTTTGGGCCGAACGAATTTTTTTCTGTCATACATATGACACTTCTATGACGATAATTGTGACAAAACCCGGTATCATCATAGATGTGGGCTCCTACTTCTGTGACAAAAAATCATGACAGAATGGGCTTTTTGTCCTGGGCGGGCCGGAGACGCAGCTGCATGACATTCTTTGGGCCGTCCATGACGGAAAAAATCATGGTAGAAGCGAGGGGGGGGGGATTTCGGGAGTTCCCGGTTACGGTGGGAGGTCGGAGGCCGAGCGATGCGTGTTTCTCTCATACACGTACGCGCGTGTGTGCGAGGCGTTGGCTCTAACTGAACCCGAGCGATTGCACTGCGGGCTACGCGTTACTGAACCCGAGCAATCGATGGATGGCTGTTAACTGAACCTGATTGAGCGATTCCTTCGCTACTGCTGCTAACTGAAGCCGATCGGTGCTGCCTCTGCATGAACAGTGAGCGTTGCGAGGGGCGGGGGTTTGGATGAACAGTTCCCGGTGGGGGTGGATGAATAGGACCCTGTGGTGTTGCGTCTGGATGAACAGGACCCCAATCGATCGAGCCGGTTGGGGTTGGATGAACAGGACCCCGTGGAGGGCTGGATGAACAGGACCACCCCGTGGAGGGTAGGATGAACAGTAGACGGTGGAGGGCAGGATGAATAGTAGCCCGTGGAGGGGTGGTTGAACAGGAGCCCATGGAGAGGGCTGGTTGAACAGTAGCCGATGGAGTAGCGCGCGGTGGAGGCTAGATGAACAGGAGCCTGTGGATGAATAGTCGCAGGTGGAGGCTGGAGGAGGTCGATGGTGGATGAACAGTAGCTCGTGGAGGTTGGAGGGGGTCGATGGTGGAGATGAACAGTATCGTGTGGAGTCCCGTTTTGCGGTACGCCACACCCCTCCCGATGAACAGGACCCCCGTTTCGACCGTAGCGCTCCAACACAAGTCCGTTTTGTCCATTTTGCCGTACACCACAGGACCCCCATTTCGACCGTAGGAGGTCCATTTCCTCCGTTTTGCGGTACGCCAGACCCCTCCCGATGAACAGGATCCCGTTTCGAACGTGGCCGGTCGAACACAAGGCCGTTTCCTCCATTTTGCGGTACGCTAGGCCTTGTTTCCATTGCCTATTCCGTCCAAACCCTCCTGATGAACACGACGCATTTCGTTGCCTCCCCATGAACATGACGCATTCCGTTGCCGACCCATGAACACGACACATTCTGTTGCCTCCCCATGAACACGACGACGCTGTTTCTCCGTTCCGACCCAGCCATGTACACGAGCCCTGGTCGTACGTATGTGCGAGTAGGCGTTCGAGACCCCGCCTGTATGTACACATCGTGGCCGTATTTTCTTTCTTGCACCCTGGCTGCTATACGTACACGTACATGCTACGTGTGCGCCTCTACTACGACACGTGCGCGTCTCTACATCGACCAGTATATATGTGCGTACACGTTCACGACCAGAATGACAACGCTACATACGCTTCGACCAGGTGGGTCCCGACTGTCAGGCACTTCCTTGCGTGAGAAGATGTTGCTGGTGGGTCCTAGTAGTCAGGGGGGCGAAATACGGTGGCCCGTCTGGTGGGTCCCTGTTGTCAGGTGGAGTAATAATTATTTTGCACGTAATAAGGAGGCACTTCCTTGCTGCGGCCATGGACCCAGCTGTCAGCCTCTCCATGTACAATCCACGTCCAATGGAAGCTGTTCATTGACCACGTTGACCACGCCGCGCCGAGAGCACCAGGGCGGTGGACGACGGCGAGGCCTAGGAAGGGGACGACGTGGAGCCGGGGAAGACGTGGCGGTGGCTGCCCATGCGTAGAGGAGTACGAGGGTTCACTGGTTCGCTGCGGTGTGAGGCTGCCGTCACCGCAGAATAACAAGGGGTGTGGGTGAGTAGAGGGATGGCCTGGCCAACGGTGGGAGTAGTAGGGTGCGGTGAGGCCTCCACCACATCGCAGCTGGCCATGGGAGGCAGGAGCACGAGGCACGACCGGCGCTGGTTTGGGCGACTGGAGCAAGAAGACCAGAGGTTGAAGAAGCACTACACCCATTGGATGGACATCGTACGGTCACTGGAGCTAGAATCATGCATATTGACTAAGTTGACAAAGCCCTCCGTCCCCGTCAACTTAGTAGGCCCACAAGTCAGCCTCCCACCAAGGTGGGCCCCAGCTAGCAGGGGGTATTCATTTTTTGAGCATAATAAGGAGGCACTTCCTTGCGTGCGAAGATATAGCTGGTGGGTCCGAGCTGTCAGCGGCGGTAACATTTTTTTCACGAAATACAGAGGCCCTTTCGGTGGGTCCCTATTGTCAGGTGGAGGAATCATTATTTTGCGCGTAATAAGGAGGCATTTCCTTGCCTGTGGTCATGGACCCAACTGTCGGCCTCTCCACGTACAGTCCACTTCTGATGCATGTCGGTTGTTGACCACGTTGACCATGCCGCGCAGAGAGCACCAGGGGGTGGAGGCCGGCGAGGGCTAGGAAGGGTACGACACGGAGGCAGGGAAGACTCGACAGTTGTTTCCCACGCGGAGGGGAGTACGAATGTACGAGGGTTTACTGGTTCGTCTGCCGTCGTCGGAGAATAACAGCAGGTGTGGGTGAGTAGAGGGATGGCTAGGTCAGCGATGGGAGTACGGTGGGGCGGTGAGGCCTGCGCGGCAGCACAGCCGGCCGCGGGGAGGAGGGAGCATGCAGTCCCACCGGCGCTTGTTTGAGCGGCTGGAGCAGGAAGAGCAGAGATTGAAGAAGCACGACGGCCGTTTGATGGACATCCAACAGTCATTGCTTGTGCGTCAACCTTTTTTTTAGGGAAGCCTCAAATCTGTGGAAAACAACATACAGCCCATCTGCCATTATTTCTAATAATTTACAGCGCATTTTCTCATTCTTAAGGTTATTTTTCGAGCCCATATTCTTTTTGTTAGCATTACAGCCCATATTGTGGCCACGGTTAAAAAATTAACAAAATTTTGCATATTTCGGTGCGGTCCGAACTAGCTACTGGTACACGAGAGAGAGAAATTAAACACATAGCTACTAGTACAAACCCTCAGCCCGAGGGTGGACTACTCCCTCCTCATCGTGGTGGCTGCCGGGATGATGAAGATGGCCACCGGTGATGATTTCCCCCCTCCGGCAGGGTGACAAAACGAGGACTAGATTGGTTTCTCGTGGCTACAGAGCCTTGCGGCGGCGGAACTTCTGATCTAGAGTTGGCCCGAGGGGTTTTGGGATATTTGACGATTTATAGGGTGAAGAAGGAGTGCAGGAGGCCATTGAGGTGGACACAAACCACCTGGACGCGTCTGGGCCCCCAGGCATGCCCTGGTGGGTTGTGCCCCCTCGGGGCACCCTCAGGTGCTTCTCTGGCCCATCTTGGGTATTCTGGTCCATAAAAAATCTCTAAAAAGTTTTGCGGTGTTTGAACTCCGTTTGATATTGATTTCTTGTGATGTAAAAAACAAGCAAAAAACAACAACTGACACTGGGTCAATAGGTTAGTCCCAAAAAAGATATAAAGTTGCTAAAAATGATTGTAAAACATCCAAGAATGATAATATAATGGCATGAATACTTCATAAATTATAGATACATTGGAGACGTATCAGCATCCCCAAGCTTAATTCCTACTCATCCTCGAGTAGGTAAATGATAAAAGAAATAATTTATGAAGTGTGAATGCTAGCAAAGTGCATAAGTTTGATCAATGAAGATTTCAATCACTTTTCCTAGCATCATAACAACAACTCTTTCTTATAAAACTTCTCATGTTAAAGTAGCAACCAATTCACATGTTAAGGTTCAAATAATGAATCCTCTTGAAACTCAATAACCTATGTTCTCAGTCACCAAGCAATTGTAATTCAACTTATTCAACAGAGTTTAAGTAAGAGCTACACATACTCAACCATCATATATTCTTCTATGATTGCTCACACTCACCGCATACACATGAGCAAAACGTTTCAACCAGACACATAGAAAGATAGGGGCTTATAATTTTGCCTCCCAACATATTCACCTCAAGGGTGATGTCAACAATAATAACTCATGCTACCCATATCCAACTGGATATATGTGCCTAGATCTTTCCTCACCACATGATGCTTGCCAAAAGAGAAAAATAAAAAGGAATAGAGAGAAAAACTTTGACTCTTGCATGAAAGTAAATACATAAATGTAAAAGATAGGACGTGCACTTTTTTGTTTGTATGCTCAACCCCTTAGTGCAAACGAACGTCACATTATATTGCCCCTTATGATAGCAACCTTTATTATGTAGACTGTCGCTTTTATTCTTGGCCATCACAAGCTCGTACAACGCTCAATTTTCTCTTACACTAAGCGATCTAACACTTTTAGAAGCAATTTGTATTGCCTTATTGCACCGATGACAACTTATTTGAAGGATCTTATTCAATCCTTAGGTAAGTATGGTGCAATCTTGAAAATAAGATTTGGTTTTAAGGGTTTTTGGATGCACAAGTAGTATCTCTACTTGGTGCGGAATTTTTGGCTAGAAAAGATGGGGGGCAAGCACCACATGTTGAAGGATCTATGACAATATAACTTCTATGTGAATATGAACAAACATAAATCTTAACGTTGTCTTCCTTGTCCAACATCAACAATTTTGGCATATAATATTTTGATGGGGGCTCACAATCACAAAAGATTTCCAAGATAGTGTATTTGCATGTGAAAGTTCTCTTCCTTCTACTAAACATTCGTGAATTGCTTGTATGACCAATATTGTGATTGTCAAGCCTCAAAATATTTCAGTTTCTAAACCTAATGTGAAGCCACCACTAGGCATGATATGATTTCAACTTCATAACATTCAATTTATTCAACAATTTACTCATAGGATATAAGTGAAGCACAAGAGTAAATGACAAGCTACTCCAAAAAGATATAAATGAAGATCATGAGCATAATATTTCTTTCTCTCAAATTAATTTAAGTGAAGCAAGAGAGAATTTCTTCAAAAATACTAAAGCACACCATGCTCAAAAAGATATAAGTGAAGCACTAGAGCAATTCCATAGAAAAGAGCTTCGTTGACGGGATGTGAATGCCGCTTACCTAGCCTCACTGGCAACTATTTGAGGACTGTTTTATTTAAAAACTTTCAGATCTAAGTATTTTTATTAAAATATCAAGCAAAATGAAAATAAAATGACATTCCAAGAATAGCACACATCATGTGAAGAAGCAAAAACTTAGGCTCAACCGATACTAACCGATAATTGTTGAAGAAAAGAGGTGGGATGCCTACCGGGGCATCCCCAAGCTTAGATGCTTGAGACTTCTTGAAATATTATCTTGGGATGCCTTGGGAATGCCCAAGCTTGAGCTTTTTTGTCTCCTTAATTCTTCTCATATCACGGTTTTCCTAAATCTCAAAAGCTTCATCCACACAAAACTCAACAAGGACTCATGAGATAAGTTAGTATAAACTAATGCAAAAACCTTATCATTCTCTACTGTAGAAAATCACTAAAATTATTATTAAAAATTTAACACTAAATGCCTCTGCATATTTAGTACTTCGATCCTCAAATAGAATCATTAAATAAGCAAACATATGCAAACAGTGCAAACATAACAGCAATCTGCCAAAACAGTACAGTATGTAAAGAATTCAAGAGTATCAATACTTCCCTAACTCCAAAAGTTGTGAGATTTTACCACACTGTCGAAAATTTATGAAAGCTCATTTTGCTAAAAGTTTCAACATTTTTTCACATTCTGTCTTTTCTAGGGAATTTTTGTAACGGCGGTAAACTTTCTGTTTTCAAATAGCAACATGTATACTTGCAAAATAAGCGTGGCAAAGGCTAACATTGCCACTTTTATTGAAATAAAAGATGCAAAACATTATTCTAAATAACATCAAGCAAATCCTAACAAAATAAAATGACGCTCCAAGTAAAACTCATATCATGTGACGAATGAAGATATAGCTCCAAGTGAGGTTACCGATAATGTTGAAGACGAAAGAGGGGATGCCTTCCGGGGCATCCCCAAGCTTAGTTGCTTGGATCTTCCTTGAATATTACCTTGGGGTGCCTTGGGCATCCCCAAGCTTAGGGTATTGTCACTCCTTATTCTCCTCATATCGACATCTCATCCAAAACTTGAAAACTTCGATCACACAAAACTTAAGGGAACTTTGTGACATACATTAGTATGATAAAGAGCAAACCATTTCACTTTTGGTACTTTCAAACACAAGATTCATAATTGTTTCCACACAATGCCTACTATAGCATATCATTTCCACAATTTATATTGATAAATATAAGCCATAGAAACTAGAAAACAAGCAAACTATGCATTGAAAACAGAATATGTCAAAAACAGAACAGTATGTAATGATCTGAATAACTACCATACTTCTACTACTCAAAAAATTCTGAAAAATAGGAAAACCTGGGTAATTTATATATTTTTTGATAGAAATACTGTAAGGGAACCTGCTACACTATAATTTGTGTAACAAACCCAAATTGCAAGTACCATGCCTTGAACATGGGTGGGTGGGAAGGCATCAGCCCCTTCTCACCACTAGGCTATGCCTTAGTCTACGGGTAATTTGTCTATTAATCTTCTGCAAGAAGAATCAGCATTTTATCATGCTTCTGTTAAAAATTAGAATTTTTTTCCAAAGAGCAAAAGTTTCTATTTTTCAACAAGATCAAATCAACTATCACCATAGACCATCCCAAAGGTCATACTTGGCACTTTATTGAAACAGAAGCTAGAAAACATGATTACTACAGTAGCTTAATCATGTGAACACACAAAAACATTAGGGGTAAATGTTGGGTTGTCTCCCAACAAGCGCTTTTCTTTAATGCCTTTTAGCTAGGCATGATGATTTCAATGATGCTCGCATAAAAGATAAGAACTAAAACATAAAAAGAGCATCCTGAAGAACATGGCAAGCACATTTAAGTCTAACCCACTTCCTATGCTTAGGTATTTTGTGATCAAACAATTTATGGGAACAAGAATCAACTAGCATAGAAAGGCAAGATAAGCATAAATTCAAGATTTTCACCACATAGAGGGGAAACTCGATATTTTTGCAATATGTAAAAGCATATGTTCCTCCCTCATAATAATTTTCAGTAGCATCATGAAGAAATTCAACAATATAACCATCACATAAAGCATTCCTTTCATGACACAAAAGCATAGAAAACTTATTACTCTCCGCATAAGCAAATTTCTTCTCATCAATAGTAGTGGGAGCAAACTCAACAAAATAACTATCATGAGAGTGAAAAATAAAATCATGATGACAAGTTTCATGGTTATCATTATTATTTATAGCATACATGTCATCACCATAATCATCATAGATAGCAATGTTGTTATTATAGTCAATTGAAGCCTCATCCAAAATTGTGGATTCATCACTAAATAAAGTCATGACCTCTCCAAATCCACTTTCATCATTATAATCATCATAAATAGGAGGCATGCAATCATTATAATAAATTTGCACATCAAATCTTGGGGGACTAAAAATACCATATTCATCAAACATAGCATCCCCAAGCTTGTAGCTTTGCATATCATTAGCATCATGGATATTCAAAGAATTCATACCAGCAACATTGCAATCATGCTCATCATTTATGCCAAACATTTTATTGAATTCTTCTTCTATCAATTGAGCACAATTTTTCTTTCCATCATTTTCACGAAAGACATTATAAAGATGAATAATATGAGTCCACCTCAATTCCATTTTTTTGTAGTTTTATTTTTATAAACCAAACTAGTGATAAAACAACAAACTAAAAGATTCGATTACAAGATCTAAAGATATCCTTCATGCACTCACCTCCCCGACAATGGCGCCAGAAAAGAGCTTGATGTCTACTATGCAACTTTATTCTTGTAGACTCGTGTTGGGCCTCCAAGCGCAGAGTTTTGTAGGATAGTATCAATTTTCCTCAAGTGGATGACCTAAGGTGTATCAATCTATGGGAGGTATAGGATGAAGATGGTCTCTCTCAAACAACCCTACAACCAAATACAAGAAATCTCTTGTGTCCCCAACACACCCAATACAATGGCAAATTGTATAGGTGCACTAGTTCGGCGAAGAGATGGTGATAAAAGTGTAATATTGATGGTAGAAATATATTTTTATAATCTGAATAAATAAAAACAGCAAGGTAGAAAATAGTAAACAGGCACAAAAACGGTATTGCAATGCTTGAAAATGAATCCTAGGGTCCATACTTTCGCTAGTGCAATCTCTGAACAGTGCTAATATAATTGGATCATATCACTGTCCCTCAGCGTGCAACGAAGAATCACTCCAAAGTTCCTATCTAGCGAAGAACATAAGACAAAATTGTTTGTAGGGTACGAAACCACCTCAAAGCTATTCTTTCCGATCAATCTATCCTAGAGTTCATACTAAAATAACACGAAGCTATTCTTTCCGATCGATCTAACCAAGAGTTCGTACAAAAATAACACCAAAGAAAATTCAGATTCATAATATTCAATCCAACACAAAGAACTTCAAAGAGTGCCCCAAGATTTCTACCGGCGAAACAAAAGACGAGAACGTGCATCAACCCCTATGCATAGGTTACCCCAAGGTCACCTCGGGAATCCATGAGTTGAGTGCCAAAACATATATCAAGTGAATCAATATGATACCCCATTGTCACCACGAGTATTCATATGCAAGACATATATCAAGTGTGCTCAAATCCATAAAAGTATTCAATCAGATAACAACGAATCTCAAAGGGGAAAACTCAATTCATCACAACAAGATAGAGAGGGGAAAACACCATATGATCCTACTATATTAACAAGCTCACGATACATCAAGATCGTGACATCTCAAGAACACGAGAGAGAGAGAGAGAGAGAGAGAGAGAGAGATTAAACACATAGCTATTGGTACAAACCCTCATCCCCGAGGGTGGACTGCTCCCTCCTCATCGTGGTGGCCGTCGGGATGATGAAGATGGCCATCGGAGATGATTCCCCCCTCCGACAGGGTGCCGGAAAGGGTCTAGATTGGTTTTCGGTGGCTACAGAGCCTTGCGGCGGCAGAACTTCTGATCTAGGTTAACCCCGAGGGTTTTCGGAATATTTGGGAATTTATAGGGTAAAGAGGGGTTGCGGGAGACCACCGAGGTGGGCACAACCCACCTGGGTGCGCCTGGGCCCCCTGGCGCGCCCTGGTGGGTTGTGCCCCCTCAGGGCACCCCCAGGTGCTTCTCTGGCCCATCCTGGGTTCTGTTCCATAAAAAATATCCAAAAAGTTTCGCGGTGTTTGGACTCCGTTTGATATTGATTTCCTGTGATGTAAAAACAAGCAAAAAACAGCAACTGGCACTGGGCACTGGGTCAATAGGTTAGTCCCAAAAATGATATAAAGTTGCTAAAATTATTGTAAAACATCCAAGAATGATAATATAACAGCATGAATACTTCATAAATTATAGATACGTTGGAGACGTATCACGCATCGACCAGATCATCGACTCCACTGCCAAGTGCGACTTGCTGTGCTTCCTGGACGGTTCTCAGGCTACCACCAAATCAAGATGGCGGTGCAGGACGTCGAGAAGATAGCTTTCCTGACCCTGTGCGGGGTGTATTGCTACACCTGCATGTCGTTCGGGTTGCGCAATGCCGGCGCAACGTTCCAGCGATTGATGCACATCGCCCTGGGACGGCAGCTCGGGAGAAATGTTGAGGCCTACGTCGACGACACAGTGGTCAAGTCAAGGGAAGTAAGGACTCTTGTCAAAGATTTGGAAGAGACGTTCTCCAACTTGCTCAAGTTAAACATGTGTCTCAATACGAAGAAGTGAATGTTTGGCGTCTCGTTCGGCAAGCTCCTGGGTTTCCTGGTGTCACACAAAGGGATCGAGGCTAACCCGGAGAAGATCAAGGCGATAGATAGGATGTGCCCACCGCAGACCCTCAAGGATATGCAGAAGCTCGCAAGATGCGTAACTTCGTTGGGGCGCTTCATCTCCAAGCTTGGCGAGTGCGCCCTCTCTTTCTTCAGGCTAATGAAAAAGAAGGGCCCGTTCAAATGGACTCCGGAGGCGGAGGCGGCCTTCCAAGACCTCAAGAGGTACCTCACCAGCCCACCGGTGATGGTGGCGCCTCTCCTTCTTGAGCCCCTGGTGCTTTACCTGGCCGCCACACCGCACTCGGCCAACGCAGCACTCGTAGCAGTTCGGGAAGAGCGCGCAAATGAGTGTGTGCGGCTTTGCACCCCGCACACAGCCGCGCCATCGCCGCCTCAGGACGGCGCTCCTAAAGCCCCGGCTACCCCGTTAGATGCCAAGGCTCCCGGGGCCCACTCATCGCAGGCTGGGCTGGACATCATCGACACCCCTTCCCTCGTTGAGCACCCAGTGTACTTCATCAGCATGGTGTTGCACGACGCACATGCGCGCTACCCCATGCTACAAAAGCTCCTGCTCGCGCTCCTCGTCGCCTCCAGGAAGCTGCGCCACTACTTCCAAGGCTACCCCATTAAATTCGTCTCCGCGTATCCCCTGGAGAAGGTGCTCCGGAGCCCCAATGCCGCGAGGAGGGTTGTTGAGTGGAACATCGAGCTGCAGGCATTCCAGCTGGAGTATAGCACCACCAGGGTCATCAAGGGCGTGGTCCTCGGTGACTTTGTGGCAGAATGGACTGACGCCCCCGACCGAGGGGCGGGTGAAGACCGTTCCCTCACGCCCAGAGATGAGGCACCTGATGGCTGGGTTATGTACTTTGACGGCGCATTCGCGCGCCAAGGCGCGGGGGCTGGAGCCGTACTCATCTCACCTACCCAGGACAAGCTCTACTATGCCGTGCAACTCTGCTTCCAGCATGGCGAGAAGGTCTCCAACAACATCATGGAATACAAGGGCCTGATCACCAGCCTCAAGGCCGCGGCAGCCCTATGGGTCAGGCATCTCACCATCAAGGGTGATTCTCAGCTTCTCGTCAACTTCTCCAACAAGGAATAAAAGCCTAAGGACGAGCACATGGACGTATACCTAGAAGAGGTATGCAAAATTGAAAAACGATTCTTGGGCTTGGAATTGCAACACGTACTGCATGGCACGAACAAGGAGGCGCACGACATCGCCAAGAGGGCGTCCCGGCACGAACCACAGAAGCCCGACGTCTTCGAGGAATGGCTCTTTAAGCCATCGCCCCCCCCCCACTGCAGGCCCAGAGCTGCTTCAGGAGGAACCACCCATGGCCCCATCCTCGGGCGCTCTAGCCTGCGGTCTCACCTCTGGAGCCCGCTTGCTCCTGGCACATCAAACCTCGGGAAGGGTGCTAGACTGAGGAGCTCAAGGCGTACTGATACGTCTCCAACGTATCTATAATTTTTGATTATTCCATGCTGTTATATTATCGATCTTGGATGTTTTATAACCATTTTAGAGTCATTTTATATCATTTTTTGGTACTAACCTATTGACATAGTGCCAAGTGCCAGTTGTTGTTTTCTGCATATTTTTTACATCGCAGGAAATCAATACCAAATGGGGTCCAAATGCAACGAAACTTTACGGAGATTTTTTGTGGACCAGAAGACACCCAATGGGCCAAGGGAGCGCCTGGGGGTGCTCCGAGGGGAGCACAACCCACCAGGGAGCACCATGAGGCCAGGGCGCGCCCTGGTGGGTTGTGCCCACCTCGGGTGCCCCCCAGACCGCCTCTTTGCTCTATAAATACCCCAATATTCCAGAAACCCTAGGGGAGTTGACAAAAATCAATTCCAGCCGTCGTAGAGTCCAGAACCACTAGATCCAATCTTTGACATTTCTAAGCCGCCCGACCGATCGTGGCACCACAAAATTAGTACATGACATAACACTACGCTACACTCTTGTTTTGTCTGGTTAACATCATCGATGGACATGTTTGGCGCTTGGCAGGTAGCATATCATGTCAAGCCAAGCCAGCCATGCGTCGAGGTGGTGCGTGCATCGACGCACGTACTGTTTGTTTTAAAACATCATGCGCTGTTATTGCCATGACAATTTTGGCGCTGGCACGTAGTAGTACCACAAGTGCCAATTTGCCATCACCTTCCGCCGATCATTGACGATGATGACGACGATGCTTCTGTGCAGGTGCAATCGTACGTGTCACCCCAGGAGTGCAAATGCGCGCACGACTAGTTCAGAACGTCCCTGTCTAAATCCAGATCTTCGACGCGTCCACAAGTTAAACATGTCGTTCTGACAGTCAAAACTTGCATCCATCCTGCTCATGCCATTCTGCAAGTTCACACATTATTATGTTTTATTAATTTCTATTGACGAGAAGAGTTCACACATTATTTATTGGTGTAGCACAAAATAAATCCTAGTTTAGTATCTCCTCCGATCTACCAAAGATTCAAGATTATCCCCGACTTAGGAGCCCCCTGCTTGATCGAATCACTGATGTTGTTGAGTCTAGAACAAAAATTTTTGAGTCTTAGGAATATATATCGGAGAGTAGGATTCTTTTTACTCATCTGTCCCTTCATCGCTCTGGTGAGGCCTCCTGACATAGAAGTTTTGACTTTTCTCTCCTCAAATTTCACGAATTTTTTTAGGATCACACGGGTATCTTGGAATTGTTCTGATATTCTTGTGACGAGAACATTGTTCTTGGTGCCTCCTAACATTTACGGGTTGTGGTAGTGTCTCGGGGAGTTGAGCTCTGATGTGTTGTCGTCACAATTTTATCGTTGCAGTTCTGGAATACCTGAGTTTCGCCGACATCAAAAATCTCTTTTATGTAGTTGTTGGTGAGATAACCTTGATGCCACCCAGTACTAGGGCGGGAGTTTGGGAGTATTGCCATAACTCGTATAACGGATGCTTTTCGAAGGTTGAGGTACACGATTTCCGAAGGTTTCTTGGTTATGTGTTGAAGGATGGATACAGCTGGATGTAGGGATTTTAGTTTGGGTGAGATATTATGCTTCCCCTGTATCCCCAACACCTGATTGCATAACCAGAAAGTTTGGGGAGTGTATAAGTGGGCATTCAAGTAGCTCCTAGAATTTCTTTCCAACAGACACATGATACGATTTGGGGTCTATCATATGTTTCTTCCGACTTATTCTGCAAGCCAATCTTTGTTTTGTTTTTGTTGTGGTATTCGAGTTGCTTCAATGTCAAGTGTTGATTCCATACCTTTTTCCTAAACGGTGTTCTCATACTTCTATGTGAATATCAATCCTTCTTGATAATTGAGATTGTTATGTCAATCCTTTTTCAACCGGTGTGTTTCTCTTCAAGTGGATCCGATCATTTTCAACATCCGCAAGATCAACTCAAAGTCTTCTCAATGTTGTTCGTTTCATCTGTTCCCAAGTTGTCTTTGTTTTTCCCGCCCTCCCACCCTTTTTATTCAAGGACTCATATATCTTAATCAAGCATCCATTTTTTACTGCTGTGAAGTCTCTTCATTATTTTGCTTCAATGTTCTTATCTGGTGATTCTCAGGAAGATGCTAAGGAAGCTACAAGTTCAACATTCTCCATTCTCTTTTCTTCTTCGGTGGATTCATTTCAAGCTTGTTGATCATATCCTTTTTCCTCGTTTCAAATATTTTTCCATGCAGGTGCACTTCGTAATTTTTCACTTCTTGTTATTCATTTGTTCCGGAGTGCTTAAGATTATCTCAGAAGATTCAAGTTTCTATTCTTAGTCCTTTCTAGCTATTTCGAGGTTGTTATCTCAGTCAAGCCATTTAATTCAACCGGTGCAATCTCCCTTTCAAGTAATCATTCAACGGTGTTTTCTCTTGAGTGGGCCCTAACCCACGGGTCTTTTCCCAGGATCTTACCTGACTCTTCTAATTTTCCCGGAGTTACTCTCAAATTCAATTCAAAGTTTGACGTAAGAATGAATTTGTCATCAGTCAAATGTCTTTCTCCAAGATCTGTCAAATTCTTGTTATCTTCGGTTCAACCTTTGTAATTTTCATCCCGGAGTATCTCAACAATTCATGGTGGTGTTTCTCGTCGTCATTCTCGGGTTTGTGAAGACCGAAGAAGAGTTTCTCTTAAATCTTGCTCCATTCTCTTCAAGATTCATGGTTCTAGCTTGATGCCATCCTCTCATAATTGTTTTTGATTGTGAGAATTCTTTTCACCCATCCGGAGCAATTCAGGAGTCTTTTCAGTTTGATTCTCCAGAGCCCATCATCTCAGATTTATTCATTCCAGCTTCCAGCTCTCATTCTCCAAATCTTACCGGTGCAGCATTCAAGTAGTCGCTAATCAGTTCATGATATCTTCGTTGTCTTGTATCAAATTCCCAGAAAGTATCTTCATTCGTTTTCCAATTCTTCCTAGTGAATTGTGCCTTTGCTACTTTCATTTTCAATTCTTACAGTGGTTTGCTCAAGATTCTATTCCATGGTTATCATATTATTTCATTTGTTGTTTCAATCCTACCGGTGGTTCGTTGAAGATTTTCCCAAGTTTGCGCTATATCTCTCTTAATCCTTTCTAAGAGAATAAGTAGTATGCCAAATCCGTTGCTTGTCATCAAGTTAAGTTGATGAAGAATAAAACATACAGTAAATCTTATTCTTGTTTTCTTTGAGGTGATTCAATTCTTTTCTTCTGGAGTTCATTCATGATATCAATTTGTCGGTGCTAAATTGTTCATCTTTATTTTCCGGAGTTCCAAGTTTTCTCATTTATATCATCGTCGTGAAGCTCCATCTAAATCATTGCAAGGCTTCACCTTGTGTTTTCAACTTCTCTTTCTTTCTATCATCCTATTATTACCGGAGTTCTTCATGGAGGCTCTACATGGTTGTTTGTCAAGGATTCCTTTCATTCTTCAATTGTTCTTCAAGATTTCTCTCGAAGCTAAGGTCTGCCAAGCTACACTCTCAAATAAACATGGTGTTCAACACATGTGTTGTTTTGAGGAGTTCAAAAGTATTTTTCATCTTGCATTCCAAAGCACAATTCTCTCTATCTTATCTTTTGAGATGGTGTTATGTCATTCTTGACAATTTCCTTCATGTTTCATGATTCACAAGTTGTAAGGAATGAGATATTTAAACCCATCATTTTCTTCCTTGGAGTTATCTTGGGTTATATTTCACCTAAAGCTTTCCCTAAGGATTGTTGCTATTTATGGTGCTTATAAATGATCCAAGTTCTTCATTTATCCTCTGGTGAAATAAGTTTCTCGTCTCCTTGTTGCTATCGAGCAAATCTATTGTTTCCGTTAGTGGCCGAATTTCACCTCATAGTTTTGAGATATTCTCCATAAGCCCACTACAAGCTTGTTCTTTTCGTTGTTGGTTTTCCAACAACTCCATTGTAACCTTCTTGCAAGGATGCTTTCCAAACTCATTTGCGGCAGAAGTTGTCATTTTCTTCTCAATTCTTTCCTTTTCAACGATCCAACTTCTTTCATTTCGTTCCGAAGGCATTGTGATGTTGCTCTCTTCATCCATCATCCCATTTTTGTCAAAGATCATGTTCTTTCCTTTGCTTATCCATTCAACCGGAGTGTCATGCCCAATTTTCAAGTTCTCTCATCTTATCAAGTTTTGCCTCCCTTATCAATCGGACTGCTATCTGGAATCTTTCTTACCCCTTGTGCCATTCTTTCAATAGTTCCGGAGGCAGTGTGTTGTTGATTTCATCAAGTATCCTCTCATCTTGTCAAGATCATGTTTGATTCCTTCCATTTACAGTCGGAGTGTTGTCCAAATTATATCATTCTTATTCCTTCTCTATCTTGTTTTAACCGGAGGGGTTACTTGTCCTTCCTTGTCGCTAGATCTCTTCATTCATGTCTCTCTACCCACAAGGTTCTCGTAATGTTCCTTGTTCCTCTTTTCTAACGGAGTGTTTTCAACTTTGTTCATCTTCGTTGTATTCTTTCTTTCGATTTGTTCAACCTCTCAAGGTTCTTTGGTTTCACTCATTTGTCAAAGAAGCAACTTAGTTTTCCCTTTTCTCTTCCTCTTCCGTTTCTCTACGGTGCCATCCCTAGATCTCGGGACGAGATCCTCTTGTAGTGGTGGAGTGTTGTAACGCCCCGAGACTGTTGCGCTAGGTGTCTTCCAGTTATTCGCTGTTTTTGCCATCTCATTTGCTTGCGTGTTGCATCTTGCCATGTCATCATGTGCATTGCATCATCATGTTTTCAAAAGTTGCATCCGTCCGGGTTTCCCCAGTTCCTTCAGTTGTCCGTTCTGAGCCCAGACACACTTGCACGCGCCCGCAACACGTCCGAAATAGTATTTTATAAGTGGCGAAATTTTTTTCTCGGAATGGGATGAAAGTTGGCGTGCTGTCTTGTTATGTTGTAGGTAGGATGTCTGCCAAGTTTCATCGCATTCGGAGTCCGTTTGATGCCCCAACGGATAACTATAGCGACAATATAGTCGGTCAAACATCGGACGTTTCCGGTCTCCGGAAACGGTTGCCGGGTTGCAGTCCTCCTCTCTCTTCTCAGTCCAACCACACACTTGACCTCGTCTGCCTAGCACTCTTTGCTCAATGCATCGACCCCTCACCCGTGTCCGAAACTTCCCCGAACCCGAACCGGACTATCGTTACCGTTGGGTCCGGATCATCCCCAAACATCCCTAAATCATCATCGGTTTCTCGTTGGACTCTCCTAAGCTAATTATTCTCATCCGTCCGATTAAAATCGGAGGGACCAGATGCCCATAATCTTAGCCCATTTGCTATATATAGATCAACCACTAGCTTTTTTACACAAACCCTAAAATCTAGGGACATTGTCCCATCCACTCGTCACCGCCGCCACATCTCCCACCTCAGGATCCATCGCCATCCAATCAGTGTGTGCGTCCCCGATCCAAAAATCCTCTCGATCTCTCCCCACCAACCACCGGCCTCCTCTGCTTCACTTCGAGACCCCAACAGCCGAGCCCCTTGCATTCCACCTTGCTCAAGCAGGAGCTCGACCCGTTGCCGCGACCACCACCGGCGACCAGGACCAGGTCGTCCCCACGCCGCACCCTGCCTCTCCTTCTATTTTCCTTCTTCCCCTGGTTCTTCTCTCTCCCTCACCCCGCGTTTTCTCTCTCTCTCTCTCTCTTTCTTCAGGGAGAACAGGAGCATGCCCCGCCATGGCTCCTCGTCCCGGACCAAGCTCGTCGGCGTCCTTCGTCGTCCTGCGCCTAGCGCCGCCATGGATCCGGAGAACACCCTCCGCCTCGCCAAGTGCCGCGCCAAGCCTCCGCGTCGCCGGAGCCTATCTGCACCTCCTCTACTTTGTGCAGCCGCCACCGTGCCCCGCGACCCCTCCTGCAAGTTGTCGACGTCGCTGCTCTACTTCAGTTCGAGCAGAAGAGGACGCTCACGCCCCTGCTGTCGCCTCAGGTTGCTCCCCAGAGTCCCAGCTCGCCTTAGTAGGCCACCAGCACCACCGGCCTCCTTCCTGCCCACGAGCGCCGGCATCGCCTGGTCCAGTCGTTGCGTTGACCGCGCCAGACGCCGCTCGCCACCGCCTGGTTCCCCCGCCGCCAAGTCCAGCATAGCGTCACCACGAGCCGCCTCCTTCCTTGGATCCTCGCCGAACCGTTGCCCTGCTCGCCTCCTCTGCTTCGTTCGACCAGGGAGGACGACGCACCTCTGCTCGCTGCATTAACCGCTTCCACACCAGGTGCCTGGGCCACCTCCCCTCCGCCCTTTGATCGCAAGTCCAGATCCCTTGCCCAGCTCCATAGGCCCGATGTGAGCAGCTCCTCCATGCCCTGGGCCAGATCTCCCTTGCGGCCTGTTCATTGTTTTTTTTTGCTGACGAATTTAGCTATTTATCTGCAGTTTACAGTTTTGCAGTAAAGACCCTAGCCTTCATGCATATAATTACTCATGAACCGTGCATCAGATTTAAACAAACTTTATATATAAAATGCTTAGAATTTTGTGTAGATTAATAATATCCAACTTTCATCCATGTTTAAAATGTTTAATATGTTGTTTGTGTTTATTTTGCTTAAATGCCATGCTAAAATGATTTAATTCATAACTAATTCACCATAGCTCCAAATTTAATAAACTTTATATGTAAATGGGGTAGAAAATGCATAGTTTAATATGGTGTCATTACTTTGCATGTTTAAGAACTATAAAATATGCTTTAGGACAAAACAATACCAAATCTAAAATATGCACATGATGATTTTCTGGACTTGTTGCTTGTTGTTCCGGCCTCATTTAAACTTGCCTAGATAGGTAGTTTTATCATGCTTCACCTCTTGCCATGTTTAATAACATTTAATATTGTTGGGTACATAAATGAGAGAGAACTAAATAAGTAATGTGGTGTTTTGTCAATATACATCCCGTTGCATATTGAGCTCCACTTAATTTGTAGTGTTGTTTGATGCACTTTGCCATGTCATGCCTCTTTAAACCGGACATGCATCATACTTGTTTGCGCATCATGCCATGTTCATGTGATGGTTGTTTACTATGTTGCTTGCTTCTTTCTGAGTTGCCTCTCTCGTTAGCTTCGGTTTCATTCCGGAGTTGTGAGGATTCGTTTGACTCCGTCCGTTTGTCTTCTTCATGGACTCGTTCTTCTTCCTTGCGGGATCTCAGGCAAGATGATCATACCCTGAAAATCACTTCTATCTTTGCTTGCTAGTTGTTCGTTCTATCGCTATGTCGCGCTACCTACCACTTGTTATATCATGCCTCCCATATTGCCATGTCAAGCCTCTAACCCACCTTTCCTAGCAAAATGTTGTTTGGCTAAGTTACCGCTTTGCTCAGCCCCTCTTATAGAGTTCTTAGTTGCTGGTGAAGCTGAAGTTTGTTCCATGTTGGAACATGGTTATGTTGGGATATCACAATATCTCTTATCTTAATTAATGCATCTATATACTTGGTAAAGGGTGGAAGGCTCAGCCTTATGCCCAATGTTTTGTTCCACTCTTGCCGCCCTCGTTTCCGTCATACCGGTGTTATGTTCCTTGATTTTGCGTTCCTTATGCGGTTCGGTGTTATGGGAACCCATTGACAGTTTGCTTTGAATAAAACTCCTCCAGCAAGGCCCAACCTTGGTCTTACATTTGCCTAACAACCTAAGCCTTTTTTCCCTTGGGTTTACGGAGCCCGAGGGTCATCTATATTTTAACCCCCCCCCTAAGGGGACAGTGCTTCTCTAAGTGTTGGTCCAAACTAGAGCACCGTGCGGGACCATCCCTTGGCAACTTGGGTTATGTTAGTACTTGTATGCTTAGCTTATCCGGTGTGCCCTGAGAACGAGATATGTGCAGCTCCTATCGGGATTTGTCGGCACATCCGGGCGGTCTTGCTGGTCTTGTTTTACCATTGTCGAAATGTCTTGTAACTAGGATTCCGAGACTGATCAGCTTGTATGCTTAGCTTATCCGGTGTGCCCTGAGAACGAGATATGTGCAGCTCCTATCGGGATTTGTCGGCACATCCGGGCGGTCTTGCTGGTCTTGTTTTACCATTGTCGAAATGTCTTGTAACTAGGATTCCGAGACTGATCAGGTCTTTTCGGGAGAAGGAATATCCTTCATTGACCGTGAGAGCTTGTGATGGGCTAAGTTGGGACACCTCTGCAGGGTATAAACTTTCGAAAGTCGTGCCCGCGGTTATGTGGCAGATGGGAATTTGTTAATATCCGGTTGTAGAAAACTTGACACTTGACTTATTTAAAATACATCAACCGCGTGTGTAGCCTTGATGATCTCTTCTCAGCGGAGTCCGGGAAGTAAACACGGTTGAGGGAGTCCTGGATTAGGGGGTCCTCGGATAGCCGGACTATATACTTTGGTCGGACTGTTGGACTATGAAGATACAAGATTGAAGACTTCGTCCCGTGCCCGGGTGGGACTCTCCTTTGCGTGGAAGGCAAGCTTGGAGATTCGGATATGTAGATCTCCTCCTTTGTAACCGACTCTGTGTAACCCTAGCCCCCTCTGATGTCTATATAAACCGGAGGGTTTAGTCCGTAGGACAAGAAACAATGAGAATCATAGGCTAGCTTCTAGGGTTTAGCCTCTACGATCTCATGGTAGATCAACCCTTGTAATACTCATATCATCAAGATCAATCAAGCAGGACGTAGGGTATTACCTCCATCGAGAGGGCCCGAACCTGGGTAAACATTGTGTCCCCTGCCTCCTGTTACCATCCGCCTTAGATGCATAGTTCGGGACCCCCTACCCGAGATCCGCCGGTTTTGACACCGACATTGGTGCTTTCATTGAGAGTTCCACCGTGTCGTCACCATAAGGCTTGATGGCTTCTTCAATCATCGGCAACGATGCGATCCAGGGTGAGGTTTTTCTCCCTGGACAGATCTTCGTATTCGGCGGCTTTGTACTGCGGGCCAAGTCGCTTGGCCATCTGGAGCAGATCGAGAGCTACGCCCCTGGCCATCAGGTCAAGTTTGGAAGCTTAAACTATACTACTGACATCCGCGGACACTTGATATTCAACGGATTCGAGCCCATGTCAGGTGTGCCGCACAGTCTCGACAAGCATGACTTAGCTCTGCCGTTGGACGGTGTTCGGGAGATCACACCTGTGGCTACTCCGGCCTTCGATCCGGAGCAGATCGTGCCATCCGAGGAGGTGTGGATAGACCCTGCCACGGAGGCCGCACACTCAGCGATGATAGAGCCGAATACCGACTTCACCCCCTATGAGACCTGTGTTGCCGGACCCTTGGATTCATCCCTGGCCACAAGCTCTGAACCGCCCGCGCCCATGCCTATCGAATCTGATTGGGCACCGATCATGGAATTCACCTCCACGGATATCTTTCAGCACTAGCCTTGGGCGACTTGCTAAAGTCATTGAAATCTCTCTCCTTGAGAGGAGACCCTTGGCCGAACTATGTCCAGCTTGAGTGGGAAGCGGACGACGAAGAAATTCATCCCCCACCCACCACCCACTTAATAGCCATTGTCGACGACTGAACCGACATGCTTGATTTCGGCTCCGAAGACATCGACGGTATGGACGACGATGTAGGAGAAGAACAGTGTCGGGTGTGGGGTTCCGGCTAACCCTTAAGGTTCGAACACCGGGGTACGCGCGAAGTCTTTCCCTCCTACCGATCTACGCTCTAGCTCGCTAAGGTCTTGCGGACGAACTCGACGAACTCACAACACAGAAAGACACGGGGTTTTGTACTGGTTCGGGCCACCATTGTGGTGTAATACCCTACTCCAGTGTGGTGATGGTGGATTGCCTCTTGGGCTGATGGTGAACAGTACAAGGGAAGAACAGCCTCCTGAGGTTGAGGTGTTCTTGTGCGTATGAACTTGTGGTGTGTAGACTCCCTGAAGCTAAGATGAGATGACCCTACTATGGTGGTGGCTAGTCCTATTTATAGAGGCCTTGGTCCTCTTCCCAAATATTGAGGGGGAAGGGAGCCAACAATGGCGGGCTAATTTGAAGGGGGATAGCTAGTACAAGCTATCCTGACAAAAGGTAGTCTGCGCCTGTGAAAGGCTCTGGGGTGACGTCGTCTTGGGCTCCACGATGACTTCCGCCTTGCCGTCCACATGGTCTTGGTCTTGTTGCACCAAAATTGCAACCTTTGCCTGAGGCCTCGGTACTCCGCGGCTGCGCTTGCCTCCTTTGCATCAAAGGGGAAACAAGAATGATGCGCGCGCTGGCGCCCACCTGGCGCCCGCCTGGTGTCGATCCTCATGGCTCACGTCACGAGAGTCTCGTGAGGTTCGCCCCGCCTTGATATCTCCGCTCCTTGTGATCCTGCCAAGCTAGGCCACTCCTGAGGAGGTCTTGCGTCGTCTGCCTCGCGAGGCTTGGACCCTCGCGAGGGTCTTTGGTGCCTTGTTGACGAATATGGGCCGTACTGCCTGCTTCTTGGCCACGCCGTGGGCCGCAGGCAGGCAAGTCTGGGGACCCCCGTTCCCAGAACGCCGACAGTAGCCCTCGGGCTCAAGGTGCGCTCGGGCTTTGTTTCGCGGCAAAGCCAAGGGTCAAGTTCGGAGCACCGCGGGCCCCAAAAGCCTGCAGCCTCGATTGACGTGTGGCGGTCCATAGGTCATGGGCGTCTCCGCTTCCCCACGCTGCCTCGACGACTGCATGACTTGACAAGTCCCTGCGACATGCAAGGAAAACCATCATTACCTGCGATCGTGGGAGACGCCGATTGGCCTTCTCTTGCTATAAATGAGGAAGGGGGGCGGAGCCCCCGTTGCCCATCTCTTCCTCACTTGCCCGCTTCTCTGCTCCATTGCTTGCGGCACCGACAACAATGGCGCCCATCAGAAGGTTTTCCGCCGAGGGGAAAGGGAAAGCTCCCCGTGACGATCCGGGGCCACTTCCACCGAAGAAGAGGTCGATCCATCACCGTGACGAAGCGGCGATGCAAGTGGTGATGAGGCCTTGGTGCGATCAGCCTCCACCGGGTACCCGCTACCCTTGTACGCCCAAGCTGGGGGCTTGTGAGGTAGGAGCGACGAGCAACGCCGCCCACGTCACGTCCGGGGTCGCCACGCCATGGCGCCATGTGCTGTTGCCCCTAGGGTCCACGCCGCTGACTCTTCACGCGAGTTGGTGTTGTGGGCGCCGATGCCACCAAGCTCCTGGATCCACTTCCTGCGGTTCTTCTCCGAGGTGATGCTGCCGAGGGGGCCGCTCGAGCTCTGGTTGCAGCATGCTGACTGCAGTGCTCCGGCGACCGGAGCGGAGATCGAAGCGGTCCCCACCGGCAAGATCTTCATGACTCGCGGCTGGGGTGAGGTCGCACAGGTCTGTCGTGCGAGGGGCGCCCTCGCGATCCACTTTGAGTACGATGGCGCCTCCACACTCTTCTTCTAGGTTTTCGATGCCTAGGGCCGCCTCCGGAGAGGAGCGCGAGGCTGATGCGCGCTCCGCTCATGACCACTCCAGCAGCTGCAGCCCTTGGGAGCCCAGCAGCCCTCCTGAGCTCTACGAGACTTCGGAGATGAGCGATGACAGCTATGTGCCCCCAAGCTCTCGCCGCGCTCTGAGCAGGGCTGCGGCGCCCGGCCACCGCCGCCGCTGATCTGGATGGGGTTGGTGCTGGTCTCCCGTGGCCCACTGTTGATGATGGCGTCCACCATGGAAGGATGTAGATGGGATTCCCCTTAGCATCAGCTTTTGTTTCCTGCGAAGAATCATGAATCACCCCGTGGGGGCATGTAAGGATCTGCAATGCCTTTGTACTTATCTTCCTTGTTATGAAGATTTGATGAACGTGTGTCCCGTTAAGGCTCGGTCCCCCTTTCTTTCCTCGCGATAGCTTGTTGCTCTACGCTGACGGGTCCCGGTCCCAAGGCGGCTACAGTCGTTGCTGGTATGCCAGGTCGCGATGCGGTGGTCAAGGCAAGGAGGTGCGCGGCCCGAGGTCCAGTAAGAGCCCTTGAGGCGCGATGCTCAGGAGGTCCCCCTTAGCGCCCAAGCGGCCATGGTAAGGAAAGAAAGGAAGATGAATTGGCCGCAACGGGGTTGCGGCATGGTGTGAGCGACTACTTGGCCCAAATATTTAGCCGATCCGAGGGCGAGACTTATCTTGCTGACTTCACGGTGATTCCTGATGTTGCGCTAGGGCTTGATACGTCTCCAACGTATCTATAATTTTTGATTGCTCCATACTATATTATCTACTGTTTTGGACAATATTGGGCTTTATTTTCCACTTTTATATTATTTTTGGAACTAACCTATTAACCAGAGGCCCAGCCCAGAATTGTTGTTTTTTGCCTATTTCAGTGTTTCGGAGAAACAGAATATCAAACGGAGTCCAAGCGGAATAAAATCTTTGGGAACGTGATTTTCTCACCGAACGTGATCCAGGAGACTTGGACCCTACTCCAAGGAGTCAAAGAGGAGGTCACGAGGGTGGGGGGTGCCCCCCTAGGGCGCGCCCCCTGCCTCGTGGGCCCCTCGGTGCTCCACCGACGTACTCCTTCCTCCTATATATACCTACGTACCCCCAAACGATCAGAAAAGAAGCCAAAAAACCTAATTCCACCACCGCAACTTTCTGTATCCTCGAGATCCTGTCTTTGGGCCTGTTCCGGAGCTCCGCCGGAAGAGGGCCGTAATCACGGAGGGCTTCTACATCATCATAGCCTCTCCGATGAAGTGTGAGTAGTTTACCTCAGACCTTTGGGTCCATAGTTAGTAGCTAAATGGCTTCTTCTCTCTTTTTGGATCTCAATACAAAGTTCTCCCCCTCTCTTTGGAGATCTATTCGATGTAATCTTCTTTTTGCAGTGTGTTTGTTGAGACTGATGAATTGTGGGTTTATGATCAAGTCTATCTATGAATAATATTTGAATCTTCTCTGAATTCTTTTATGTATGATTGGTTATCTTTGCAAGTCTCTTCGAATAATCCATTTGGTTTGGCCAACTAGATTGGTAGTTCTTGCCGTAATGCCCTCGATGCGGCTATATCTCCCACGTGTCGAAGCATGACTTAGAGGAATAACCGCATTGAAAGCAATGTCGCAAGTGAGGTAATCTTCACACCACCCATGTAATACATAAGGGAAAAGGGATACATAGTTGGCTTACAATCGCCACATCACACAATACATGAATAAAGCATTACATCATCCAAATACAATCAAGGTCCGACTACGGGACCAAAATAAAGAACAACCTCAAATGCGACAAAGTCCCCGATCGACCCCAACTGGGCTCCACTACTGATCAACTAGAAACGAAACAAGACTACGAACACGATCTTCGGCGAGCTCCTCCTTGAGCTGGGTTGCGTCACCTGCACGGTAATCGTCGGGACCTGAAACTGGTTTTGGAAGTATCTATGAGCCATGGGGACTCAGCAATCTCACACCCTCGCGATCAAGACTATTTAAGCTTATGGGTAAGGCAAAGGTATGATGTGGAGCTGCAGCAAGCAACTAGCATATATGGTGGCTAACATACGCAAATGAGAGCGAGAGAGAAGGCAAAAGCACAGTCGAACAACTATGATCAAGAAGTGATCCTAGAACAACCTACGTCAAACATTACGCCAACACCGTGTTCACTTCCCGGACTCCGCCGAGAGGAGACCGTCACGGTTACACACGCGGTTGATGTAATTTAATTTAAGATCAACTTCAGGTTTTCTACAACCGGACATTAACAAATTCCCATCTGCCCATAACCGCGGGCACGGCTTTCGAAAGTTCAAATCCCTGCAGGGGTGTCCCAACTTAGCCCATCACAAGCTCTCACGGTCAACGAAGGATATTCCTTCTAGCGGGAAGACCCGATCAGGCTTGGAATCCCGGCTACAAGACATTTCGACAATGGTAAAACAAGACCAGCAAAGCCACCCGAATGTGCCGACAAAGCCCAATAGGAGCTGCACATATCTCATTCTCAGGGCACAGCGGATTGTCCAAGGTTCCGGTAGGCCAACCCAGAGTTGCCCCTGGTGGCCACCGGCAGCTGACAGGTTGGACCAACACTCAGAGGAGCACTGGCCCGAGGGTTTAATAAAGATGACCCTTGGGCTCCAGAAACCCAAGGGAAGAGAAAAGGCTAGGTGGCGAATGGTAAAACCAATGTTGGGCCATGCTGGAGGAGTTTTATTCAAGGCGAACTGTCAAGTGGTTCCCATTATAACCCAACCGCGTAAGGAACGCAAAATCCGGGAACATAACACCGATATGACAGAAACTAGGGCGACAAGAGTGGAACAAAACACTAGGCATAAGGCCGAGCCTTCCACCCTTTACCAAGTATATAGGTGCATTGATTAAATAAGAGATATTGTGATATCCCAACAAAATATCCATGTTCCAACAAGGAACAAACTTCATCTTCACCTGCAACTAACAACGCTATAAGAGGGGCTGAGCAAAGCGGTAACATAGCCAAACAACGGTTTGCTAGGACAAGGTGGTTAGAGGCTTGGCTTAACAATATGGAAGGCATGATAAGCAAGTGGTAGGTATCGCAGCATAGGCATAGCAAAAGAGTGAGCAATCTAGCAAGCAAAGATAGAAGTGATTTCGAGGGTATCGTCATCTTGCCTAAAATCCTGCAAGGAAGAAGAACGAGTCCATGAAGAAGACAAACGGACGTAGTCGAACGGATCCTCACAAACGCGACGTTATCAGAACCAACCCGAAGAAGCAACACCGGAAAGAAGCACACAACATAGTAAACAACCAACACATAAACAAGGCATGATATGCGGGATGCGGGATGCGATGCATATGCATGATTTGGAATGGAAAGATTGAACCTTTCCTCAACTTGGAAAAACCAAGAGTGCCACTGGAAAGAGGAGTTGATTTCGGTCGAAATCGATATAAAGATCACCGGAATCGGATGCATGGTTTGGAAATGGCAAGCAAAACAAATATGGCACCGGTCTGCGATAATCAGCACGAGACCATCTAAATGCATTAAGAACACCATGCTACTGCACCCAAACATAGCAACAAAATACATGGCAGGGATCCACTCATGATGCTTGACAAAAGATGAACACTGAGCTACGGCTAATTCACTCATCAACAGGTTCAAACAAGCATGGAAAAAGTGCAAATGATAACAGGTTTCAGACTTAGTGAAATAACAAGTCAGGAATTTATCATCAGGAAGCAATCTTTAGGGCATGAAAACTACATGCTATAGGAACATATCATGGCAAATCAAGGCATGGCATGAAGCTACTCAAAGCATATAACAAAAGTCCCTTAGTGACCATGAGCCAAAAGGGATCATAAAATACAATTGCAAGAATGTGAACATAGCAAAAACATAAACAGATTCAGACTTAGGGAAAAACTGGAGCATGGCAAAACAGTTATCAAGTAGGCATGTTTACGAGCTCGATGCACTCACTACGAGGTATTGCATGACAAACTAAGCATACACCTAGCAAATAGACATGGCATAGAAGCTAGACATGGCAAGAACAACAACATAGCATGCACGAATCAACAACAATAAGCTCGGCAAAATCGCTAAACATGTTAACAATCTGCCAGGAACATTTTATAGCAAAAGTAGAGCTCGATTGACTCAAGCTAGGGTGCTCCATAATTGAAAACAAAGACATGGATGGATAGAGCACAACAATATCTACAAAACATCCTTACTGATCATCCTCAAAAGAGGCACGGATCACTAGGAAACAACATGAACATATGGCATAAAAACAATAACAGGACAAGGACTTAGTGAAATTCCAAGTGCCTGAAATCAGCATCATCGAGTAAGCTACTTTGCATGCTTGTGCTAGTCACCACAAAGATCACAAAAATACATGGCATACACCCCTATAAAGATGGCATGGCATACTACAAAACACATGTAGAGCTCAGGATCATAGCATGCACACATTAATCATGGCAAAAATGACAAAAGTGCATTGGCTGAAATAGATCTGCAACTTTCCTCACATAGCCCTCTTCCAACAACATTTCGGGCATCAATATGAGCTCAAATGAAAATGATGCAATGAGATGAAATTATGTACTCTTTGAGACAAACATTTTGATATGCTGCACGCACGAATCGGAGCAACGGTGATGAAGTTATGATGTGATGAATATGGGCATATGAATCTAGAAACTTCGGGGACTGTGGAATTTTACCTCCGTGAAAGTCAACGCGGGACGGAGAGAAGCGGGACCTAGAGATCCGGGACGGAGACGGTGATTGGATGGCGGGATTGGTGGATCTCGTCCAGCCCGAGTGGATCCGGCCAGAGAGAGCTCCGGCGAACTCTGGCATGGTTCCGGCGATGACGAAAGAGGCCGGCGACGAGGAGGCGGAGGGACACGGCGACGTGGAGGTGGCGGGGCACGACACATGCGGCGGCGGCGGCCGAAGGTGGGCGGCGCGGCGCAGCGATGCTGGAGGCACGGGGACGCGCGGGTGGCGGGGCGGAGCCGGCGTGCGGCGGCGACAGGCGGAGGTTAGCAGGCGGCGTCGGGCGGCGGA